>NC_137897.1:45410883-45480883 GCF_963455335.1 Martes martes
GGTCCAATGTATCATTTAATGCTCTTGTTTCTTTATTGATTTTCTGCTTGATGATCTATTACTGAGAGTGGCATATTAAGATCTCCTACCATTAATGTATTCATATCAGTATGGCACTTTATCTTAACAATTTTCTTCCGTGATTGGCTGCTCCCATATTGGGAGCATAAATATTTACAGTTGTTAGATCTTCTTGGTGGATAGTCCCTTTAAGAATTATGCAGTGTCCTCCTGTATCTCTGACTACATCTTTAGTTTAAAATCTAATTTATCTGATATGAGAATCACTACCCCAGCCTTCTTTTGGGGCCTTTGGAATGAAAGATGCTTCTCCATCCCTTCACTTTCAGTCTGAATGTATCCTTAGGTTCAACATGGGTCTCTGGTAGACAACATATGGATGGGTCCTGTTGTTTTATCTAGTCTGCAACCCTGTGCTGTTTTATGGGCACATTTAGGTCATTCACGTTGAGAGTGATTATTGAGAGATACGTTTTTATTGACATCGTGTTACCTGTAAAGTCTTCGTTTCTATAGATTGTCTCCATATATTTCTGTTCAATGATATTCTTGTTTTTTTCCTCTTTTATAGAACCCTCCCCCCTTAATATTTCTTGCAATGCTGGCTTGGTGGTCATATACTCTTTTAAAACTTGCCAGTCTTGGAAGCTCTTTATCTCTCCATCCATTTTAAATGTTAGTCTTGCTGGATAAAGTATTCTTGGCTGTATGTTCTTCTCATTTAGTGCCCTGAATACGTCTTGCCAGCCCTTTCTGGCTTGCCAGCATTCTGTGAACAGGTCTGACTTTTTTTCTGATGGGCTTTCCTCTGTACATAAAGAACCTCTTTCCCCTAGCTACTTTCAAGAGCTCCTGTCTAAAATTATGATTCATCGTTTTCACAATCAGGTGTCTTGAGGTTTTCTAGATTCTATGATCTTGGGGGGAGATCTTTCTGCCTCTAGGACATGGACCCTGGTTCCATTCGCCAGACTGGGAAAATTTTCTTGGAGAATTTGTTCAACTATATCTTCCAGTCTTCTTTCTTTCTCCTCCTCCTCACGGATTCCAATAATTCTGACGTTGGAACATTTCATGGTGTCGTTTATCTCCCTAATTCTGTTTTCATGGCTTCTAAGCTGTTTGTTCCAGGCTTCCTCCTAATCCTTTTTCTCTATCAGTATGTCCTCCAGATCACTAATTCTATCTTCTGCCTTCGTTACCCTAGCTTTTAGAGAATTTAAATTAGATTGGAACTCATTGAGAGCATTGTTAACATCATCCCCGGTGGATTTCACTTCTACTTAATCAATTCCATCTTGTCATCAAAGGCTTTCTCCAACCTAGCTATTGCCTGGATAATTGTTAGCCTGAATTCCCTTTCCAACATACTGTTTATGTCCTTATCCAAAAGCTCTGATGGACAGGGCCCAGTCTCTGAATTTTTCCTCTATTGAGCATTCCTCCTCCTAGTCATTTTGGTGAGAAATGGCTGAATGGATGTGTAGCTGAATCTATCAACCGTGGTGCAGGCAAGGTACACTCTGGAACGCTTCTGTCCACTAGCATCTTCTGCCCCCGCAGAGATCCAGAAATGTATAATTCTAATCTCAGAGAGATTTCATGGGTGATCAGAGTTTTTTGGTAGGTAATATGCTCACTTTAGGGGACAGTTTGAAACAGTGCCTCCTACTTCTCTGCCATCTTGTCTTCTCCCCTGATCCATATATATTTTATGCAACCAGTTCAAAATCTTGTGGAGGGGAACCTTAGGCTAAGGACCTGAATTATGTGTGGGGCAAAATCTAGTCCTTACACTACGGAGACTCTATACTTGATGCCTGGGAAAAGCAAAGACAAGAACAGTCAGGAAATCCTGCCTCCTGCTGAACTGCATCCGAAAATACATCCGGGACTTTGACTGAATGAAACTTGAACATAACACACAGTCCCTAAATAGAAACTACAGATAAATGGGAGATGTGACGGTTTACACTTGGCCCTTCCTCAGTCCCTGTAAAATAGCCTTGCAAGACAAAGACACATTCTCTAATCCAGAAACTGGTGAAGGTGAGCTATACAGACTCAAATTTCTTCTCAGCAATGGCCTCAGGTCATTCCACCTTTCCCCCCCAAAGATTTTATCTATTTGACAGAGAGAGAGAGAGCAAGTGCACAAGCAGACAGAGGGACAGGGAGAAGCAGGTTCCCCCACAGAGCAGGGAGCCCAATGTGGGGCTCAATCCCAGGGTCCTGGGATCATGACCTGAGCCAATGGAGGTCACTTAACCAACTGAGCCGCCCAGGCACCCCAGGCCATTCTCACTTTTAACTAACCTTCTTTTACTCACACTAACATCTCTCACTTATTCCAAACTCTCAGATCTGTTTGCATTAGAGACTTTGAGATTGCACTAGGTCTTTGGATTCTATTCTGTTGAATAGGCTTTCTTGGTGTTTGCATATCTAACGAATATGGAATGGCAATATGGCTAACCACTCTAATCCTCAGAACTTTTACTCCCTTGAATAAGAGCTTCTATTCTAGTTATTTTACCTACCCAAACCAACAAAACTCTATCTTCAAACATATACCTTAAATAATTTTACATAAATATTTGCACATGACATGACATTTCTTTCCCTTATATTATAAAAATGCCTTTAATCTATATATTGAATGTGCTCTCTCTTACACAGTATACATTATTCAATTATGCATATTCAGTAGTATATTACTCTTATGTATACAATTATGAATAAGAATATACAATTATGAATATGAATATGCAATTATGTATATTCAGTAGTATATTACTGTTCATGTTTCCATTATTTTTAATTTTTAATTTTTATTTTATTTAATTAATTTATTTTATTTTATTTTTTATTTTTTACTTAATTTATTTTTAATGTTTTACTTTATTTAATTTACTAAATTTAATTTATTTAATTTTTTATTTTTAATTTTTTACTTTTATTCCAGTTAGTGAACATACAGTGTTCTATTGATTTCAGTTGTACAATATAGTTATACAACAATTTCATTCATCACCCAGTACTCATCAGGACAAGTGTAATCTTTAATGTCCATTACCTATCTAACCCAACCCCCACCGACCTCCCATTTGATAACCATCTGTTTCATCTCTATAACTGAATCTGTTTCTTGGATTGTCTCACTCCCTTTTTTTTTTCCTTTGCTCATTTGATTCTTAAATTCCACCTGAGTGGAATCATATGGTATCTGTCTTTCTCTGACATATTTCAGTTACCGTTATATCTCTAGCTCCATCCTTGTCCTTGTAAATGGCAAGAGTGTTTTCTATGGCTGAGTAATATACCATTGTGTATATATACGACGTCTTTATCCATTCACCAATCGATGGACACTTCAGCAGCTTCCATAATTTGGCTATTGTAAACAATGCTGCTATAAACATCAGGGTGCATGTATCTCTTTGAATTAGTATTTTTGTATTCTATGGGTAAATACTCAATAGTGGGAATCCAGGATCATATGATAGTTTTATTTTTAATATCTGAGAAACCTCCACACTGTTTTCCACAGTGGCTGAACCAGCTTGCATTGCCACCAACAGTGCATGAGTGTTCCTTTTTTCTCCACAACCCTGTCATCACCTATTGTTGATTGTTAGCCATTCTGACAGGTGTAAGGTGATATCTCATTGTAGGAATTTTTTTCTCTCTGTGAAAAATGGTGTTGATATTTTTATAGTGATTATATTAAATGTGTAAATTGCTTTGAGTGATATACAGATTTTAACAATATTTGTTCTTCTGATCCATGAGCATGGAAAATCTTTCCATTTCTGTGTGCCATCTTCAATTTTTTCATCAGTGTTTAATAGTTTTCAGAAGACAGATCTTTCACCTCTTCGATTAGGATTACGCCTAGGTATTTTATGTTATTTTGTGAAAGTGTAAACGAGATTGAGTCCTCACATTCTCTTTTGGGTGTTTCATTATTGGTGTACAGAAATGCAACAGATTTCTGTACATTCATTTTGTATCCTTCAACTTTACTGAATTCATGTATCAGTTCTAGCAATTTTTTGGTAGAATCTTTCCAGTTTTCTGTATATACTCTCATCTGCAAACAGTGAAGGTTTGACTTCTTCCTTGCTGATATGGATGCCTTTTCTTTGTGTTGCCTGATTGCTGTGGCTAGGACTTCCAGTACTATGTTAAACATTGGTGAGAGTAGGTATCACCATCTTGTTCCTGGCCATGGAGGAAAAGCTCTCAGTTAATCTCCACTGAGGATACTAGGGCTTTGAGTATGCAGTCTTTATTATGTTGATGTACATTCCCCCTAACCGCACTTTGTTGAGGGTTTTTATCATGAATGGATGTCATACTTGTCAAATGCTTTTCCTGCAACTAAAGAACAACATCACCAAGACAGCATGGTACTGGCATAAAAACAGACACATAGACCAGTAGAACAGAGTAGAGAGCCCAGATATGGACCCTCAACTCTATGGTCAAATAATTTTTGACAAAGCAGGAAAAAATATACAGTGGGAAAAAGACTGTATCTTCAATAAATCTGCTGGGAAAATTGGACAGCTATACATAGAAGAATGAAACTCAACCACTCTCTTACACCATACACACAGATAAACTCGAAATGGATAAAAGACCTCAACGTGAGACAGGAATCCATCAGAATCCTCGAGGAGAACATAGGCAGTAAACTATGACATCGGCCACAGCAACTTCTTTCAAGATATGTCTCCAAAGGCAAAGAAAACAAAAGCAAAAATGAATTTTTGGGACTTCATCAAGATCAAAAGCTTCCACACAACAAAGGAAACAGTCAACAAAACAAAGAGGCAACCCACGGAATGGGAGAAGATATTTGCAAATGGCAGTACAGACAAAAGGCTGATATACGGGATCTATAAAGAACTCCTCAAACTCAACACACACAAAACAGATAATCATGTCCAAAAATGGGCAGAAGACATGAACAGACACTTCTTCAATGAAGACATACAAATGGCTATCAGACACATGAAAAATTGTTCATCATCACTAGCCATCAGGGAGATTCAAATCAAAACCACATTGAGATACCACTTTACACCAGTTAGAATGGCCAAAATTAATAAAACAGGAAACAACGTGTGTTGGAGAGGATGTGGAGAAAGGGGAACCCTCTTACACTGTTGGTGGGAATGCAAGCTTGTGCAGCCACTTTGGAGAACAGTGTGGAGATTCCTCAAGAAATTAAAAATAGAGCTTCCCTATGACCCTGCAATTGCACTACTGGGTATTGACACCAAAGATACAGATGTAGTGAAAAGAAGGGCCATCTGTACCTGGATGTTCATAGCAGCAATGGCCACAGTCACCATACTGTGGAAAGAACCAAGATGCCCTTCAACGGACGAATGGATAAGGAAGATGTGGTCCATATACACTATGGAGTATTATGCCTCCATCAGAAAGGATGAATACCCAACTTTTGTAGCAACATGGACGGGACTGGAAGAGATCATGTTGAGTGAAATAAGTCAAGCACAGAGAGTCAATTATCATATGGTTTCACTTATTTGTGGAGCATAAGAAATAACAGAGGACATGGGGAGATGAAGAGGAGAAGGGAGTTGAGGGAAATTGGAGGGGGAGATGAACCATGAGAGACCGTGGACTCTGAGAAACAATCTGAGGTTTTGAAGAGGCAGGGGGTGGGAGGTTGGGTGAGCCTGGTGGTGGGTATTAGGGAGGGCACGTATTGCATGAAGCACTGGGTGTGGTGCATAAGCAATAAATTCTGGTACACTTAAATTAGAAAAATAAAAAAACATAATTAAAAAAAAGAAAGAACAATATATTTCTTATACTTTCTTTTATCAATGTGGTATATCACATTGATTGATTTGTGAATATTGAACCACACTTTGCAACCCAGAAGTCAATCCCACTTGATCATGGTGAATGATTCTTTTAATTTACTGTTGGATTTGGTTTGCTAGAATTCTTTAAAAAATTTTTATATCCATGTTCATCAGGGATATTGGTCTGTAGTTCTCTTTTTTAGTGGAGTCTTAACCTGGTTTTGGAACCAAGATAATGTTGGCCTCATTGAATGAATTCAGAATTTTCCTTTCTTTCTAGCTTTTACAATAGCTTGAGAAGAATGAGTATTAAGTCTTCTTTAAGTGTTTTGTAGAATTTGTGAAGCAATCTAGGCCTGGACTTTTCGTTATTGGGAGATATTTTATTACTGATTCTATTTATTTCCTGATTACTTTTCTGTTCAACTTTTCTATTTCTTCCTGTTTCAGTTTTGGTACTTTAAGTGTTTCTAGAAATTTGTCCATTTCTTCCAGTTTGCCCAATTTTAGGCACATAGTTTTTCATAATATTCTCTCATAAGTATTTCTATTCCTTTGCTGTTATTATTTTTCTTTCTCATTTGTGATTTTTTTGAGTCCTTTTCTTTTTGATAAGTATGGATAGCAGTTTATCAGTTTAATAATTTTTTTCAAAGAACCAGCTCCTGATTTCATTGATCTGTTCTATTATATATTTTTCAATTTCTATATCATTTATTCGTGCTCTAATTTTTATTGTTTCCATCTTATGTCTGCTTTAGGGTGCATTTGTTGTTCTTTTTCTAGTTCTTTTAGAAGTAAAGGTTAGGGTTTTGTTTGTTTGCTTTTTGAGCTTTTTCTTGATGCTAAGATAGACAGGTATTGCTATATGCTCCCCTTTAGGACCACTTCTGCTGCATCACAGAAGTTTTGGACCATTGTGCTTTCATTTTCATTTTCTTCCATGTTTCTTCCATTTTTTTAAAATTTTTTTTCTTTCATTTCCTCTTTGACCCATTCATTGTTTAGTAACATGGTGTTTAACCTCCATGTATTTGTGGTGTTATGGTTGAATTCTAGTTTCTATTTAGCATTTTGGTCAGGGCTTATGCATGGTATGATCTTAATCTTTTCGTACTTGTTGAGGCCAGACCTAACATGGGATCTATTCAAGAGAATGTCCATGTGGACATGAAAAGAATGTGTATTCTCCTGTTTTGGGATGGAATGTTCGGAATATATCTGTTAAGTCCATCTGGCCCAGTGTGTCATACAAAGGAATTGTTTCCTTACTGATTTTCTATTTATATGATCTGTTCATTGATGTGAGTAGGGTACTAAAGTCCCCTACCATTATTGTATTACTATCAATGAGTTCCTTTAGGTTTGTTATTAATTGTTTCATATATTTATGTGCTCCCATGCTGGGTTCATGAATACTTATATTTGTTAGGTCATTCTGCTGGATTGTCCCTTTTATTATGATATAGTGCCATTTTTTGTCTCTTGTTAGAGTTTTTGTTTTAAAGTCTCATTTTTCCGATGGAAGTATTGCTACTCTGGCTTTTTTTTATATATGTATTTACATGATAAATGTTTCTCTACCCCCCTCACTTTCAAACCACAAGTGTCTTTAGGTCTAAAATGAGTCTCTTGTAGGCAGCATATAGATGAGTCTTGTTTTCTTATCCATTCTGTCACCCAGTGTCTTTTGTTAGTCTATTAACATTCAGGGTAATTATTGATAGATGTGTATTTATTGCCATTTTATAACTTCTTTTGTCATTATTCCTGGAGATTTGCTCTGTTCCTTTCTTGTGTTTGTCCCTTTTGGTCTTTATTTTCCAAGGAAAGAGATCCTCCTCCTTTCTAAAAATATGATTTATTTATTTGTCAGAGAGAGAGAAAAAGACCCCTCTCCTTTTTAAAGATACTATTTATTTGTCAGAGAAAGAGAAAGAGAGAAAGGGCACAAGCAGGGGGAGCAGTGGGCAGGGAGGGAGAAACAGGCTCCCCGCTGAGCAAGGAGCCTGATATGGGACTCAATCCCAGGACCCTGGGATCATGACCTGAACCAAAGGCAGACACTTAACTGACTGAGCCACCCAGGCATCCCTAAAGAGTTCCCTTTAATATTTCTTGCAGAGCTGGCTTAGTAGTCACAGACTCTTTTAGTTTTTGTTTGGGAAACCCTTTATCACTCCTGTTCTGAATGATAGCCTTGCAGTATAAGGTATTCTTGGCTACAGATTTTTCCCATTCAACATGTTGGATATATCATACCACTCTCCTGGTCTGTCACGTTTCTGTTAAGTGTTCTGCCTAGTTTCTTTTTAAGTTAAGGATTTCTTTTGTCTTGCTGCTTTTAAGGTTTTTTCCTTTATTGCTATATTTTTCAATTTATTTACAATATAGCTTGGTGTTGGCCTGCTTTTCTTGATTTTGGTGAGATTTCTCTGTGCCTTATGTATCTGGATATCCGTTTCCATCCCCAGATTAGGGAAGTATTTAGCTATTATTTCTGCACATAAATTTTCTGCCCCCCTTTTCTCTCTTTTCTTCAGGAACTCCTGTAATATGAGTATTATTATGTTTGATGGTGTCACTGAGTTCCCTGTGTCTATTCTTGTGTTCCATAATTATTTTTCTCTTTTGTTCAGCTTCATTATTTTCCATCTTGTCTTCTATATCACTTATTTATTCCTCTGTTTTTTCCATCCTTGTGTTCATTGCATCAAGCTGTTTACAATCTCAGTTTATTGCATTCTTCATTTTTAATTATTTTTAACTCTTTAATCACTGTGGTAGTGGTCTCCCTGAAGTCTTTATTCTTTTCTCAATCTTAGTGAGTATCCTTATGATTGTTGCTTTAAATTTTCCATCAGGCATGTTACTTATATCTGATTCACTTAGATCTCTGGCTGTGACCTTATCTGTTCTTTCATTTAAGATGAACTCCTTTATCTTTTTATTTTATCAAAGTCTCTGCCTTCTTCTCTGTGTTAGAAAAGCCAGTTATGTTTCCTGCTCCTGAGAGTAGGGGCTTTATGAAGAAGTCATGTAGTGTCCAGAGACTGGCATTTCAGACAATGTCTCTGGTATGTGCTTGTGTGCCTTCTGCTGTTTTGGTTGCTCTGTCCTTCAGGCTAGTTGTCTGCAGAGGCTCTACTTGTCTACAGTGCACAGTATTTGGTCCTTGGGCAGAATGTGGTGAGTTTTAACTGGTTGTGCCCTTGTTTTTTTTGTTAAATGAGACCTGACCTCTATAGAACTGAAGTCCTGCAGAGCTCTCTGGTTGAGAGATGTGGTGTGGACAGGGGTTTCTGCTGGTCTTCTGGGGAAGGGGCCCACTGTGCTGAGCCTGAGGGAAGCTTGATTGAGAAGAGGAGTCCCACCAGAGTATAGTGGTTTGAGAATTAGTGTGAGCAAGTTAGGGAGCAAGTGTGAGCTCTGTGCTACTTCCACAGGTGGCTCTTTGTTTATGCTGAAGGGCAAGGGAGGAAAATGGCACAAGCCAGTTCCTTTGTCCCTGGAAAGGCATTTCCATGAAGGCTACCTCTCAGATACTCTCTCAAAGTGTAAATAATCTCCCTCCTGTATGCCCCAGGCATTCTTCACATTGCTGCTGCTACTCCATATGCCCTCAAGTTGTTTGCCTGCCTTATCTCCAGGAGTAAGGCAGTGCCCACAGGATTCTATCACAGCCAAGCCTTCCAACCTTTAAAACTCCTGGCTTTAAGCCCCACTGGTTCCAAGAACTCATGAAAATCAGCACCTCTCATTTTCCCAGCCGATGGCTTAGGGAAACATTCCCCTTGTGCATTCCCTTGTGTGCTCCTTTTTGTCTCCTCCATATATGCATCCTTGTCTCCTCCATATATGCATCCTTGGCTCCTTCCCCCCACAGAAGCTGCAAACCATTTCTCCCCCAAACCATACCTCTGCACTTCCTACCTTCTTTGATGTGGCTTCTCTCTCCCTCTTTAGTTGTGCAGTTTGTTCTGTTAGTCTTCAGGTTGATTTCTGGGGTATGTAGAATGATTTGACAGTTATCTAGTTGTGTTTGTGGGATGAGTTAAGCCTAGGCTTCTCTTACTATACTCCACCATCTTCTCCTGGGAAAATATTTAACTCTTATGTATAGAAAATATTTAACTCTTATGTATAGCTTAAGTATATATATATACACACACGTATGTAAGTATATAAGTATAATATATATATTTTATACTTATGTATAGCTTAAGTATATATATATGCTTAAGCTATATATATATGCTTAAGCATATAAGCTTAAGCTTATATGCTTATATGCTTATAAGCTTATATGCTTAAGCATATATATACTTAAGCTATACATAAGGGTGTATATATATAAGTGTTTTATATATGCATATATATATTATATATACATAAGTATATATATACACACTTAAGCTATACATAAGTGTATTATATATTATATATTATATATTAATATATTAATATATATTTATATATTATATATTATATTATATCATATCATATTATATATTATATTATATATAATTATATTATATATTATATATTATATATATAAAAATATATATACTTAAGGTATACATAAGAGTTAAATATATATATATAAGAGTTAAATATATATATTTAAATATATATATTTTATATATATTAAGAGTTAAATATATATATAATAGATAATAGATAATATAACATATATATTAACATATATATGTTAATATTTGTGATTTTGGGTTTAGCAATGTATTCTTAGATATGACATTAAAGCATAAGCTAAAAAAGAAAAAAATGGAACAAGGGGACATTTCCAAATTTTAAAACTCTTGTACAAGAAAGATCCTATCAATAAATTTAAAATATAAGCCACATAATGGGAGAAAATCTTTGCATGTCTATATCTGAAAATGATTTAATATAAAGAATATATAAAGAACTCCCAAAATTCAATAAGAAAACAATCCATTTTTTTAAAATGGGAAAATGGGGTCAAGTTTGCCTCAGTCCAAGTGGGGTAGGCCTTACCCCCAGAAGACCAGCACAAAACCCTGCCTATAACAAAACTTTTGGGAAACAAAAAAAGTGGTCCTGCAAGGGAAGTATATAGTAATGCAGGCCCACCTCAAAAAGGAAGAAAAATCTCAGATTAATGACCTACCCTTACACCTATAAGGAACTAGAAAAAGAACAAATGAAGTATAAAGCCAGCAGAAGGAGGGAAATAATAAATATTAGACAGAATTTATTGATGATATAGAAACTAAAAATATAATAGAACATATTAATGAAAACAGAAACTGGTTCTTTGAAGAAACAAATAAAATAGATAAAACCTCTAGCCCAACTTTTCAGGAAGAGAAGAAAAACAAATTAGATCACAAATGAGAGAGGAGAAATAACAACCAATACCACAAATATAAAATCAATCATAAGAAAATATGAAAACTCTGTACCAACAAATTGGAAGAAATGAATAAATTCCAAGAAACATATGAACTATCAAAACTGAAATAGAAAGTAATAGAAAAATTGAACAGATTGATAACCAACAAAGAAATTGAATCACTAAGCAAAAAATCGCCAACAAACAAAAGTCCAAAGATAGGTGGCTTCACTGATATATTCTATTAAACATCTATTTTTATTTTTTTATTTTTTAAATTGTGTTACATTAGTCACCATGAAATACATCATTAGTTTTTGAGGCAGAGTTCCAAGATCCATTATTTATGTACAACACCCGGCGCTCCATGCAATGCATGCCCTCCTTAATACCCACAGCCAGGCTCACCCATTACCCCACCCCCATTCCCTCTAAAACATTCAGTTTGTTTCTCAGAGTCCACAGTCTCTCATGGTTCATTTCTCCCTCTGATTCCCCCCCTTCACTTTTCCTTTCCTTCTCCTAATGCCCTCCATGTTATCCCTTACATTCCACAAGTAAGTGAAACCATATGATAATTGACTTTCTCTACTTGATTTATTTCACTCAGCATAATCTCCAGTCCCATCTATGTTGATGCAAAAGTTGAGTATTCATCCTTTCTGATAGATGAGTAATATTCCACTGTATATATGGACCACATCTTCTTTATCTATTTGTCTATTGAAGGGCATCTCAGCTCTTTTCACAGTTTGGCTATTGTGGACATTGCTGCTATGAACACTGGAGTGAATATAGCCCTTCTTTTCACTACATCTGTATCTTTGGGGTAAATACCCAGTAGTGTCATTGTTGGGTCATAAGGTAGCCCTATTTTTAATTTTTTTGAGGAAACTCCACACATTTCCAAAGGGGCTGCACCAATTTTCATTCCCACCAACAGTGTAAGAGGGTTCCCCTTTCTCCACATCCTCTCCAACTTTTGTTGTTTCCTGCCTTGTTAATCTTTGCCATTCTAATTGGTGTAAAGTGGTACCTCAATGTGGTTTTGATTTGAATTTCCCTGATGGGCAATGAGGATGACTGTTTTTTCATGTGTCTGCTAGCCATTTGTATGTCTTCATTGAAGATGTGTCGGTTCATGTCTTCTGCCCATTTTTTGACATGATTATCTGTTTTGGGGTGTTGAGTTTCAGGAGTTCTTTCAAGATCTTGGATATCAGCCCTTTATAGTGTCATTTGTGAATATCTTCTCCATTCTATGGGTTGCCTCTTTGTTTTGTTGACTGTTTCCTTTGTTGTGCAGAAGCTTTTTATCTTGATGAAGTCCCAAAAGTTCAATTTCATTTTGGTTTCCTTTGCCTTTGGAGAAGGGTCTTTTTTTTAAGATTTTATTTATTTATTTGACAGGCAGAGATCACAAGTAGGCAGAGAGGCAGGCAAATAGAGAGAGAGGTGGAAGCAGGCTCCCTGCTGAACAGAGAGCCCGATGCGGGGCTCAATCCCAGGACTCTGGGATCATGACCTGAGCCGAAGGCAGAGGCTTTAACCCACTGTGCCACCCACACGCCCCTGGAGAAGTGTCTTGAAAGAACTTGCTGTGGCCACGTCAAAGAGGTTACTGCCTATGTTCTTCAGGATTTTAATGGTTTCCTGTCTCACGTTGAGGTCTTTCATCTATTTTGAGTTTATCTTTGTGTATGGTGTAAGAGAATCATCAAGTTTCATTCTTCTATACATAGCTGTCCAATTTTCCCAGTGCCATTTATTGAAGAGAGTGTCTTTTTTCCACAGGATATTTTTTCCTGCTTTGTCAAACATTATTTGACCATAGAGTTGAGCGTCCATATCTGGGGTCTCAACTCTGTTCCATTGGTCTATGTGTCTGTTTTTGTGCCAGTACCATGCTATCTTGGTCATCAAAGCTTTGTAATAAAGCTTGAAATCAGACAACATGATGCCCCCAGCTCTGTTTACCTTCTTCAGACTTTCCTTAGCGATTTGGGGTCTTTTCAGGTTTCATAGAAATTTTAGGATTGTTTGTTTCAGCACTTTGAAAAATGCTGCTGATATTTTGATCATATGGCATTGAAAGTATAGATTGCTCTGGGCAGTACAGACATTTTAACAATGTTTATTCTTCTGATCCATGAACATGGAATGCTTTTCCATCTTTTTGGGTCTTCTTCAATTTCTTTCAAGAGTGTTCTGTAGTTCCATGAGTTTAAAGAACAGTTAATACTTATTCTTCTCAAACCATCTCAACAAACTTAAAGAAGGAAAACTTTCACATTCATTCTATGACACCATCAATACCCTGATACTAAAATCAGATAATGACACTGCAAAAAATAGAACTATGGGGCAATATCCCTGATGAAGTAGATGCAAAAATTCTCAAAAAAATTACTGGCATACTAAATCCAAAAATACATTAGTAATGTGATAAAAATTTAAAAATAAAATAAAATAAAATAAAATTCACCACAATCAAGTGGGACATATTCCTGGATTGTGATGGTGGTTCAATATTCCCAAATTAATCAGCATGATATACCATATTAATAAAAGGAAAAAAAAACATATGATCCTTTCAATAGATGCAGAAAAAAGCATTTGGCAAAGTACAACATACACTTGTTATAAAACCCTGAGGAAACCCTCAATAAAGGCCATATATAAAAAGCCACATCGTCAGTGGAGAAAACCTGAAACTTTTCCTCTTTGGTCTGGAACAAGACAAGGATGTCCCCTGTAACCACTGTTCTTTAACATAGTACTGGAACTACTAGCCACAAAAATTAGACAATAAAAAGAAATAAAAGGCATCCAAATCAGCAAGGGAGAGGGAAAACATTCACTATTTGCAGATGACAAGATAGTATATGCAAAACCCCAAAGGACACCACCAGAAAAGTGCTAGAACTGATACAGAAATTCATTAAAGTTGCAGGATACAAAATCAATGTACAAACATCTGTTGTATCTCTATATACTAATAATGAAGGGGCAGAAATAGAAAGTTAGGAATCTCCTTTATAATAGCACCAAAAAATAAGATACATGGGCATAAGCATAACCAAAGAGTTGAAACAACTCTACTGTGAAAATTTTAAAACCCTGATAAAAGATTTTGAAGATGACACAAAGAAATGGAAAGACATTCCATGCTCATGGATCTGAAGAAGAAATATTTTTAAAATGTCTACACCACCTAAAACAATCCACATATTTAATGCAATCCCATCAAAATATCAACAGCATTTTTCACAGAACTAGAAAAAAATCTTAAAGTTTTTAGAGAACCACACAGACCCTGAATAACCAAAGCAACCTTGAAAAAGAAAATCAAACTTCGAGGCATCATAATTCTGGACTTCAAGGTATATTACAAAGGTATAGTGATCAAAAAAGTAAGGTACTGGCACAAAAATAGACACATAGATAATGGAACAGAATAGAAAGCCCAGAAACAAACCCACAACTATATGCTAAAGTAATCTTCAACAAAGCATGAAAGAATATCCAATAAAAAAAGACAGTCTTTTCAATAAATGGTGTTGGGAAAACTAGACAGCTGCATGCAAAAGAATGAAAGTGAACCACTTTCTAACATGATACACAAAAATAAATTCAAATGGATGAAAGACCCAAATGTGAGTCAGGAAACCATCAAAAAATTACAGAAGAACGTGGGCAGTAACCTTTTTTGACATTGGCTGTACCAACTTCTTTCTAGATATGTCACCTGAGGCAAGAGAAACAAAAGCAAAACTAAACTATTCAGGCTTCATCAAAATGAAAAGCTTCAGCACAGTAAAAGAGCATTCAACATAACGAAAAGTCAACCCATGGAATGGGAGAAGATATTTGCAAATGACATATCTGATAAAGGGTTAGTATCCAAAATCTATAAAGAACTTATAAAACTCAACATCCCAATAAACATAATCCAGTTAAAACATGGGCAGAAGACATGAATAGACACTTGTCCAAAGAAGACATCCAGATAGCCAACAGACACATGAAAAGATGCCAACGTCACTGATCATAAAGGAAATACAAATCAAAACTATAATAAGATATTAATTCACACCTGTCAAAATGGGTAAAATCAACAGCTCAGGAAACAAAAGGTGCTGGTGGGGATGTGAAGAAAGGGAACTCTCTTGGACTATTGGTGGAAATGCAAACTGGTGCAGCCACTCTGGAAAACAGTATGGAGGTCCTCAAAAAGTTAAAACTAGAACTACCCTATGATCCAGAAATTGCATTACTAGGTATTTACCCAAAGAATACAAAAAATGCTAATTCAAAGGGATACCTGAACCCCAATGTTTATAACAGCCTTATCTACAATAGCCAATTTGTGGAAACAGCCTATGTGTCCATTGACTGATGAATGGATGAAGATGTGGTATGTAATATTGCTCAGCCATTGTTTGCAAAGGCATAGATGGAACTAGAGAGTATTAAGATAAGTGAAATCAGTCAGTAAGATAAAGACAAACACCATATGATTCCATTCATATGTAGAATCTAAGAAATAAAACAAAGGGGAAGAGAGAGAGAGAGAGAGAGGCAATCCACCACAAAGATTCTAAAGAGAACAAAGTGATATTTATCAAAGAGATGGGTGGCGGGATGGGTTAAATAGGTGGTGGAGATTAAGGAGTTCACTTGTGATGAACACTAGGTATCATATGGAAGTGCTGAATCATTATATTGTATACAAGAGACTAATATTACACAACATGTGAACTAACTGGAATTTAAATAAAAACTTATAAAAACAGGTAACACTCACATTGTTAAAATCAGAAATGTGAGGACATTACTACTATGTTTATAGAACTAAAAGAATATAAAAGGATACTATGAATAATTTCATGCCAAAAAATTGAATAATTTAGATTAAATAGACAAATATATAGAAACACACAACCTACCAAGACTGGATCAAGAAGAAATAGAAAATTTCAGTATACCTATAATAATAAGGAGATTGAGTCATTGATTTAAAACCCACCTTAATAAGAGTAGCCTTGGGGGGCGCCTGGGTGGCTCAGTGGGTTAAAGCCTCTGCCTCTGGCTCAGGTCATGATCCCAGGGGGTCCTGGGATCGAGCCCTGTGTCAGGCTCTCTGCTCAGTGAGGAGCCTGCTTCCCCCTCTCTCTCTGCCTGCCTTTCTGCCTACTTGTGATCTCTGTCAAATAAATAAATAAAATCTTAAAAAAAATAAGAATAGCCTTGGGACATATCACTTCACTGGAGAATTCTACTAAATATTTCAAGAAAAATTAACATCAATTATTTTCAAATTCTTTGAAAAAATTAATTAAAAAATTGAATAGAAATGCACACTCCCTAACTCATTCCATGAGACCAGCATTAATCTGATACCAAATTCTTCCTAGTATACCTGAAGACAATTCCTCCACCAAATCTTGGGTTTATCTAGTGCAGAGTTACTTTTTCCATAGAACCAGATCCAAACTGCCACTCCATTATTAACACCCAGTCTCCAGAAAAGTATACAACTCTCCATCTGCAATCTTCTACATGGTCATGCCCATCTTTGATCCTCTTTATTACTACAGTCAGGCTTCTTTTCTTATTCCACCACACAGGGATTTTCTTCATTTTTTTCAAACAGGCCCCTAGTACTTCAACCACTTCAGAATCCCGGTCTTCAATATAGTCAAACACCTCTGCTCACTCCAAGCACGACAGTGTCCCCCTCATTATCATTACAGGCAAGTCTTTGGACAACCCCATCTACATTGACTCCTTCCTATTACCATAGACAACCTCTAGTTAGTCCCACCCACACTAAGGTTTCTTCTGTTCTTTATTGGAAGATTTCTAATTACACCCTTCCAAACTAGGGTTTGTATAAGTAGGAACCCACATAAAAGTTCCCCTCTGTTGTCATACCTATACGAGGATTCTTCTCTACTATAAGTTCTCTATTCATCTCAGTACATACCAGGGTCTTCCTCATTATGCAGACAGTCCTATGTTCACTCTTGCTGACACCAAGATCTTATTTTTCCATTAGGAGACCTCTCATTAGGCCTGCCCACAACCATGATGTTTTGCCTTTTTTAGGCAGTGTATGGACAGCCTTCCCCACATAAGGGTCCTCTTTATCATACAAGCAGACTGCTGGGTAGCCTGCCTGCCCTAGTGTCTCTCTCATTTCTATTGGTAGGCCTCCAGTTAGCCCTGCCCACATCATGATGTTTCTCTTTTCCACGGGTCAGTTTGCTCGCGTCACATTCTTCATGGTATAAGAAGACGCATGGAGAGCTCCGCCTTACAAGCGTGTGTGTTTTTTTTGCATTGGCGGATTTTCGGGTTAGAGCCGCCATAGTAAGTACTTCTTTAGGCCGTTTTATGACCAGCTCTGTCACATCAGGGTCCTCCTCATCGCTGCAGGTAAGTTTTTAGTCATCACTACCTACACTTGAGTCCTCTCCTCACTACCGTCAATCTTCTGATTAACCGTAGTTTACCGTAACTTTGCACAACTTAATTTTTTTTTCACCAACAATTCTGGATTGCATATAGTCTTTTTACAAATAATTTGTGAAAGCTGCATAGTATTCCTTTTTTTTTTGTAACTGTGTTTAGTTCACTTTTTTCCATTTTGATAGGCATTTAGCTGTTTTTCAGCATTCCAAGCAGTATTATGAGGAGAATCCTCTTACATGTTTCCTTAAGCATACTTACAAATATTTTCTAAGATACACATGTAGAAGTAAAGAATGTTGAATCTTAATGTAGTCAGATTGTAACTTTTAATAAACACTGACAAATTGCCCTTTAAAAGAGCTGCACCAATTTACACTCCCAGTAGTGGGATATGTGTTTCCTACCCTTCTTATCAAGGCTTGAAGTTACTGTTTCTTAATTTTTTGTCAAAATGATGGGATTAGTATCTCATGATTGATTCATTTTTCCCACATTATATCTTCTGCCCATTTTTTATATGATTATCTGTTTTGTGTGTGTTGAGTTATTATAAACACAATTGAAACTCCCTATATACTCCTCCCTTTTAGAAAATAATTCTGTTTTCTTTTTTCCTTTTGCATAGTTTTAAACAAACAAAAAAAACCACTACACGCCTTTGAATCTATATATTTAAAATAGTATTGTGTTGCAGGTTTTAAAACTTCATCTAAATGATGGCATATAGTATATATTCATTTGCAACTTTCTTCTTTCAAAACTATACTTTTGAAATTAAACCATATTGATCTGTGTAGCTTTGGTACAAAATGCTAATATGAGAATAATCTATTATAATTATTATATCCCAATTTATGTATATATATTTTTACTCTACTATTGTTTGTTTTATGTTTCAAACAAAAAAATAGAATTCTCAGGTAGTGTTTCAACTATCTTCAAATTTACTAGATATTGTTAATCTAATAGTTTGTAACATCATCTTATTTTTGTTTTAATTTACATTTCTCTGATTACTAGTGAAGTTTGACTTTTATTTATAATGGAGTGTGTGTGTGTGTGCTGTGAGTTTAAAATTTTTATGTAATCTGTTTTTCTGTATTTCTAAGAAGCTCTTCCCCATTCCAAGTACATAAACATGTTTATTCCCCTGGATTTTCTTTTTAAAAAATTTCAGATTGTATTTTCACATTTAGGTTTTTTTAATTCATTCAACTGATATTTTTGATCATCTATTTTAAGCCCAGCACTCTTCTAGAGGCTCTTCATTGAAAACAGGCAAACAAACTCAGACAACAAATCTCTGACTTTATTACCTGAGGAGGCAGACAAAAAATAAGATAAATAATAGAATTATATAGCATGTTAAGGAATGATAAGTGTTAAGGAGAAAAAGAATAGAGTAATGAAGATGGGGTTTGTTTCTGGACTCTTATGTTCTGTGGCCTTTTTGTCTTCCCTCTTTTAATAATAGTCTTAACTTACTGTAGCTTTGTAATAATTAGTATCTGGTAAAACAAATCTCCTCACTGATTTTCTTTATTGTGTCTTAGGTTTTCCAGGGCTTTTATTCTTCCCTTAATATGAAGATTAACCTGAAAAGTTGCTTTTTTTTTTAACAATCCTTTGGAGATTTTGACTGGAATGACACTAATTTTTAGAGTAAACTGCAGAATATTAACATTTTTATAATGCTGAGCCATCCAATATGTAATGTAAATATGGTATATCTCCTGATTTTATATTATGTCTTCTAATAAGATTTATTCATTTTGTTGGTTTTTCTACTTTTATTTGTGGAAAAAATAATCTATAGTATGATTTATTTGTCAACAAAATTGTTCATTTACAGCTACAAATTCCATTCTAAATACTACTTTACTGTATCTCACAAGTTTCAGAATATAGTGTTTTTGTTACTGTTTGGGTTTGAATATGTTGTAATTTTCATTCTGAATTCTTATTTAACCAAAGAGATTTTAAGGAGCAATTTTTGAAGTTTCTAAGCAATATTTTACTTTATTATTATTATTTTCCTATATTTCACGGCTAATGATACTGTGATTAGAGAACATAGATTATTTGAAATTTTTGAGACTTTTTAGTGACCTACTGTGTGGTAAATTTTTGTAAATTCTTGAAATGAATGTATATTTTCTATTTTGGGGGTGAAGAGTTCTCTCTTTCTATATATAGGTTTATTTTCTATGCTTGTATTGCTCAAAGCTTTTGTCCTTATTTTTTTTTCTTCCTCATTTATTTATGATGGAAGGGTTATAATTCTCCATTTTGTTTGTGTAGTATTTCTATTATTGGTGTTTTTATTCTTTTAATTCTGTTTTCTCTAATATTAAGTTTGCCAGAACAACTTTTTTATTTCAGCATTATCAATTTTTTGTTGTGTTTCAGTATTTTCATGTTGTTTTGTTTTAGGAATAATTCTTATAAATAGCGTATAACTGGATCACAAAAGAAAACTATTATGATAATCTTATCTTCATTAGGTGGGACTAATTTGTTCATAATTATTATGCTTATTGATATATTTTGACTAATTTCTACTCTTTTTTTGTTTGTTTTTGGGTAACATCAGCTTTCTGGCTTCTTTGTCACATTACTTCTGCTGATTTGAATGCTATATACTACATTTATATTCTTATTGTTTGTCCTTAAATATTTTAGATATATACATAAGTATAAAATTGTCAGAGAAAGTCTGCAGTCATTCGTTAGTTCTATCCTCCTAACTACGGCAGATGCTTTAGTAAGCATGAATGACTCAGTGTACCCTTTATTATTTTTGGATAAAATTTTAGTTTTCCCTTTGAAACACAAAAATCAGTTATAATTTTATAGTCATAATAAACATAGTTTATCAGTTGCTTTGCTCATCATTGGCTCCCTTTTTCCCCTATATTTTCTCTTTGGCTTCCTTTCTTTTACTAAAATATATGGCTAACATGTGTATGTAATGACATTACATAGGTGATTAACTCTGAGTAAAGAAAATGTCTTTATTTTTTCCTCACATTTGATTAGTTGGGTACAAAGATCCAGGTTGACAGTTTTACTTCAACATGTGGAAATATTTCTAGCATTTATTATTGCTGGCTTCCAGTCTAGCTGACCTTCCTTCAGAAGGAAGCACTTTTGGGATGCCTGGGTGGCTCAGTTGGTTAAGCATCTGCCTTCAGCTCAGGTATGATACTAGGGTCCTGGGATGGAGTCCAGCATTGGGCTCCTTGCTCACCAGGAAACCTGCTTCTTCCTCTACCTGCTGCTCCTTCTGCTTGTGCATGCGCTCTCTCTCTCTCTCTGACAAGTAAATAATATCTTTTAAAAAGGAAGCATTTTTATAGTAGCTCTTAAGATTATTGCTTTATCATTATTTATTATTTTTTTGAGAGCAAGAGAGAGACAGCACATAACCGGGGTGGGGGAAGGGCAGGAAGAGAGGGACAAGGAGACTACCTGCTGAGCAGGGAACCTGACATGGGGCTTGATCCTAGGACCCTGGAATTATGACCTAAGCTGAAAGCAGATGCTTAAGTGACTGAGCCATGCAAGCGCCCCTATTATCATTATTATTATTATTGTATAATTACTTTTATATAAAGTATGGGTACAAGTAATTTATGATGATAGAAGACAGAAAGTAGTTGCACGGGTGAGTAAAGATTGACAGTAAAGAGGATGAGAAGAACCTCTGTGGTGATAGAAATGTTCCACATCTTGTTTTGTATAGTGGTTATGTGGGTGTATACAATTGCCCAAATTCATCAAATTGAATATATATGTTCTATGCATTTTAATGTCTGTAAATTATTTCTTAATTAGCAAAAAAGAAACTTTGAGGGGTGCCTGGGTGGCTCAGTCATTTAAGTGTCTGTCTCCAGCTCAGGTCATTATCTCCAGGTTCTAGGATTGAGCCCCGCATCAGGCTCCCTGCTTAGCAGGGAGTCTGCTTCTCTCTCTTTCCCTCTGCCCCTCCCCCCTGCTCATTCTCTCTCTCTTTCTCTCAAACAAATAAAAATTCGAAAACTAAGAAAAATTAAAACAAAACAAAACAAAACAAAAACTTAGAGAATGCTTCAGAAGCTTCTGGTAAACTTCCTGCAAGGCGCTCTCAGCACCCTTTGAGGCAGAGCTGATTGCTCAACCATCACACTGTGCATCACAATGAAGAGTTAGGATTACTTCAAAAGAATGAAACATATCATATGAATCTGCATCTTCTCCAAATTTCACACTTAGGTTTGACTCAAACTGGGCTATACTCTCCATTGTTGTTGTTCATTTTTGTTGTTGTTGTTGTTCATTTTTTAAGTAAGCCAATGGTTCTGTGTCTTCACTCTGGCTTTATCTAAGCCAAAGTCTTAGCGTCAGCAATTAGCCTACTCCCAACACAGCTTGTATGAGCATCAATATCTATGGCTTTCTCACTGCTACAGGGCAGTGGGAACTAATGCTCTTCCCTTTATCTACGTACACACACTTCTGAAGTCTAGCTATGGAACAAAGCTTGATCATTTTTGTGGAATATTGTTTCCTTTTCATCTCTACAGAATTATAGTGGGTTGGTTTGTTTGTTTTTTGAGAGAAAGATTTTTAGAATAAATTGCGCGCTTTTTTTTTTTTTTTTGAGAGAGACAGAGAGAATGCAAGTGTGTGTTTGAAGGGGGGCACGGTGGGGAGGAGCAGAGGGAGACAGAGGGAAACAATCTTAAGCATGCTCCACCCTGAGCATGGAGCCTGACACAGGGCTTCATCTCATGACCCTGAGATCATGACCTGAGCCAAAAACAAGGGCCGATGTTCAACCAACTGAGCCACCGAGGTCCCCCTCATTGCATACATTTTGAATATGTTGACTCTTTATCTCTTTGAGTATCCTAAACATACTTGCTTTCCAGGTGGCTCCATAATATTATTACTATATGGAGTGAATTAATTGTTTGATTGTTAATTGTTCTTGTTATTAAATTAATTCATGGATTTTAAGATTTTAGTTTTCAGCTTAATTTGAATGAAACATTTCTGTTCCCTGCATCTCATCTACCTTTGTTCATTAATCTATGCTTACTCATCCCTATCTAGAGGTTTTTTAGTTGCTTCCTCCCAGCCCTCCAGGCTTCAATCCACTATTAGATCTCAGAATTGCAGTTTTGATTTCCTACCTTGTGGTGTTACTGAGGATACCAAAAATCCAGGAGATCCAATAGAACCAGTTACCATAGCTAGTGAATAGTATGACTCAGCATCTGGTTGCAAGATTTTATGTGACTTTCCTCTTTCTCAGACCTGCAGTTTGCCAGGGTTTGGCAGTTACATTTTTTAGCTTCTTTTTACAAGCAGAGTTAGCCCCACTCTAGTCCTTGACTTTAGGTCTAGTGTCCCCCAAGGAAACCAAATGCCTGACTTCCATTTCCCACTTAATAATCTAGAGCCCAACAGGCCAATGGCTTCAGTCCCACTCATTATTTTTTATTTCTATTCTAATAAGATATTTTTCTTGTATTTGAGCTTGACGATCTTCCATGGTCTGTCTCTCTCTCTCTATGTAATTCTATTCATTATTTTTTATATGTTTGAAGCAAAGAAGAGGGAATTATCAAAGTTGTGAAATCATATGTTGACCTGGCTACAATATATGTCCAAAAAATATACATATGTTCGTGTGACTTGTCCTTCTCGAATAACAAAAAACAGCTGAGTTTGTATAAAACAGGTACTGTACCTAGGATCCTGTCTCTAATCTCTCTGTAGTCTGTATGTGTTTGACAAGTCACTTAATCCTTATTATAAAAGAATAGCTTCTTTGCATTAAGCTGTGCGTTAGAGGATTTAGCTGTCTTGACAAGGTTTTCATTTCTTTTTATGTTTTATTTTGTCTTGTAGAAAGTGCTCTTCCTCTTCCCAGGCACTTGAGGTTGAACCCTTGGAAAGGAAAACAAGCAGTAAGTGAAATTCAAAGTGTCTAATAATACTTTGAAGAAAGTATTCTAAATAAAGAGGTGTTTTGTTCCCACAAGTTCAGAACTCTCAAAGCTTTGAAGTAAAGACTCAAAGTTTTGTTGGATTGAGGTGTTTTGAGCTCAGATTGAGGCTCCCAAACTAGTAGTTAGAAACCAAATTCATGATTGCTGAATTAAGTAAGCATTCCATGAATAGTCATTAAAATAAATCCTATTTGTTTTCCAGTATGATTTCTGTGTGATATATTCATGTTTAGGAGCCATGTTCCTCTTAAAAAGAATAACATAAACGGAAGCATGTATTTATGGAATGTATTGTGTATCAAATATTAAAACTAGTTCTTCATATACATTATACATGCATTAATGATATACATTGTTTCATTTGATATTCTCAATAACTTGTTCAGGTAGATTATTTTGTAATTATCCCACTTTATGGGTGAAGAAACTGAAGTAAGGTGTAGCAGAGATAAGTTGATAAGACAAATGACAGTGATTTATTTCAAAAGCCTATTACAGTTTACTGTTGGAACAAGCCCAGCTACTTTAAACTTAAAATGTCCAAACTTGAACTCTTGTTTTTGGTTCATGTGAGAACAGGGAAGAGGTCTACAGGAGTTTAAAAAGACAATCTAATTGCTGGAAAGAGAAACCAAGGAAAGTAGTATTAAAATAATAAAATCTTTCATAGATTCTTTAGCACCTAATGGCTTTTGTGTATGAAGAAAAATATTTGCTATTTGTGCTTTGTTTGCTGCTCAATTTTGTTAAATTAAAATAGCTAATAAGCATAACTTTTAAAATAATTTTTATTGACCATCTGAGCATTGCATACCAATTTGATGAATTAAATTTCCTAAAAGTTTTAAACTGTAATTGCAAATTTAATATGGCTTTTTTGTAAACACTTCAGACAGCTTGAATAGCATTTGAAACATACACAAATGCAATGATTACAGATATATTCATGGCCTTACATTTAAGCTTATTCTAAAATATGAACACCAAGTTTTAATTTATTTCTTTATTTCTACCCTTATATTTTTCCTTTTTAAATTGTTACACTTCTTTTGATATCTTACTACAATTTCAGTAATTTTATTATTTTTGCATTTTTTAAAGATTTCAATCATATCACCCATTTGAGAGGAGAAGAGAAATACCATTTCAAAGAAGCTGAGGTAACCATATGGGTTATCAATAATTCATTCTTTGGGGGATCATAGCACATAGTTCAATCTTAACATGAGACATTGGCTAAAATCCTTTTAATAATAATGTTTTATTTGTCATTTAATGGCATTTCTGATTCTCTGTCATGCAGTGTTTTTTGGGGGATTAACTTGTCTTTAACAAGATTAATATTTCTTAATTTCTGCATGTTGGCAGTACACATTATCCTGTCTTTTTTCTATATTTATTTAGTTTGTAAATACTACTAAGGTTTATGGTTTTTATTTATATTTTATTATAATTAGTAGGGCTCTCTAAATAATTCATTTCCTAGAAGATGAGTGATTGAGTCTCCCTAGGTAGTTGTCTTCTTTACACTATATTGTTAACCAACCTGCAAAACCTTTTTGGATCTATTTCTGCTTGATTATTATGTTTGACCATCAGTACTCATCTGTTTTACCAGTTCTTAGGATACATGATTGCTGGCCTATGTGTGAATTAAAAAAAAAAAAAAAGTTGCCCTCTCTAAGAAAATGTGAATTGTGGGCACATGGCAACTAGATAGGTCCTCTGTATGAATCCCTTCCTATGGATTAATATATCCCCAGGACCAGGGTGCATGGTTTAGAAAACAGCTCAAGCAGAATGTAACTATATGCAGTAGCCATTGGTGTGGTACCTGTTTTTCTGGAAACACATATGGCTTACTCATTGTTTCTTATATATTCTTTCCTGCTTACCTTCCAACAGAAATAAATACATATCTACACTTCATAAGTAAACATTGACTTAAAATGAAAAAAAAATCCATGCACATTTTGTTTCCTATGTAAAAATAAGAAAACTTGTATATCCTATGGCATTTGCTCCTTTTTTTGTTACAATTACCTTTTAAAAGAATTTGAGGTACCATTATGTATTCATAGCTCTTTACAGACTAAACCAGTGTCAATTAATCAAAATATGTGTGTCAGAAATTCACAATTTGATACCAGGAGCCTCTTGAATTTGACTTTCCATCCTGTTAACACTGGCCCCGACATTCTTGAAGGCATTTTTGTTTGTAACAAGAGTACTTATGTATTAGATGTATCTGATTTTTTTTCCTCTCCCAAAACATGTATCAACTACTCCCCTTACCAGTCCTTCTAGTAGAGACCATTCTGGGCATCGGAATGGTTTTGGAAATTGATGGCACACAAAAGTGCTACTTCTGCTGCTGCTGTCCGGTCATTAGTGTGTGTGCCTATGTGTAAGAGAAAGAGAGAACAAGCATGAGCAAACATACTGAAAAATATATTTCTAAAGTTATTATGAGTTCCCACCACTTTTTCTAACTTATTATGTTATTGTACCTGCTTTGCTTATTAATTGATTTCATCAATCTCTAACACCGCCTATTAACACTTGGAATGGGTGGGAGCCTGAAAATCAGGATACTCACACAGAAACATAAGTTTAAATATTTTTCCTAAGCATATGCAAAATTCTCCAGCCTCCTTTTTTAGAGCACACTTAAGAAACAAGTTACCCAAGCATTTGGTTGTCATGTGTTAGACTGTTCTCCATGTCTCTGCTCTTGGGTTACATATTTTTAAACCTTAGCTCAAGCAACTCCTATGAGGAACACTTCTGATTTCTATTAATTGATATTATTTTTAAACTTTGCACACACACACACACACACACACACACACACACAAAGTGAAAGATCACTCTGGTAGTCTGTATGGAGGATTCTTTTGAATAGAATAAGACAAGACAGCAGGAAAACAATTGGAGGGGGATTAGTATGTCCCCCAGTATCTCCTGTTGACATTTGCTGGTTGTTTTTCAGGTATATTCATATCTAATGGTTTTAACAAAATCACATCCTTTTAGATGGGTTTTGTTCAGACTCAAATGATACCTTCTCATTTTGCATTTTTCTAAGAACAGCTTTGGGATTAATTTACTGGAGAGTCAAACTCTGGAGTTTTCAGGAACTTGCACATCATAGCTTCTTTGGTCCTACTGCCTTCAGAGTATTATTCAGAGCTCAGTTCCTGAGGTGACCTGGAGAGAAGAAAGCCAGCTGTTTTCCAGAGTAGGATTGAAAATAATAACATATTTGAATTCTAGCATGGGGTTGAGACTAATGGATATCATTTTCTTATAGTTACCACTTTACTCTAAAACTTGGGTTACACATATTGCTGTCTTATTTGTAAAGTATGTTGAATGCCATCAAGAGGCAGTAGGTATAATGAAAGGATCAGAAGATCTGGACTGTGGACCTAGCTCTGCTACTTAGGTATATAGCTTAAATATCCTGTAGATCTTAGTTCCCTTATCTATAGTATGGGGTTAATGATACTCACTATGTTATCTTGCAGGGCTGTCCTGAGCATCAGTTGAGATCATCTATGTGAAAGTTTTTGTCAAAAGGCAGTTTAAAATGGAATTTTTTAAACCATTTAAGAACAACTCAGAAATACAATGTGATCTGTACACCTGTTTGTTCCTTCATTAAATGAACCTAGAAAGAATTAAAAGATATACCAATCAACTTGTTATGAAAGTCACCTTAGTTGGCACATAATTCAAAATGTGTAGGTCCTCTTGTGAGGACTCCCTGCTTCCAACCAAAGCTCGGGAATTCTACTTTGAACTTTTTTCCTGCTAAAAAGCTCTGTTTAGTTCTCTGTTTTGAGCTTTGTTGTAGAACACTGAGACTTCTCCAAGTTTGACAACCCATCAATGAAGTATCCATTCCCCCTTTTTCTAGTACTTCTAGCAGTCCTCCTGATAAGTTCCCCAGATGACATATACTGGATCAGAAACAGTACCCCAACAATAACTTCGAAAAGTGCCTCAGAGACTTCTGTCTTTTTAGAACTCTCTCTCTACCTACCTCTCCACTAAAGATGGACATAACACTAAAAAATTCTGAATTCTGGTACAGTCTCCATGGCCAGGTCCCAGGGCTGCTGGACTGGGACATGGGGAATGAGTTCTTCTTGCCCAGCACCACAGACCAATGCCACTTAGCTGAGCAGAACCTTGCCAAATATAGACTCCGAGTAATGGAACCCCCAAATAGGTCTCAAGACAGCAGACCCAGTTTGAACAAAGATGGTCCTGACTCTGAACCTAACCTGTGGATGTGGGTAAATCCCAACATCACATGCCCCCTTGGAAGCCAGGAGACCCTAAAGCCCAGTAGGGAAAAGGATGTGACAAGCATGCTTCCTTACCCTCGGCCACTCCCAAAGGAAGAAGAGTCTAACTGCTCAAAGACCATAGTGATGGAGTCACTGCCAACTTCCTCCAGCAAGAACTCTTCCCCACAGAAGTGGTTCACTTATTCCCCAGGTGACTGGGAGTTCACAGAAGAAAAAACTGAGGAACAAGATGACAACTGCTCTGTGTCTCTTCAATCGCCTAACAAAGGGGAGTGCTTCCAGAACCAGAAGTTATGGCAAGGCAACAGCCAGGAGAGGAGGTCCTGGCCCCGCCCTCCACTCAATTACAGTCACCTAATAGCCCTGGCATTAAGAAACAGCCCCCCCTGTGGCCTCAATGTGCAAGAGATCTACAATTTCACCCGACACCATTTCCCTTTTTTTTGGACAGCTCCAAATGGCTGGAAAAACACCATCCGCCACAACCTCTGTTTCCTGAGCAGCTTTGAGAAGGCACCAGTCAACCTTCAGGATGGGACCAATGCTAAGCCACGGTCTTGCCTCTGGCGGCTTACTGAGGAGGGACACCGTCGTTTTCAGGCGGAAACTCGTGCCTTAGCCTATGCTCGGAGGGAAAGCATCCAACAGTGCATGAGCCAGCCAGATGTGATGACTTCCCTCTTTGGCCTTTGAACTACCACTTCTCCCTTTTTGGAACACTGCCCTCCTTACTGTGTCCACCATTGTTGTGATTGGCCTTCATTAATCCCTAAGCCTACCCTGCCTGGTAGGTGACAAAACTGTTTAACTACAGCTACAGGAATAGTATCAAATAAACTGAGAGGTGGGTACAGAGGAAGCAGAGCTTAAATCCAGGTGGAGAATAATGGAAAGTTGCATGAGGACATTTGCAGTTGTTATACATTTCAAGCAGAAGCAGGAAATCTTAGGAATAATAGCATGAAAGTTAAGGAGAGAGGACATATTTCACAAGAAAAGGAATTCTGTTTACTGGAGTGTATACTCACATACAAATGCAAATAGTGGAGTACAAAACATAAAATGTAAGATTGAACCAGGCCTTGAAGAGCCTCAAATGTCATGTGAAGGTATCTGTGCATAAAAAGAAATAGACATGGGGTTTGAAGCCTAGAGGTTGAAGTATCTCTCTTTCACCATTCATCAGATATATCTCTTTTTTTAATGACTGATTTTATCCTTCAGGGCTTCACTTTTCTCTTCCTGATCCTGGACTTCTCAGCCTTGTTCAGTTACCAACCAATTCCAGTACTGACAAATAATTCCAAGCAGTTACTTGTAGTTTGTGCATTGAAAGCCCTTGAATTGAGCTTGTATCAACCCCAAGCCTTTTGATGATAAAAGTTTTGCTTTCCATTCTTTCATTCATCAAAACTTTACTGAGGAAATACCAAAGTGCACAAGGCCCATCTTAGGTGCTGAAGATAAAAAGTCAATAGTTTAATTGGAGACAGACATATAACCAAATATTTATAATACAAATGTAATAAAACAAATGTGCAACATTGTCATGGAAAAGGGGAGATATTTTTCCTGGGAAAGGCATTGAAAAGGAAATACCTTTTGAGTTAGCTTTGAAGAGTAAATGAGGATTTTCTGGGCATGTAAGCTGAAGAAAAGAAAGTACACAGGCAACTGTATAAACAAAGTAACTGCAGTGCTTGGAAGAGTGGTAGGAATTTCAGTGCAGTTTAGCTATATTAGGGCCAAGAGTGGGAAGAAATATAGGCAAAAAGGCTTTCCTGGTACTGCTTAGGTGTTTGGACTTTACCCAGTGGTCTGTTGTGAACCAAAAGCTATCAGTGGTGTTTTACTAAAAAATAAAAACAAAAATGAAGGCTTAAACATTTGTTTTTATAATTTCAAAATTCACTTTAACACTTTTCTATACAGATAAACTTTCTTTTATCAGATTTAAGCATAGCTTTCTGCCTTTCATGTTAACATATTATTAAAGATATATCCAAGATAAAATATATTAGATTATTAAAGAGGTATTTAATTGCAAAACCTTCAGTAATGGGGATACAAAAATGCCTTGTAAAACAGAAAAGCAATGAATTCAATATATTGTAAAATCATTTTAAAAGTTTACATTTTTTGGTTATTGTATATTACACCACATACAAAACTGTATATTTAAGTTGAATTCCTAAAGAAACATTCAAAGAGTATTCTTCAAAAAAATAATTTTAGATACTACGTCTGTATTATAAGGCAAACAAAGTTGAAAACATACCTTGGAATTAATAAAATATTCTGTCTATAAGTACTCAGCATTTGGTTTTCATGTTTTTCACAAATAACACTTGTAAGCAAAAGAGCCTGTTGTGAAATTCATAAAACTTTTTATCACAAACCATATTTCTAGTGTATACAATATACCTATTTTGCAAATGTTGCACATTTCAGACTTTCTACTTTTAAGTTTTTATTTAAATTCTAGGTAGTGAACATACAGTATAATATTAGCCTCAGCTATACAATGTACTTATTCAACACTTCCATTGATCATCTGGTGCTCATAACAGGTGCATACCTTAAACCCCATTACCTGTTTAACACATCACCATCCACCTCCCTTTTGGTAACCATCAGTATGTTCTCTATAATTAAGAGTATGTTTCTTGGTTTGTCTCTCTCTCTTTTCCCTTTTACTCATTTGTTTTGTTTCTAAAGTTCCACAAATTAGTGAAATCATAATGGTATTTGACTTTCTCTGACTGACATTTTGCTTATCATAATACTCTCTAGCTCTATTCATGTCGTGGTAACTGGCAAGATTTTATTCTTTTCTATAGCTGAATAATATTCTGTTTTTTTATATACCACCTCTTCTTTATCCATTCATCAGTCAGTGGACACTTGTTTGTTTCTGTAACTTGGCTCTTGTGGATAAGGTGGCTATAAAATCAGGGTGCATGTAATCCTTTGAATTAGTATTTTTGTATCCTTTGGGTGAATACCTAGTAGTGAAATTGCTGGATCATAGCGTAGTTCTATTTTTAATATTTTGAGGGACTACTGTTTTCCGGAGCGAGTGCACGAGTTTGCATTCCCACCAATAGTGCAAGAGGGTTGCCTTTCTCCTCATCCTCACCAATGTCTGTTATTTTCTGTTTTGATAATTTTAGCCATTCTGACAAGTGTGAGGTGATAACTCATTGTAGTTTTTATTCATATTTCCCTGATGGTCAGTGATGTTGAGCATCTTTCCAAGTGTCTGTTCACCACCTGGATGTCTTCTTTCGAAAATGTCTATTCACATCTTCTGCCCATTTTTAATTGAATTATTCACTTTTTGGATGTTGAGTTTGATAAGTTCTTTATAGATTTTGGATACTAACACTTTATCAGGTATGTCATTTGTAACTATCTCCTCTCATTTTCTAGGTTGCTTTTTACTTTTGCTGGTTATTTCCTTCTCTGTGTAGAAACTTTTTTAGTTTGATGTGGTCCCAGTACCTCATTTTTGCTTTTGTTTCACTTGTCTCAAGACTATACTTTCAGGTATCATTTCTATAGTTTGTTACTGGAGAAGGGACACACCTAGAAAGAAGTTGCTATATTTGATATCAAAGAGGTTATTGCCTGTGTTTTCCTCTAGGATTTTTATGGTTTATGTCACACATTTGGGTCTTTAATACATTTTGAATTTATTTTTGTGTATTGTGCAAGAAAGTGGTTCAGTTGCATTCTTTTGCATGTTGCCATCCAGTTTTCCCAACACTATTTGTTGAAGAAATTTTTTCCTATTGGATATTTTTTGTGCTTTGTCAAAGATTAATTGACCACCATACTGTTTTGATTACAATAGCTTTGTAATATAAATTGAAGTCCAGAATTGTGATGTCTCCAGTTTGCTTTTCTTTCTCAAGGTTGCTTTGGCTATTTGAGGTCTTTTGAGGTTCCATACACAGATTTTGGGACTGTTTGTTCTAGCTCTTTGAAAAATGCCGTTGGGATTTTGATAGGGATTGGTTTAAATGTTCTTTTGTATAGTATAGACATTTTAACAATATTTGTTTCTCTAATGCATGAACATGGACATGGAATATTTTTCCACTTCTTTGTGTCCTCTTCAAATTCTTTCATCAGTGCTTTTGGTTTTCGAAGTACAGGTTTTACTTTATTTTTTTTTTTTAGGAAGGTTTTTTTTTTAATTTTTAATTTTTTTATTAACATATAATGCATTATTAGCCCCGGGGGTACAGGTCTGTTAATCTCCAGGTTTACACACTTCACAGCACTCACCATAGCATATACCTTCCCCAATGTCCATAACCCAACCACCCTCTCCCTACCCTCCTCCCCCTGGCAACCCTCAGTTTGTTTTGTGAGATTAAGAGACTAGGAGGGTATTTTTTTTTAATTTTCTAATTTTTTATTTTTTTAATTTCTTTTTCAGGTTTTACTTCTTTTGTTAGGTTCATTCCTAGGTATCTTCTTTGGGTGCAATTGTAAATGGGATAGATTCCTTAATTTCTCTCTCTCCCCCTGCTGCTTTATTGGTTTATAGAAATGCAACAGATTTCTTTACACAGGTTTTGTATCTTGAGATTTTACTTAATTCATGTATCAGTTCTAGAAACTTTTTGGTGGAGTATTTCATGTCTTCTATATTAGTCTGTCATGTGACCTACAAACAGTGAAAGTTTTACATCTTCAGTGCTGATTTTCTTTTTGTTGTCTGATTGCTGTGGCTAGGACTTCTAGTACTATATAAAATAACAGTGGTTAGAGTGGACACGACACTTATGCCCACTCTCATATGTTCTAGACCATAGAGGAGAAACTCTCAGTTTCTCTCCATTGAGGATATTACCTGTGGGCTTTTCATATATGGCCTTTATTATGTTCGGGTATGTTCCCTTAGAGGGTTTTTATCATGAATAGATGTCAAATGCTTTTCCTGCATCTACTGAAATGATCATATGATGCTTATCCTTTCCTTTAATAATGTGTCATATCACATTAATTGATTCGCAATTCTTGAACCATTCTTATAACCCAGGAATTCTTGTAACTCACTTGACTGTAGTGAAAGGTGTTTTTTTTTAATGTATTGTTGGATTCAATTTGCTAGTAATTTATTGAAAATTTTTGCATCCATGTTCATCAGTGATATTATCCTGTTCTCTTTTTTAGTAGAGTCTTTATCTGGCTTTGATATCAGAGTAATGCTGATCTCATAAAATGAGTTTGGAAGTTTCCCTTCCTTTTCTGTTTTTTTAGAACATTTTGATAAGAATGGTTATTAACTCTTTATTAAATGTTTGGTAGAATTTGCCTCCAAAGTCATTTGTCCTTGGACTTTTTTTGTTGGGATTTTTTTAAATTATAATTCAATTTCTTCACTGGTTATCAACCTGTTCAAGGTTTCTCTAGTTTCATATTTTTCCTTTCCACACTTTGAACATTTGGTTCTTTATATGTTTATGTGAATTTATCCATTTCTTCCAGGTTGCCCAATTTGTTGGCATATAGTTGTTCATGATCTCTTATAATTGTTTGTGTTTCTGCAGTGTTGTTACTTCTCCTCTCTCTTTTGTGATTTCATGTATTTTGGTCCTTTCTTTTTTCTTTTTGATAAGTCTTCCTAGAGTTTTACCAATTTTATTAATTTTTCTCAAAGAACCAGTTCCTGGTTTCATTGATTTCTTCTATTGTTTCTTTTCTTTTTTTCTTTTTCTTTCCTTTCCTTTTTTTTCTTTCTTTCTTTTGTTTTTTTGTTTTTTGTTTTTATTTTAGTTTCTATACCATTTATTTCTGGTCTAATCACTACTATTTACTTCCTTCTGCTGATTTTAGACTTCATTTGTTGTTCTTTTTCTAGCTCCTTTAGGTGTAAGATTGGTAGTTTATTTGAGATTTTTTTCTTGCTTCTTCAGGTAGACCTGTATTGCCACATACTTCCTTCTTAGGACTGCTTTTCTTGTATTCTAAAAGTTTTAGACCATTGTGTTTTCATCTTTATGTTATCCATGTAATTTTTGGTTTCCTCTTTGATTTTGTGGTTGCCTTATTAAATGTTTAGCAGCATGTTATTTAACCTACATGTATTTGTGGTTCTTCAGATTTTTTTTTCTTCTGGTTGATTTCTGATTTCATAGCATTGTGGTCCAAAAAGATGCATAGTATGATATTAATCTTTTTGTATTTGTTGAGGCCTGTTCTGTGACCTAATAAATTATCTACTCTGGAGACTGTTCTATGTACACTTGAAAAGAATGGGTATTCTGCTGTTTTAGGATGGAATGTTCTGAATATATCTGTTAAGTCCAATTGGTCCAGTGTATCATTCAAAACCATTATTTCCTTTTGATTTTCTGTTTAGAGGATATGTCCATTCATATAAATGGGTGGTAAAGTCCCCTACTATTATAACATTATTATTGATTAGTTTCTTTATGTTTGGTATTGTTTCATATATTTGGGTGTTCCTATGTTGGATGAATTAGTATTTATAATTGTTATATCTTCTTGTTGGGTTGTATCCTTTATTATTATATAGTGACCTTATTTTTTTTAATTTCTTTCCAGTGTTCCAGAATCTGTTGTTTATGCACCACCCCCAGTGTGCCATGCAATATGTGCCCTCCATAATACCCACCATCAGGTTCACCCAACCTCCCACCCTTCTCCCCTCCAAAACCCTAAGTTTGTTAGTGCCCTTATTCATCTCTTACTACAGTCTTTAAAGTCTAGTCTGTCCAATATAAGTATTGTTACTCCAGTTTTCTTTTGACATCCATTCACATTATAAATATTTCTCCTTCCCCTACTTTCAATCTGCCAGTGTCTTTAAATCTAAGATGAGTCTCTTGTAAGCAGCATGTAGATGGGTGTTTTTAAAACCCATTCTGATATCCTGTGACTTCTTATTGGAGTCTTTAGTCTTTAGTCTTTAGTCCATTTACATTCAAAACAATTGTTGTTAGATACTAAATAGTGCCATTTTATTACTTGTTTTGTCATTGATTCTGGAAATTTTGTCTGATCCTTTCCTGTCTTTGTCACTTTTGGTCTCTCTTTAGCACTCCAAGAGTCCCTTTTAATATTTGTTGGTTTAGCGGTCACAAACACCTTAATTTTTTGTTTCTCTGGGAAACTCTATTTCTCCTTCTATTCTGAATGATTGAATTGCCTGATAGGTATCCTTAGATGCATATTTTCCCTTTCCACACTTTGAATATATCAACCCACTCCCATCTGTCTTGCCGAGTTTCTGTTGGAAAATCTCCAGCTGTCTTTATATGTTTTCCCTTGTAATTTAAAGACTTCTTTTGTCTTGCTGGTCTTAAGATATTTTCTTTGTCAGTATACTTTGCAGATTTAATTACCATATGTCTTGGTGTTGGACTGTTTTTGTTGATTTTGTGGGAGATCTTTTTGCTTCCTGGACCTGGATGTCTGTTTCTTTCTCCAGATTAGGGAAGTTTTCAGCTATATTTTCATCAAATAAATTTTCTGCCCCCTTTTCTATCTCTTCTTCATCATGGACTCCTATAATATGAACGTTACTGTGTCGATGGAGTCACTGAATACCCTAAGTCTATTCACATCTTGCATAATACTTCTTCCTCTCCTTTGTTGAGCTCATTGCTTTCTCTTCTAGGTCACTAGTTTGTCCCTCTGCCTCTTCCATACTGTCGTTCATTGCCTCAAGTCTGTATCCAATATCATTTATTGCACTCTTCATCTCCAATAGATTCTCTTTTAACTCTTTGATCTCTGTGGTAAGGATCTCCGGTGAAGTCTTTCATTCTTTTCTCAAACCCAGTGAGCATCCTTAATGATTGTTGCTTTAAATTCTCCATCAGGCCTGTTACTTATACTTGTTTTAATTAGATCTCTGGCAGTGCTCTTGTCTTATTCTTTCATCTGGGATACATTCATCTGTCTTAGAAGTTTGTCTAAGTTTCTGCTGTCTTCTCTGTGTTAGAAAACCCAGTTATGTCTTCCACTCTTGAAAGTAATGGTCTTATGAAAAAGAGGTCATGTAGTGGTCAGGGCCTGGTGCTTCAGGGAGTATCGCTGGTGTGTCCTGCATGTGCTCTGCTATTGTATTCTGGCTGTTTGGTCCTTTAGGTCAGTCATCTGCAGAGGCTCTCCTGGTCTGGTATGTACAGTGTTTGGTTCCTGGCCTGAATGTGCTGTTTCAGCTAGGTGTTCTCTGATCTGCTTGTGAGATGAGACCTTTCACCACCTCCACCAGAACTGAAGCCCTGCAGAGCTCTCTGGTCTGGAGACATGAAGTGGGAAGGAGTTTTTGTTGCTCTTTTGGGGGAGGGGCCCACCACACTGGGATTGATGGAAGTTTGACTGAAAAGGGCAGCCCCAACAGATTGCAGGGGTTAGGACTTGGTGTATGCAAGTTGAGCAGCCATAGCAGAGCTATGGTGCTTCCCACAGTTTGCTCTGTGTTTATGCTGAGGGCAGGGGATGGAAATGCTGTCAGCCCACTCCTTTGTTCCTGGAGAGGTGTCTCTGTGAATGGTGCCTCTCAGAGAGGCACTATGAGAAGAGCTAATAATCTCCCCAGTGTGTGCCCCGGGTGTTCTTTAGGTCACTGTTTCCAATCTGTGTACTCATGGGTTGTTTGCCTGCTTTACCTCCAGGAACACTGTAGTGCCTTCTGGTCTCTAACCCAGCCAAGCCTGCTGACCTTTAAAACTCCAGACTATGAGCTCTGGTGGTTTCAAGAACCCATGAAATTCAGCCCATATTTTCCAAGCCAGTAGCTTGGGGGAAACATTCTCCTTGTGTATGTGCTCCTCTCTCACTCTCGTCCTTCTCCACATCCATGGATCCCTCCCCTCCACAGCAGCTGCAATTCATTTCTCCCCTAAACCACATCTATGCACTTCCTATCTTCTTCAAATGGCCTCTTCTCTCCCTTTTGTTGTGGAGGTTGTTCTGTCAAGCTCCAGGTATATTTCTGGGGTTTTTAGGATGACTTGATAGTTACCTAGTTGTGTTTGTAGAACATGAGGCTAGGGTCCTATTCCTCTACCATCTTCCTCTACCTCCTCCACAGTCTTGAATCTGAATTTTCTCCTGCAACTTGGCACTTTTGAGTTTTGAAACTCTATATTTGATTTTTTCTGAACTTTCTGCTCTGGTTGTTAAAAGCAGTGATGAGGCATGGACCTTCTTCAGTTACCTCAGATGATTCAGATAAAGGCAGATTTTCAGGGTTATTTCTCGTTCCTACCTTTCCTCTTCACCAGTATCCTGGTACTTCCAGTGACTCCTTCATGGCTGCAGCTCTCCTAAACTCTTTCTTTATTGATGGCATCAGCAGTTCTTTCACTGATATTATTCATCTTCCTTTGGGGGGCTTTAAAATTGGTTTTGGGAGAGCAAGTGATATTCGCCATTCACATTAACTGAAACTTTATAAATGTCAGTAGGTGCTTATTGTTTGTCAGACCTGGTGTACAGTTGATACAGATATTCTTTCCTTTATGCGTGCTGCTTTCTTTCTTCTCATTAAATTTGTAAGTGATATTTTTTCTTGCACTTACTTGGACACAAACTTTTATATTGATCAGAATGAGAAAAATATATGTATGGTACAGGATTATGTTCACCTAAGCTAACATGATCATCCAATGATCCTGACCCACATGTGTAACCTCAATTTGAGAACTGCCCTGAATGAGAAAGTCAGTTATTTTAGGTAATGTTTACATACACTTTCTTTGTCTTCCTTCAAAAAGATTTCAACTTTTTCTTCATCTGTAAATACATTGAGTACTTTTGTAAAACTCATCTACCAAATCTTCTGCTTTCTCTAATTCTTCAAGAAGCCACAGTTTTGTACCTGTCGACAAACTGCCATTGATTTATTATCCCTGCTGCTTAATATGTTTTAAAATCATGTATTCGATGGGGAGAGTGGAGCACTGTGAAGGAGACTAGTAATCAATTTTCTCCAACTTCTGTGTCACTTTTAGTTTTTTGTTTGTTTGTTGTTTGTTTTGTGTTTTTTTTTTTTTTTTTTTTTTTTTTTTTTTGCTTCATCTGATGGTTGCTCATTCCAGGCACTCTTCTTTCATTACTTTTATGCTTTAAGTCTTTTTGTTCTTTTTTTTTAAGTTTATGCTTTTTTTGAAATCTAGCTTTTGCTTAGCACTTTTTTTTTCCTTTCTTAGTAGTAAAGCAAACCTGTAGCCTGCTTTGTAGAGCACAGGTTACTTCACTAGCACAGACACACCTTCCTGCCAGTAAGACAAAAGGACCGTATGGTACCTACCATAACATTGTAAAGATAATCTAAATGCTGGATTTTGTTTTGTTTTCTTTTGTTTGTTTTTATTTTTGAGCAACATCAAAGTTACCTAATAGGACGTTTTGCCAAAGTTGAATTCTTTCTAAGGTTTTGAGGTATTTGCTTTCCAGTCTTTGCATTCTACCTTCACCGGGAAGGCAACAGAGGCACCAACAACAGCTAATGGGAACAACAACAAGCTGATGGCAGTGGGTGCTGTGGCTAAAAGTCCAGATTAAAAAATGACAACCAGGTGGAATTCTGGGTCATCCATGACAGGATGAGGTTGAGAGGAGTGGCAGGACTGCAAGGTTCAAGAGGGATGGCAGGGACAGGGAAGGTGAGGGAAGGGGGGGACAAGTTCTGTAGCTGAGGCTCCAGCTTCCACATCCTTGGCAATGATGGGGATGTCTTCACTGGTCAACCAGGTTTCCACAGAAAAGACTAAGGAAAGAGGACAGGGTGAGGCTTCTGGGCCACTGGGTGGTACCTGGGACAGTGATGTTCACTAACTAAAGCTTTCTAGGACATGATTTGGCACATTCCAATCACCCCAAACCTATGGCTTCACTCAGCGCAATACTCAAAATGAGCTGAGGTGCTTTCATAGATGTTGCTAGCTGTCAAAACTAATACTGGCAATAAAATTGCAGGCGTACCACCATCACCATGAACAGCAACACTGGTCACTGCACACTCAGGAAGGAGCTTTTGAAAAGAGGGAGTGACAAATGTACATTTAAAACTTAGCACTCAGTTATTCACCCTCCTTTCTACCATGTTGCCCCATAAACCCAGCTTCACTTTCCTCTATGATCATAAAGACAGCAAGCAGATGGCCATTCCACTTTAAGATGAAGAACCTGAAGAAGACCAAATAAATATTAGGATAGCCCCTTTAATTGCACTTTGCAGACATTGTGGGTTTTTTTTTTTCTAACATCTTAATTTTATTTTTTCCAGTGTTCCAAGATTCATTGTTTATGCACCACATCCAGTGTTCCATGCAATATGTGCCCTCCTTAATACCCATCACCAGGCTCACCCATCCCCCCATCCCCCTCCACTCCAAAACCTTCAGTTTGTTTCTCAGAGTAAGTGAAACCATATGGTAATTGACTTTCTCTGCTCAACTTACTTCACTCAACATAATCTCCAGGACAGTCCCTTTTGATACAAAAGTTGGGTATTCATCCTTTCTAATGGCTACGTAATATTCCATTGTATGTATGGACCATATCTTCTTTATCCATTTGTCTGTTGAAGGGCATTTTGGCTCTTTTCACAGTTTGGCGATTGTGGCCATTGCTGCTGTGGACATTGGGGTACATATGGCCCCGTTTTCATTACATCTGTATCTTTGGGGTAAATACCCAGTAGTGCATTTGCAGGCTCATAGGGTAGCTCTATTTTTGGTTTTTTTGAGGAATCTCAACACTGTTTTCCAAATTTATTTTTTACCAAAGTTTTGTGACAATCCTGCATTGAGCAAGTCTATTTGGGCCATTTTTCCAATAACATTTGTTCACTTCCCATCTATTTCACATTTTGGCAAGTCTTTAAATATTTCAAACATTTTCATTATTATTATATTTGGTATGGTAATCAGTGGTTTTTAATGTTACTAGTTACTATTGTAATTGTTTTGGGCTGTGATGGACCTACCCATATATGATGGTGAACTTAATCTCTAAATGATGTGTTTGTTCTGACTGCTCCACCAAGGTTGTCCCTCACCTCTCCTTGGACCTCCCTACTCCCTGAGACACAAAAATATTAAAATTAGACCAATTAACCTACAGTAGTTTCTAAGTGTTCAAGTGAAAGGAAGAGTAGCATATCTTTTACTTTATTTTACTTTATTTTTTTAAAGATTTTATTTATTTATTTGACAGACAGATCACAATGAAAACAAAGCAGTATTCTAGTGGAAGAAGATGTCATCTAGAATGTTTATAGCTAGATGTCTGACTTCAAAACTTCAAAGAACAGACTGAATCTCTTGTTAGAGGTTAATGTAGCTGATAGCATTAAATTGAAGCCAGTGCTCATGTACCATTCTGAAAATGCTAGGGCCCTTAAGAATTATGCTAAATCTACTCTGCCCGCACTCCATAAGTAGAACAACAAAACCTGGATGGCAGCACATATGTTAACAACATGGTTTGCTTAATATTTAAGCCCACTGTTGAGACCTACTGTTCAGAAAAAAAAGATTAAAATTAAAATTGAAATGTTACTGCTCACTGACATTGGGTGACTTGGTCACCCAAAAGCTCTGATGGAGATGTACAATGAGATTAATGCTATTTCCATGCTTACTAACATTCATTCTACAGCCTATTGATCAAGGAGTAATTCTGACTTTCAACTCTTATTCTTCTAATAAATATATTTCATGGGGTGCCTGGGTGGTTTAGTCAGTTGAATGTCTGACTTTTTATTTCAGCTCAGGTCATGATCTCAGGTTTGTAAGATCAAGCCCTGCATCAGGCTCCACAGTCACCTGGGAGTCTGCTTCTCTCCTTCTCCCTCTCCTTCTGTACCTTCCCATGTTTGTGGTCTCTCTCTCTCTCTCTCTCACATAAATAAATCTTTTAAAAAAAGAAATACATTTTATAAGGCTATTGCTGCCAGAGTGATTCTTCTGATGGATCGGGGCAAAGTAAATTGAAAGCATTCTGGAAAGGATTTACCATTCTAGATGACTTTAAGGACAACTATAACTCATGGGAAGAGATCCAAATATCAACATGAACAGGAGTTTGGAAGCAGTTTATTTCAACCCTCATGGATGACTTTGAAAGGCTCAAGTCCTCAGTGGAAGAAATAATCAAAGATGTGGTAAAAATAGTAAGAGAACTAGAATTAGAAGTGGACCCTAAAGATGTAACTTAATTATGCAATTTCATGATAAAAATTAATGGGTGAGGAGTTATTTGTTTATGGATAAGCTAAGAAAGTGGTTTATTGAGATGGAATCTACTTCTGGTGAAGATGCCATGAAGATTGTTGAAATGACAGTAAAGGATTTAGAGTATTACATAAATTTAGTTGATAAAGCAGTGGCAGGGTTTGAGAAGATGGATTAAAATTTTGAAAGAAGTTTTACTGTGTACTGTCTAGAATATTATCAAGTAGTATCACATATGACAGAGAAATTGTTCATGAAAGCAAGCGTCAATGGATGTGGCAAACTTCATTGTCTTATTTTAAGAAATTGTCACAGCTACCCCAACCTTCAGCAACCGCTGACATGGAGGCAAATTCCTCCATCAACAAAAATATTATGACTTGCTGAAAGCTCAGATGATAACAATTTCTAGCAATAAAATATTTTTAAAGATTTTATTTAATTTTTTGACAGACAGAGATCACAAGTAGGCAGAGAGGCATGCAGAGAGTGGGGGGAGGGGGGAAACAGACTCCCTGATGAGCAGAAAGCCTGATTCGGGGCTCCATCCCAGGACCCTGAGATCATGACCTGAGCTGAAGGCAGAGGCTTAACCCACTGAGCCACCCAGGTGCCCCAGCAATACAATATTTTAATTAAGGTATGTACATAGTTTTTTAGATATAATGCTATTGAATACTTAATAGACTACAAGGTAGTGTAACATAATTTCTGCATGCACTGGGAAACCAAAAATTCATTTAACTCACTTTATTGCAATATGTATTTTGCTATGGTGGTCTTAAACCAAGCCTGCAGTATTTCCAATATATGCTTGTAGAAAAGCCCTTACTAGGTTCACTTCAACTCTTGCTTCTTAAGCTACTTGCAATGTATTTAGGGGTAAAGTGCGACAATGCAATTTGCTCAAAAATTAATGAGCTTCATTGTTAGTGTATAAGAAAGCCACTGATTTCTGTACATTGAATTTGTATCCTGCCATGTTACCGAATTGCTGTATGAGTTCTAGAAGTTTGGGGGCAAATTAGAGAATTGATTCCATTTACTATAGCACCAAGAACCAGAAGATACCTGGAAATAAACCTAAACAAAGAGGTTAAGGATCTGTACTCAAGGAACTACAGAACACTCATAAAAGAAATTGAAGAAGACACAAAAAGATGGAAGACCATTCCATGCTCTTGGATCGGAAGAATAAACATTGTTAAAATGTCTATACTGCCCAGAGCAATCTATACTTCTTTTTTTAATTAAATTTTTTATTTATTTTCAGCGTAACAGTATTCATTGTTTTTTCACCACACCCAGTGCTCCATGAAATCTGTGCCCTGCCTAATACCCACCACCTGGTTCCCCCACCCTCCCACCCCGCCGCTTCAAAACCCTCAGGTTGTTTTTCAGAGTCCATAGTCTCTCATGGTTCACCTCCCCTTCCAATTTCCCTCAACTCCCTTCTCCTCTCCATCTACCCTTGTCCTCTATATTATTTGTTATGCTCCACCAATAAGTGAAACCATATGATACTTGACTTTCTCTGTTTGACTTATTTCACTCAGCATAATCTCTTCCTGTCCTGTCCATGTTGCTACAAAAGTTGGGTATTCGTCCTTTCTGATGGAGGCATAATACTCCATAGTGTATATGGACCACATCTTCCTTATCCATTCATCCGTTGAAGGGCATCTTGGTTCTTTCCACAGTTTGGCGACCGTGGCCATTGCTGCTATAAACATTGGGGTACAGATGGCCCTTCTTTTCACTACATCTGTATCTTTGGGGTAAATACCCAGCAGTGCAATTGCAGGGTCATAGGGAAGATCTATTTTTAATTTCCTGAGGAATCTCCACACTGTTCTCCAAAGTGGCTGCACCAGTTTGCATTCCCACCAACAGTGTAAGAGGGTTCCCCTTTCTCCACATCCTCTCCAACACACGTTGTTTCCTGTCTTGCTAATTTTGGCCATTCTAACTGGTGTAAGGTGGTATCTCAATGTGGTTTTGATTTGAATCTCCCTGATGGCTAGTGATGATGAACATTTTTTCATGTGTCTGGTAGCCATTTGTATGTCTTCATTGGAGAAGTGTCTGTTCATATCTTCTGCCCATTTTTTAATATGATTATCTGTTTTGTTTGTGTTGAGTTTGAGGAGTTGGATTTTGTCAAAAGCTTTTTCTGCATCAATTGAGAGGATCATGTGGTTCTTCTCTCTTCTCTTATTGATTTGTTCTATCACATTGATTGATTTGTGAATGTTGAACCATCCTTGTAACCCAGGGATGAATCCCACCTGGTCATGGTGGATAATCTTTTTAATGTGCTGTTGGATCCTGTTTGCTAGGATCTTGTTGAGAATCTTAGCATCCATATTCATCAGTGATATCGGTCTGAAATTCTCCTTTTTGGTAGGGTCTTTGCCTGGTTTGGGGATCAGGGTAATGCTGGCTTCATAAAAAGAGTCTGGAAGTTTTCCTTCTGCTTCAATTTTTTGAAACAGCTTCAGGAGAATAGGTATTATTTCTTCTTTGAAAGTTTGATAGAATTCCCCAGGGAATCCGTCAGGTCCTGGGTCTTGTTTTTTGGGAGGTTTTTGATCACTGCTTCAATCTCATTACTAGATATCGGTCTATTCAGGTTGTCAATTTCTTCCTGGTTCAATTTTGGGAGTTTATAGTTTTCCAGGAATGCATCCATTTCATCTAGGTTGCTTAGCTTATTGGCATATAACTGTTGATAATAGCTTCTGATGATTGTTTCTACTTCCTTGGTGTTAGTTGTGATCTCTCCCTTTTCATTCATAATTTTATGAATTTGGGCTTTCTCTCTTTTCTTTTGGATTAGTGTGGCCAATGGTTTATCGATCTTATTGATTCTTTCAAAAAACCAGCTTCTAGTTTCGTTGATACGTTCTACTGTATCTCTGGTTTCTACCTAGTTGATCTCTGCTCTAATCTTGATTATTTCCCTTCTTACGTGTGGAGTTGGTGTGATTTGTTGTTGATTCTCTAGTTCTTTAAGGTGTAGAGACAGCTGGTGTATAATCTCAGTCTTTTGGTATCAGTTGAGCCCTGATTTGTGACCCAGTATGTGGTCTATTCTGGAGAAGGTTCCATGTGCACTTGAGAAGAATGAGTATTCTGTTGTTTGAGGGTGGAATGTTCTGTATATATCTATGAGGTCCATCTGGTCCAATGTGTCATTCAATGCTCTTATTTCTTTATTGATTTTCTGCTTCGATGATCTGTCTATTTCTGAGAGAGGCGTGTTAAGATCTCCTACTATTAATGTATTCATATCAATATGACTCTTTATCTTGATTAATAGTTTTCTTATGTAATTGGCTGCTCCCATATTGGGGGCATAGATATTTACAATTGTTAGATCATCTTGGTGGATAGTCCATTTAAGAATGATGTAGTGTCCTTCTGTATCTCTGACTACCGTCTTTAGTTTAAAATCTAATTTATCTGATATGAGAATCGCTACCCTGGCCTTCTTTTGAGGCCCATTGGCATGAAAGATGCTTCTCCATCCCTTCATTTTCAGTCTGGGTGTATCTTTAGGTTCAAAATGGGTCTCTTGTAGACAACATATGGATGGGTCCTGTCGTTTTATCCAATCTGCAACCCTGTGTCGTTTTATGGGTGCATTTAGGCCATTCACATTGAGAGTGATTATTGAGAGATACGTTTTTATTGACATTGTGTTATCTTTGAAGTCTTTCTTTCTGTCGATTGTCTCTATATTTCTGTTCAATGCTATTCTTAGGATTTTTCCTCTTTTATAGAACCCCCCTTAATATTTCCTGCAGTGTCGGCTTGGTGGTTGCATAGTCTTTCAAGCCTTGCCGGTCTTGGAAACTCTTTATCTCTCCATCCATTTTGAATGTCAGTCTTTCTGGATAAAGTATTCTTGGCTGCATGTTCTTCTCATTTAGTGCCCTGAAGATATCTTGCCAGCCCTTTCTGGCTTGCCAGGTCTCTGGGGACAGGTCTGACGTTATTCTGATGGGCTTTCCTCTGTATGTAAGGAGCTTCTTTGTCCTAGCGGCTTTCAAGAGATTGTATCTACAATTACGACTCCTCAATTTTACTATGAGATGCCTGGATGTTTTTTTTGAATTTATAATCTTGGGGGGGGGGACCTTTCTACTTCTAGTACATGAACACTTGTTCCATTCGCAAGATTGGGAAAATTTTCATGAAGAACTTGTTCCACTATATCTTCTAGACTTCTTTCTTTCTCCTCCCCTTCAGGGATTCCAATAATTCTGATGTTGGAACGTTTCATGGCATCATTTATTTCCCTGATTCTGTTTTCGTGGCTTCTAAGCTGTTTGTTCCAGGCTTCCTCCTGATCCTTTCTCTCTATCTGTTTGTCCTCCAGATCACTGATTCTATCTTCTGTCTCAGTTACCCTAGCTTTTAGAGAATTTAGATTAGATTGGAACTCATTGAGAGCGTTGTGAACCTCATCCCTGGTGGCCTTCAGCTCTGCCCTAATATTATGAACCTCCTCTCTGGTCGCTTTCAATTCTGCCCTAATCAATTCCGCTTGGTCATCCATGGCTTTCTCCAACCTAGCTATTGCCTGGATAATTGTTAGCCTGAATTCTCTTTCTGACATATTGTCTATGTTGATAGCCGTTAGCTCTGTTGCAGAAGGCCCATCCTCTGTATTTTTCTTCTGTTGGGGATTCCTCCTCCTAGTCATTTGGTGAGAGATGACTGGACAGATGTAGCTGGATGTATCGACCGTGGTGCAGTCAAGGTGCACCCTGGAATGCTTCTGAGCACTCAGGATTCCCCACCCAAACGAGAGAAAAAAGAAAAGAAAAAGAAAAAAGAGGGAGAGAGAGAGACAGGAAAAAAAGGGAAGATAAAAGAGAAGGTTCAGCCCAAATGGGCCCCAGGGTAAGATTTATGACGTATACAAACAAAAACAGACAAACAAAAAGACTGATAAAAGTATATGACGAGAGAAAAAAATATATATATATAAGCAAAAAAAAGGAGAAGCCTTGTCAAGAAGAACCCCAAGTATAAGATTTATATACTATCAGGACAAACATAAATACACAGAGACACTGGCAGAAGAAAAAGATGGGAGCATGGTTATAGATTCTCGGTGTGGGCGAGGAATGTTACTTTGATTTTCCTGGATGTATCTTGATATCTTTGTTAAAGGACTCAACTTTCCTAAGAAAAAGGGGGATTAAAAATTGGTTCACCTATAGGGGTAGCATTGATTGGAGAAAGGGGGTTACCTTGAAGTTTAACTCTATATGAATATTAGAAAATAAAAATAAAAAAGGAATAAACTGGACTAAACTAAATTAAAATTTTTTTTAAAAATTAAGAAAATCAAAAAGCAAAAGAAAAACACATGTGTATGTATCAAAAAATTCAGGTTAGAAGTTTATCATGGAATTTGATGTACTGGACATCTCACTGTGATGGTAAATAGGTTAAAAAATTATCTATATAAAAAAAGAAAAAAAATGAACCAGAATCGTGGGAAAGAATTAAAAATAAAAGTTGTATCTATGAAGTAGTGGTGGTTGTTCTCTTGTAGTCTTTTTTTTTTTCTTCCTGATTTGTTTTCTGGGGGAGGGGGCTGCCACGTGGGTTTTCAGTCAATGATGTTCCCTGAGTTAAGTCCTCCCGACCCCCTCAAGGGGGTGGGCTCTGAGGAAAACCGTTTTTTCAGGCTTTTGTTCTCTGGAGGTTTTTATGTTTGTTCACTTCTTTTCTCTCGCCTTGACAGCTTTTGATGGTTTTTGGAGGTTTAGAGGAAAGAAAACTGCACCCCAACCTCCCTCTCAGAGAGAAGCCTCAGTCTGCTCCCCTGCAGGTGCTGCAGCCGCTGGGCCGCTGGCAGAGCAGGTTCTGAGTCGCAGTCCCTGGGGACGCAGGATCTCCTGCTTGTACGCAAAACCAAGGCAGCTGTGGCTGTCTGGGCAGCTCCAGACCGCCAGAGAGGTTCCAAGCAGCGATCGCACACTGAGATTTTCCCACCGGCCGAGGCTAAGAGTGCTAGGCTTGCGCGCAACTCTCCCAGGGGAGGGTTTGGGGCGCGGCGCCTCCGCCTCTATTGGCTCTATCGCCGAGTGGGTCCGAGAACACCAGGCTGGGCATTCGTGCACCTCTCTCAGGGGAGGGTGAGGCACGCGCGGATCTCCAGTAAGGTGCGCGTACTGCCATCTGGTGTGGCTCCCAGCCCCTCACGGGAGCCGGACTCCACCTGTTCTCGGGCACACTGGCGGCTCCGGGACAAAGACCAGGTTTCTCCGCCGCACTCTCTGGCTCAGCGCCAGGGGAGGCTGCCCTGGGTCTGGGGACTTAAGCCCCTGTCCCTAGCCGCCCCGATTCCCACAATTTCCCTGCGCGATCCTTTGCTCTTTTGAGTGCTTTCAACAAGACTCCAAGTTAATGCTGGTCCCCAGATGCAGGGCACTCTCGTATAGGGGTATTATTTTCCAATCGGTCGCCTCTGGTGGCTCCCTCCCCCTTTTGTTTATCTTCCGATATCAGTCCGACGTTCCCACTCCACTTTACCTGCCCACTGGCGTCTTCTGGCCCCCGTAGAGATCCAGACGTGTATAATTCTGATCTCAGGCTGATTTCATGGGTGATCGGAGTTCTTTGGTAGGTAATCAGCTCACTTTAGGGTACAGGTTGAAAAGGTGCCTCCTCCCACTTCCCCGCCATCTTGTCTCCCCCCCTCGCAATCTATACTTTTAATGCCATTCCAATCAAAATTACACGGGTATTTTTCAAAGAGCTGGAGCAAATAACCCTAAAATTTGTATGGAATCAGAAGAGACCCCGAATCGCTAAGGAAATGTTGAGAAACAAAAATAAAATTGGCGGCATCATGTTACCTGATTTCAAGCTTTACTACAAAGGTATGATCACCAAGACAGCATGGTCCTGGCACTAAAACAGACACATAGACCAGTGGAACAGAGTAGAGAGCCCAGATATGGACCCTCAACTCTATGGTCAAATAATCTTCGACAAAACAGGAAAAAGTATCCGGTGGAAAAAAGTCTCTTCAATAAATGGTGCTGGGAAAACTGGACAGCTACATGGAGAAGAATGAAACTCAACCATTCTCTTAAACCATACACAAAGATAAACTCGAAATGGATAAAAGACCTCAACGTGAGACAGGAATCCATCAGAATCCTCGAGGAGAACATAGGCAGTAACCTCTTTGATATCAGCCACAACAACTTCTTTCAAGATATGTCTCCAAAGGCAAAGGAAACAAAAGCGAAAATGAACTTTTGGGACTTCATCAAGATCAAAAGCTTCTGCACAGCAAAAGAAACAGTCAACAAAACAAAGAGGCAACACACGGAATGGGAGAAGATATTTGTAAATGACAGTACAGACAAAAGGTTTATATCCAGGATCTATAAAGAACTCTTCAAACTCAACACACACAAAACAGACATTCATATTTAAAAAATGGGCAGAAGATATGAACAGACACTTCTCCAATGAAGACATACAAATGGCTATCAGACACATGAAAAAATGTTCATCATCACTAGCCATCAGGGTGATTCAATTAAAACCACATTGAGTGGGGAGACAAGATGGCAGAGAAGTAGGAGGAGGTGCCGTTTCAACCTGTACCCTAAAGTGAGCTGATTACCTACCAAAGAACTCTGATCACCCATGAAATCAGCCTGAGATCAGAATTATACACATCTGGATCTCCACAGCGGCGGAAGACTCCAGTGGGCAAGTAAAGCAGAGTGGGAACGTTGGATTGATATCGGAAGATAAACAAAAGGGGGAGGGAGCCACCAGAGGCGACTGATTAGAGAGTAATACCCCAGTACGAGAGTGCCCTGCGTCAGGGGACCAGCATTAACTTGGAGTCTGGTTGAAAGCACTCCAAAAGAGCAAAGGATCGCGGGGGAAAATTGCGGGAATCGTGGCGGTAAGGACAGGGGCTTAAGTCCCCGGACCCAGGTCTGCCTCCCGTGGCACTGACCCAGAGAGAGTGCGGCGGAGAAACCAGGTTTTGGTCCCTGAGCCGCCAGTGCACCCGAGAACACGTGGAGTCCGGCTTCTGTGAGGGGCTGGGAGCGGAGCCAGACGCCAGACAGCAGAACCCGCACGAACTACCACCCTGAGATGCGCGCGCCCCACAACCTCCCCTGAGAGAGGTGCATGAAGGCCCAGCCTGGTGCTCTGGGACATGCACCGCGCTAGAGCCTGAAACAAGATTGCCCCACACACTCCCCGGAGAGAGGTGCGCGCAAGTTCGGTGCTCTTAGAACCGGAAAGACCAGGCACCCCCAGCCCCGGCCAGCGGGAAAATCTCAGTGTGCGATCGCTGCTTGGAACCTCTCTGGTGGTGTGGAGCTGCCCAGACAGCCGCCGCTGCCTTGGTTTTGTGTACAAGCAGGAGATCCTGCGTCCCCAGGGACAGCAACTAGGAACCTGCTCTGCCAGCGGCCAAGGGGGAACGTATATGGGCTCTGCAGCACCCACAGGGGAGCAGACTGAGGCTTCTCTCTGAGAGGGAGGTCGTGGTGCAGTTTGCTTTCCTCTTAACCTCCAAAAACCATCAAAAGCTGTCAAGGCGAGAGAAAAGAAGTGAACAAAAATAAAAACCTCCAGAGAACAAAAGCCTGAAAAAACCGGTTTCCTCAGAGCCCACCCCCTTGAGGGGGGCGGGAGGACTTAACTCATGGAACATCATTGACTGAAAACCCACGTGGCAGCCCCCTCCCCCAGAAAACAAATCAGGAAAGAAAAAAAAAAAAAAAAGACTACAAGAGAACCACCACCACTACTTCATAGATACAACTTTTATTTTTAACTCATTCACACTATTCTGGTTCATTTTTTTCTTTTTTTATATAGATAATGTTTTAACCTATTTACCATCACAGTGAGATGTCCAGTACATCAAATTCCATGATAAACTTCTAACCTGAACTTTTTGATACATACACCTGTGTTTTTCTTTTGCTTTTCTATTTTTTTTAATTTTTTTAAAGTTTTAGTTTAGTTTAGCCCAGTTTATTCCTTTTTTATTTTTATTTTCTAATATTCATATAGAGTTAAACTTCAAGGTAACCCCCTTTCTCCAATCAATGCTACCCCTATAGGTAAAACAATTTTTAATCCCCCTTTTTCTTAGGAAAGTTGAGTCCTTTAACAAAGATATCAAGATACATCCAGGAAGAATCAAAATAACCTTCCTCACCCACACTGAGAATCTATAACCATGCTCCCATCTTTTTCTTCTGCCAGTGTCTCTGTGTATTTATGCTTGTCCTGATAGTATATAAATCTTATACTTGGGGTTCTTTTTGATGAGGTTCTTACTTTTTTTGCTTATATATATATATATTTTTTTTTTCTCTTGTCATATACTTTTATCAGTCTTTTTGTTTGTCTGTTTTTGTTTGTATACGTCATAAATCTTACCTTGGGAACCATTTGGGCGGAACCTTCTCTTTTATCTTCCCTTTTTTTCCTGTCTCTCTCTCTCTCTCTCTCTCTTTTTTCTTTTTCTTTTCTTTTTTCTCTCGTTTGGGTGGGGAATCCTGAGTGCTCAGAAGCGTTCCAGGGTGCACCTTGACTGCACCATGGTCGATATATCCAGCTACATCTGTCCAGTCATCTCTCACCAAATGACTAGGAGGAGGAATCCCCAACAGAAGAAAAATACAGAGGATGGGCCTTCTGCAACAGAGCTAATGGCTATCAACATAGACAATGTGTCATAAAGAGAATTCAGGCCAACAATTATCCAGGCAATAGCTAGGTTGGAGAAAGCCATGGATGACCAAACGGAATTGATTAAGGGAGAATTGAAAGCCACCAGGGATGACGTTCATAATGTTAGGGCAGAGCTGAAGGCCAACAGGGATGAGGTTCACAATGCTCTCAATGAGTTCCAATCTAATCTAAATTCACTAAAAGCTAGAGTAACTGAGACAGAAGATAGAATTAGTGATCTGGAGGACAAACAGATAGAGAGAAAGGATCAGGAGGAAGCTTGGAACAAACAGCTTAGAAGCCACCAAAACAGAACCCGGGAAATAAATGATGCCATGAAACGTTCCAACGTCTGAATTATTGGAATAACTGAAGGGGAGGAGAGAGAAAGAAGTCTAGAAGATATAGTGGAACAAGTTCTTCATGAAAATTTTCCCAATCTCGCAACTGGAACAAGCATTCATGTACTAGAGGCAGAACGGTCTCCCCCCAAGATTATAAATTCCAAAAAAACACTAAGGCACCTCATAGTAAAATTGAGAAATCATAATTGTAGATACAATCTCTTGAAAGCCTCTAGGACAAAGAAGCTCCTTACGTACAGAGGAAAGCCCATCAGAATAACGTCAGACCTGTCCACAGAGACCTGGCAAGCCAGAAAGGGCTAACAAGATATATTCAGGGCACTAAATGAGAAGAACGTGCAGCCAAGAATACTTTATCCAGAAAGACTGACATTCAAAATGGATGGAGAGATTAAGAGTTTCCAAGACCGGCAAGGCTTAAAAGACTATGCAACCACCAAGCCAACACTGCAGGAAATATTAAGGGGGGTTCTATAAATGAGGAAAAATCCTAAGAATAGCATTGAACAGAAATACAGAGACAATCGACAGAAAGAAAGACTTCAAAGATAACACAATGTCAATAAAAACGTATCTCTCAATAATCACTCTCAATGTGAATGGCCTAAACACGCCCATAAAACGACACAGGGTTGCAGATTGGATAAAACGACAGGACCCATCCATATATTGTCTACAAGAGACCCATTTTGAACCTAAAGATACACCCAGACTGAAAGTGAAGGGATGGAGAAGCATCTTTCTTGCCAGTGGGCCTCAAAGAAGGCCGGGGTAGCGATTCTCATATCAGATAAATTAGATTTTAAACTAAAGACGGTAGTCAGAGATACAGAAGGACACTACATCATTCTCAAAGGGACTATCCACCAAGATGATCTAACAGTTGTAAATATCTACGCCCCCAATATGGGAGCAGCCAATTACATAAGAAAACTATTAATCAAGATAAAGAGTCATATTGATATGAATACATTAATAGTTGGAGATCTTAACACGCCTCTCTCAGAAATAGACAGATCATTGAAGCAGAAAATCAATAAAGAAACAAGAGCATTGAATGACACATTGGACCAGATGGACCTCATAGATATATACAGAACATTCCACCCTAAAACAACAGAATACACATTCTTCTCAAGTGCACATGGAACCTTCTCCAGAATAGACCACATACTGGGTCACAAATCAGGATTCAACTGATACCAAAAGACTGAGATTATTCCCTGCATATTCTCAGATCACAATGCTTTGAAACTGGAGCTCTACCACAAGGAAAAGTTTGGAAGGAACTCAAACACCTGGAAGCTAAAGACCACCTTGCTTAAGAATGCTTGGATCAACCAGGAGATCAAAGAAGAACTTCAACAATTCATGGAAACCAAAGAAAATGAAGACACTTTACTCCAAAACCTATGGGATACAGCAAAGGCGGTCCTAAGGGGGAAATACAGAGCCATCCAAGCCTCCCTCAAAAAAAATTGAAATATCCAGAATACACCAGCTGTCTCTACACTTTAAAGAACTGGAGAATAAACAACAAATTAAACCAACTCCACACGTAAGAAGGGAAATAATCAAGATTAGAGCAGAGATCAATGAGGTAGAAACCAGAGATACAGTAGAACATATCAATGAAACTAGAAGCTTATTTTCTGAAAGAATCAATAAGATCGATAAACCATTGACCACACTAATCCAAAAGAAAAGAGAGAAAGCCCAAATTAATAAAATTATGAATAATAAGGGAGAGATCACAAATAACACCAAGGAAGTAGAAACAATCATCAGAAGTTATTATCAACAGTTATATGCCAATAAGCCAAGCAACCTAGATGAAATGGATGCATTCCTGGAAAACTATAAGCTCCCAAAATTGAACCAGGAAGAAAATTGACAACCTGAATAGACTGATATCTAGTAACGAGATTGAAGCAGTGATAAAAAAAAAACAAAAACTCCCAAAAAACAAGAGCCCAGGACCTGACGGATTCCCTGGGGAATTCTACCAAACTTTCAAAGAAGAAATAACACCTATTCTCCTGAAGCTATTTCAAAAAATTGAAGCAGAAGGAAAACTTCCAGGCTCGTTTTATGAAGGCAGCATTACCCTGATCCCCAAACCAGGCAAAGACTCTACCAAAAAGGAGAATTTCAGACCAATATCACTGATGAATATGGATGCTACGATTCTCAACAAGATCCTAGCAAACAGGATCCAACAGCACATTAAAAAGATTATCCACCATGACCAGGTGGGATTCATCCCTGGGTTACAAGGATGGTTCAACATTCGCAAATCAATCAATGTGATAGAACAAATCAATAAGAGAAGAGAGAAGAACCACATGGTCCTCTCCATGGATGCAGAAAAGGCATTTGACAAAATCCAGCTTCCGTTCCTGATTAAAACGCCTCAAAGTATAGGGATAGAGGGTTCATTCCTGAACTTCATCAAATCTATCTATGAAAGACCCACAGCAAATATCATCCTCAATGGGAAAAAGCTTGCAGCCTTCCCGTTGAGATCAGGAACACGACAAGGATGCCCACTCTCACCACTTTTGTTCAACATAATATTAGAAGTCCTAGCAACAGCAATCAGACAACAAAGAGAAACAAAATGTACCCAAATTGGCAATGAAGAAGTCAAACTCTCTCTCTTCGCAGATGACATGATTCTTTATATGGAAAACCCAAAATCCTCCACCACCAAAGTACTAGAACTTATACAGCAATTCAGTAACGTCGCAGAATACAAAGTCAATGTCCAGAAATCAGTGGCTTTCTTATACACTAACAATGAAAATACAGAAAGGGAAATTAGAGAATCAATTCCATTTACTATAGCACCAAGAACTAGAAGATCCCTGGGAATAAACCTAACCAAAGAGGTAAAGGATCTGTGCTTGAGGAACTACAGAACACTCATGAACGTAATTGAAGAAGACACAAAAAGATGGAAGGCCATTCCATGCTCTTGGATCGGAAGAATAAACATTGTTAAAATGTCTATACTGCCCAGAGCAATCTATACTTTTAATGCCAATCTGATCAATATTCCACCGGTATTTTTCAAAGAGCTGGAGCAAATAATCCTAAAATTTATATGGAATCAGAAGAGACCCCGAATCGCTAAAGAAATGTTGAGAAACAAAAATAAAACTGGCGGCATCATGTTACCTGATTTCAAGCTTTACTACAAAGCTATGATCACCAAGACAGCATGGTACTGGCATAAAAACAGACACATAGACCAGTGGAACAGAGCAGAGAGCCCAGATATGGACCCTCAACTCTATGGTCAAATAATCTTCGACAAAACAGGAAAAAGTATCCGGTGGAAAAAAGACAGTCTCTTCAATAAATGGTGCTGGGAAAACTGGACAGCTATATGTAGAAGAATGAAACTCAACCATTCTCTTAAACCATACACAAAGATAAACTCGAAATGGATAAAAGACCTCAACGTGAGACAGGAATCCATCAGAATCCTCGAGGAGAACATAGGCAGTAACCTCTTTGATATCAGCCACAGCAACTTCTTTCAAGATATGTCTCCAAAGGCAAAGGAAACAAAAGCGAAAATGAACTTTTGGGACTTCATCAAGATCAAAAGCTTCTGCACAGCAAAAGAAACAGTCAACAAAACAAAGAGGCAACCCACGGAATGGGAGAGGATATTTGCAAATGACAGTACAGACAAAAGGTTGATATCCAGGATCTATAAAGAACTCTTCAAACTCAACACACACAAAACAGACAATCATATTAAAAAATGGGCAGAAGATATGAACAGACACTCCTCCAATGAAGACATACAAATGGCTATCAGACACATGAAAAAATGTTCATCATCACTAGCCATCAGGGAGATTCAAATCAAAACCACTTTGAGATACCACCTTACACCAGTTAGAATGGCCAAAATTAGCAAGACAGGCAACAACGTGTGTTGGAGAGGGTGTGGAGAAAGGGGAACCCTTTTACACTGTTGGTGGGAATGCAAGTTGGTGCAGCCACTTTGGAGAACAGTGTGGAGATTCCTCAAGAAATTAAAAATAGAGCTTCCCTATGACCCTGCAATTGCACTACTGGGTATTTACCCCAAAGATATAGATGTAGTGAAAAGAAGGGCCATCTGTACCCCAATGTTTATAGCAGCAATGGCCACGGTCACCAAACTGGAAAGAACCAAGATGCCCTTCAACGGATGAATGGATAAGGAAGATGAGGTCCATATACACTATGGAGTATTATGCCTCCATCAGAAAGGATGAATACCCAACTTTTGTAGCAACATGGACGGGACTGGAAGAGATTATGTTGAGTGAAATAAGTCAAGCAGAGAGAGTCAATTATCATATGGTTTCACTTATTTGTGGAGCATAACAAATAATATGGAGGACAAGGGTAGATGGAGAGGAGAAGGGATTGAGGGAAATTGGAACGGGAGGTGAACCATGAGTGAACCATGGACTCTGAAAAACAACCTGAGGGTTTTGAAGGGGCGGGTGGTGGAAGGTTGGGGGAACCAGGTGGTGAGTATTAGGGAGGGCACGGATTGCATGGAGCACTGGGTGTGGTGCAAAAACAATGAATACTGTTACACTGAAAGGAATAAAAAATTTAAAAAAATAACTGAAAAAAAACTAATGAGCTTCACTAAGGTACTTCCTTATTTTTATATTTTAATTTATATTTTTTATTAAATTATATATATGAAGATTTATTGTATTAGGGACAATCTTTTGGGACTTATATATTTTTTTAAATTCTGGAATTCTGCCATTGGAACAGTAAATATGCATATGTCATGCAAAATTTCAGATTTCCTAGAAAGGCATATTAATGAAAAATTAGTTCTGCCCTAGTTTGGTAGTAATATTTCTGAAATTTCTTTATTTATTCAGTCTGTTAAAAGACTTTTTTTAGAGAAAGGTGAAATCATGACTCTCAAGCAAATATGAAACTGAGCACGTGCTAAAGATTTTATTTTAGTAAATCATGCAATGAGGAAACATGACAGATGTCATTATATATATAATATATATATATATAGTGGAATCTTTGGGGTTTTCCACGTAAGGTATTTCGTCTGAGAAGAGAGAGAGTTTGTCTTTGCCAATTTGAATGCCTTTTACTTCGTTTTGTTGTCTGTTTGTTGAGGCTGGGACTTCTAGTACTATGTTGAACAATAATGGTGAGAGTGGGCATCCTTGTCGTGTTTCTGACTTTAAGGGGAAAATATCTCTCCCCCCCGCTGCTTGAGAATGATATTCATTATGGGCTTTTCATAGATGTCTTTTATGATATTAAGGCATCCTTGTACTTTGAAGTGTTTTAGTCAGGAAAGGATGTATTTTGTCAAATGCTTTCTCTGCATCAATTGAGAGGATCATATGGTTCTTGTCTTTTTATATTGATTATTATGATAAAATATGCTCTATTATGTTGATTGATTTGTGAATATTGAATCACCCTTGCATCCCAGGAATAAATTCCACCTGGTATTGATGGATAATCCTCTTAATGTACTGTTGGATCATATTAGCTAGTATCTTAATGAGTATTTTGGCATACATGTTCATCAGGGATATTTGTCTGTAATTCTTCTTTATGATGGGTTCTTTGTCAGGTTTTGGAATCAGAGTAATTCTGGCCTCATTAAATGAGTTTTATGTATCTATTTTTTTTGAAACAGTTTCAGTAGGAGAGGTATTATTTTTCATTAAATATTTGGTAGAATTCCCCTGGGAAGTCATTTGTCCTAGGACTCTTGTTTTTAGGGAGGCTTTTGATGACTGCTTCAATTTCCTTGCTGGTTTTGGCCTGTTCAGATTGTCTATTTCTTCCTGTTTCAGTCTTGGTAGTTTATAAGTTTCCAGGAAGGCATCCATTTCTTCCAGATTGCTTAATTTGTTGGCATATAGTTGCTGGTAATAATTGCTAATAATTGTTTCTATTTCCTTGGTGTAGTGATGATACTTCCCTTTTCATTCATGATTTTATTAATTTGGGTCCTTTCACTTTTCTTTTGAATAAGTCTGGCCAGCAGTTTATTGATCTTATTAATTCTTTCAAAGAACCAGCTTCTAGTTTTGTTGACCTGTTAATTGCTGTTATTTTCTCTCTTGTTTCTAAAACTTTGTATTAAAAGTATTTTTCTACATCCATAATATTTCATACTAATTTTTAAATCTTTAAAAAATTCTATATTCTGAAATCCATACAACACTGATGAAAGAAATTAAAGATGACACAAAGAAATGGAGAGATATCACATGTTCATGGATTGGAAGATCAAATATTGTTAAAATGTCCATACTACCCAAAACAACTTACATATTTAATACAATCCCTATCAAAATAACATTAGCATTTTTCACAGAACTAGAAAAAAATATGAAAATTGGCATGGAACAAAAAAAGAAACCCAAATATCCAAGAAATCTTGAGAAAAAGAAACAAACCTGGAGGCAATACAATTATAAACATCAAGTTATATTGCAAAGCTATAGTAATCAAAACAATATGGTACTGGCACAAAAACAGATTCATAAATGAATAGAAAAGAACAGAAAACCCAGAAATGAACCCACAAGTATATGGCCAATTACTCCTCAACAAAGTAGGAAACAATTTACAATGGGAAAAAGTCTCTCCAATAAATGATGTTGGGAAAGCTGGATAGCAAGGAGGACATGTATTGCATGGAGCACTGGGTGTGATACATGAACAATGAATCTTGGAACACTAAAAAAACAAGATAAAATAAATTAAAAAAAAGAAAATCATGACACTGAAAAAAAAAGAAAATAATGATACTGGACCACTTTCTTACGCCATACAAAAAATAAATTCAAACTGTATTCAAGACCCAAATGTGAGACCTGAAACCATAAAAATCCTAGAATAGAACACAGGCAATATACCCTTTTTGAGATTTGCCATAGCAACATCTTTCTATATATTTTTCCTGAAGTAAGAGGGGGAAAAAAGCAAAAATAAAGTAATGAGAATTCATCAAAATGAAAGCTTCTGCACACCAAAGGAAACAAATAAAAAACTAAAAGGAAACCTATGGAATGGGAGAAGGTATCTCAAATGACATATCTGATAAAGAGCTAATATCCAAAATATATGAAAAGCTTATCAAACTCAACATCCAAAAAGTGAATAATCCAATTAAAAATGGGCAGAACATATGAATAGACATTTTTCCAAACAGGATATCCAGATGGCCAATAGACACATGAAAAGATGCTCAACATCACTCATCAGCAGAAAATACAAATCAAAAGTACAATGAGAAATTACCTTACACCTGTCAGAAAGGCTAAAATCAGCAACACAAGAAATAACATGTTTTGGCAAAGATTTGGAGTAAGGGGGACATTCTTACACTGTTTTGGGGAATGAAAATTGATACAGCCACTGTGGAAAACAACATGGAGGTTCCTTAAAATGTTAAAAAAGTACTGCCCTATGATCAACAATTCCATTACTAGGTATTTACCTAAATGATACAAATATAGTAATCAGAAGGGATATATACTCCCCAATGTTTATGGCAACATTATCAATCACTGAATTATGGAAAGAACCAAAATGTAAGTCAATTGATGAATGGTAAAGAAGAAATGGTGTATATATAATGGAATATTAGCCTTAAAAAAGACTGAAATCTTGCCGTTTACAATGATGTAGATGGAGCTAGCAAGTATGATGCTAAGTGAAATGTCAGTCAGAGAAAGACAAATACCATATGATTTCACTCATACTTGGGATTTAAGAAACAAAACAAATGAACATTGCCCGGTGTGAAAAAGACAGGGAAACCAAGAAACAGACTTGTAACTCTAGAGAACAAACTAATGACATATCTGATAAAGGGTTAGTATTCAAAATATAAAAAGAACTTATGCAATTAAAGAGCCAAAAATAAAATAATCCAGTTTGAAAAGGTGCAGACAACATGAATAAACATTTCTTATTACATGTAATATATATTTAGTCGATATATATTGTTATATATGTTTATTACATGTAATATACAAATAACATTATATACATATATATATGTATATCACTTATTCTTTATTCATTCATCAGTTGAAGGAAATTTGGGCTCTATCCATAGTTAAGCTATTGTGGATACTGTTGTTATAAATATTGGGTTGACTATCCACTTTTAATCATTATTTTTGTATCCTTTGGATAAATACCTAGTAGTGCAATTGCTGGGTCATAAGGTAATTCTATTTTTAACTTTTTGAGGAACCTCTATATTGTTTCCAGAGTCGTTGCACTTGTTTGCATACCCACCAACAATATAAGAGGGTTCCCCTTTCTCCAGATCTTCACCAACATCTTGTTTCCTGAGTTGTTAATTTTACCCATTCTGACCAGTGTGAAGTACTATTTCATTATGGTTTTTATTTGTATTTCCCTGATGATAAGTGATGCTGAGAATTTTTTCATGTGTCTGTTACCTATTTCTATGTCTTCTTTTGAAAAATGCCTGTTCATGTCTTCTGCCATTTCTTAACTGGATTTTTTAAAAATTTGGGGAGTATTGAGTTTGATACATTCTTTATAGATGTTGCATAATAGCCCTTTATCCATACATCATTTGCAAACATCTTCTCCTATTCCCTTGGCTGCCTTTTAGTTTTGTTGATCATTTCCTTTGCTGTGCAGAAGCTTTTTATCTTCATGAAGTCCTAATAGTTCATTTTTGCTTTTATTTCTCTTGCCTCTGGAGACAGGGCTAGTAAGAAGTTGTTGTGGCTGAGGTCAAAGATTTTGCTGCCTGTGTTCTCCTCTGAGATTTTCATGGATTCCTGCCTCACATTGAGGTTTTTCATCTATTTTAAATTTACTTTTCTGTATGATCTAGGAAAGCGGTTCAGCTTCATTCTTTTGCATGTGGCTGTCCAATTTTCCCCGCATCATTTGTTGAAGAGACTGTCTTTTTTTCCATTGGATATTCTTTCCTGCTTAGTCAAAGATTGGTTGACCATAGAATTGAGGGTCCATTCCTTGGTTCTCTATTCTGTTCCATTGATCTATGTGTCTGTTTTTGTGCCAGTACCATATTGTCTTAATGATTAACAGCTTTGTAATATAGTTTGAAGTCTGAACTTTTTTTTTAACTTTTTAAAAAATATTTTATTTATTTGACAGAGAGAGAGAGGGACACAGTGAGAGAGGGAACACAACAAGGGGAGTGAGAGAGGAAGAAGCAGGCTTCCCACTGAGCATGGAGCCCAATGAGGGACTTGATCCCAGGACCATGGGATCATGACCTGAGCCAAAAGCAGACACTTAATGCCTGAGCCACCCAGGCACTTCTGAGGTCTGAAATTTTGAGGCATCCTGCTTTGGTTTTCTTTTACAACATTCCCCTGGCAACTTGGGGTCTTTTCTGGTTCCATACAAATTTTAGCATTGTTTGTTCTAGCTTTGTGAAAAATGTTCGTGATACTTTGATAGGGATTGCACTGAATGTGTAGATGCTTTGGGTAGTATAGGCATTTTAACAATATATGTTCTAACATTCCATGAGCATGAAATGTTTTTCCATTTATTTGTGTCTTCCTCAATTTATTTAATAACTGTTTCGTAGATCTGTTACCTCTTTCGTTAGGTTTATTCCTAGGTATATTATGATTGTTGGTGTAATTGTAAATGGGATCAATTCCTTGATTTCCCTTTTTGCTATTTCATTATTGATGTATAGCAATGTAACAGAGTTATGTGCATTCATTTTATATCCTGCAACTTCCCTGAATTCCTTTATCAGTTCTAGTAATTTTTTGGTGGAGTCTTTAGTGTTTTCTACATAGAATATCATGTGGCCTGCAAAGAGTAACTGTTTGATATCTTTCTTGCCAAACTGGATGTCTTTTATTTCTCTTTGTTTTCTGATTGTTGAGGTTAGGACTTCCAGTATTATGTTGAATAGTGGCAACAGTGGATATCCCTGTCTTGTTCCTGACCTTGAGGGAAAAGCTCTCAATTTTTCCCCATTGGGGATGATATTAACTGGGAGTCTTTTGTGTATGGTCTTTACGATGTTGAAGTATATTCCTTCTATCCATACTTTTTAAGGGTTTTTATTAAGAAAGGATGCTATATTTTGTCAATAGCTTTTTCTGCATCTATTGATAGGATCATATAGTCATTATCCTTTCATTTTATTAATGTACTGCATCATGTTGATTGATTTGATGATATTGAACAACCCCTGCAGCCCAGGAATAAATCCCATTTGGTCATGGTGAATAATCCTTTTAATGTATTGTTGGAATTCCATTAAATAGTATCTTGGTGAGAATTTTTGCATCCATGTTCATCAGGGATATTGGTCTGAAATTTTCCTTTTAGAGGAGTCCGTGCTCGGTTTGCAATCAAGGTAATGATGGCCTCATAGAAAGAGCTGGGTACTTTACTTTCCATTTCTATTTTTTGGAACAGTTTCAGAGAAATAAGTATTAGCTTAAGTCCAAGCCCTGTACTCTTGTTCGTTCAGAGGTTTTTGATTACTGATTCAATTTCCTTGCTGGTCATGGGTCTGCTCAGATTTTCTTTCTCTTCTTTATTCAGCTTGGGTAGTTTATATGATTCTAGGAATTTAAACATTTCTTCCAGTTTACCTAATTTGTTGGCATATTATTGCTTATAATATTCTCTTACATTTGTTTATATTTATATGGTGTTGGTTGTGATCTCTCCTCTTCCATTCATGATTTCATTTAGGCCCTTTCTATTTTCTTTTTGATAATTTTGGCTAGGGGCTTATCAGCTTTGTTAATTCTTTCAAACAAGCAGCTCCTAGTTTTGTTGATCTGTTCTAGTGTTTCTTTAATTTCTACATCATTGACTTCTGCTCTAATCTTTATTATTTCTTTTCTCCTTCTCAATTTAGTCTTTATCTGCTGTTCTTTTTCCAGCTCCTTTAGGTGTATGGTTAGGTTGTATATTTGAGACTTTTCTTGCATCTTGAGGAAGACCTGTATTGCTATGTACTTCCCTGTTAGGACTGCCTTTGCTGCACCCCAAAAGTTTTGGACCATCATGATTTCATTTTCATTTTCCGTGTATGTTTTTTTTAATGTAATTTCTTTTCAGTGTAACAGAATGCATTGTTTATGCACCACAAAATACATGCCCTCCAGAATACCCACCACGAAGCTCCCCCAACCTCCCACCCCTCACCCCTTCAAAACCCTCAGATGTTTTTCAGAGCCCATAGTCTCTCATGGTTCATCTCCCCCTCCAATTTCCCTCAACTCCCTCCTCCTTTCCATCTCCCCATGTCCTCCGAGTTATTTCTTATGCTCCACAAATAAGTGAAACCGTATGATAATTGACTCTCTCTGCTTGACTTATTTCACTCAACATAATCTCTTCCAGTCCCGTCCATGTTGATACAAAAGTTAGGTATTCATCCTTTCTGATGAAAGCATAATACTCCATAGTGTATATGGACCACATCTTCCTCATCCATTCATCCGTTGAAGGGCATCTTGGTTCTTTCCACAGTTTGGCAACCCTGGCCATTGCTGCTATGAACACTGGGGTACAGATGGCCCTTATTATCACTACATCTGTATCTTTGGGGTAAGTACCCAGTAGTGCAATTGCAGGGTCATAGGGAAGCTCTATTTTTAATTTCTTAAGGAATCTCCACACTGTGCTCCAAAGTGGCTGCACCAACTTGCATTCCCACCAACAGTGTAAGAGGGTTCCCCTTTCTCCACACCCTCTCCAACACACGTTGTTTCCTGTCTTGCTAATTTTGGCCATTCTAACTGGTGTAAGGTGGTATCTCAATGACATGAAAAAATGTTCATCATCACTAGCCATCAGGGAGATTCTGTGTACATTCTTATTTTTTCTTTAATTTCCTGGTTGACCCATTCATTCTTCAGTAGGATGGTCTTTAATCTCTATGTATTGAGGTCTTTCCAAATTTTTTCTTGTGGTTGACTTCAGGTTTCATAGGATTGTGGTATGCAAATATGCATAGTATGAACACAATCTTTTTGTACTTGTTGAAACCCTATTCATGATCCAGTATGTGATCCATTCTGAAGAATGTTATGTGTGGACTCAAGAATGTGTATTCTGCTGCTTTAGGATGAAATGCTCTGAATATATCTATTATGTCTCAGTTATAGTATTTTTTTTTAATTTCAGCCTGACTAGTTTTTAAGTCTTTTATCTCTGCAGCAAAGGTTTCTTTGGTGTCTTCTATTTTTTTTTAAGCCCAGATATTAGATTTACAACTGTTGATTTAAATTATTTTTCAGATAGATTGCGTATAACTGTTTTGAGAAAGTCCCTGGCTGTGATTTCTTCTTGACTTTTCTTTTGGGGAGAGTTTCTCTCTCTTGTCATTTTGGTTAAGTTTCTGTCTTTTGTGTGTTTTGAAAGCTTGTTATATTTCCTGCATCTGGAAGTAATGCTATATTATTAAAAGGTCATACATTGTCCAGGGCCTGGCATTTCAGGAAGTGTTTCTGGCATATGCTGTGTGCACTCTGCTGCTGCATTTTGGCTCTCTTTCCCACACTGCAGTGTTCTTCCTTGCTTTCAGTAGGGAGTGCTTGGACTTTTAACTAGGTTTGCTTTGGTTTGTTCATTAAAATAAGTCTGGGAAAAGAGACTAGTCACCTCTCCCTCCCCCAAAAAAAATAAAAAAGGAAAGAGAACAAAAAAAAAATCATATGGAAAATAAAAAAAAAAATACTTAGTGTGATTGCAAAGAAAAATAAAGGAAAAAAGAAAGGACAAGCAAAGTAAAAAAAAAAAAAACTGATTTAAAAAGAGAGAGAGAGAGAGAAAATTAAGTGAAAAAACTAACAGAAAACTATAAGCTTGATTCCAAAGACAAGAAAAAATAAAGCCTGGTCCTATTTACACCAGAACTACAAGCAGCACACTGAAGCACTCAATGATCAGTAGAATTGATGTTTGCTGTGTGCTGCCTATGCTGATCTTCTAGGTGAGAAGCCTGCAGCACTGACTTAAAATCACACCCACCCCAGTAAATATGCCCTTGTTAGGCACAGGGGTACAGAGTTTTGTGTAAGCAACTCCCTAATCTACTGTGGGCCACTGGTCTGCTCTCTGAAGTTCTACTGTGATGTGGCAAAGGGGAAAATGACAACACTCCACACTGGCATCCCTGGACAGGAGATCTTATACCCCCTGCTGTTCAGGAAGCCCTCACAGAATAGCAAGGGCATCAGCATGACAGGCTCCACAACTCTTCTAAGTTCTAACTTTAGCACATGTCCGGGGTTCAAAATTCCAAATCTTAAAGCATGCGGCCCACTCAGACCTGCTCCCCTTCTCCACAGCAGAGCCTTGCCATGCTATTTCTGGTGTCCTTTGTCCCAGAAAAACAGCCCCACACCTGCTTGGTGCTTGGAATCTATGGTTTAGCAAACAATAAGTAGGAACCATGTTAACCTCCCTCTTCATGTGCCTGTACGCCTGCCAATGAAAGGCTATTTGCTGGCACCTGCAGGGTCTTTTGTCCTTGCAGAGGCAATATACCCTCTTCCAAATGTACTTCAGGAAGGGGAACATTCTCTCCCATTTTGACCCAGGAGATCCCTACACGATGTTGTAGGTTCTAATGTAAGGGCCCTACTTCTCCCCAGGAGTGCATGTCACAGCTCTGCTTGGGCAAAAGTTCTGGACTTCCAAAACCTCAGAGTTTGAGTTCCACGTGGTGTTTGCAAAAAATCTGTGACACTCAGTACCCCTTGCTTCCAATCAATGGTCTGAAGTTTCCTTCTTGTGTGAACCAGCCATCACATTTTCTCAACCTCTCTCTCTTAATTTCCAATTTCTTTCCCCAAAGAAAGGGCTCCCTCCCTTCCATAGTATCACAGTTTTTCTCTCCCCCAATTCATTTTCATGCATCTTGCACCTGTCACACAATCTCCCTCCAACCGTGGAGTTCCTTCTCCCAGTCCTCAGATTGATTTCCTGGTGTTTGAGGACAAGGAAAACCCAGCATCCCTCGACAACTCTGCCATCTTAAGTCCTCCTTGAGAGAGAAGCATTTATAAGTACTGACATGATTATAAGACGATTCAGTTAATTTGGTCATGAGATATGGTCTCAAGCCCATATTCATAGGACTGCCAAACAGGAACTAAAATTTTTAACAATTCTAAGAGCAAAGACCTAGGCCATCATAGCCCAGCATAATACTGAACCTTATCCAATGAGTTGGAGGGTTTTTTTTTTTAGTTTAATTTATTTTTTCTACTTATCCAAAGGAGAAAGAATGATCAGTAATATAACAGCTTATAGGAATTGAAAAAAAATTCTGTATATTCACTGAATAGTAGTAAAAACAAAATGACTTCTTCTGTGGTTCAATATTTTAAATTTCCTCTGTAAGTCAGTATTTTCAAGTATCCAAATAGTGGGAATTATGGATATCAAAAGCAACTTTGGAAGGAGTTAAGGTGACAAAGGAGTAATGGAACCCTAAGTTGATCTCATCACTCAAATACAACTAGATAGTTATCAAATCATTCTGAACACCCAAGAAATTATTGGGAGATCTGAGAAAACAAATGCTGCAAGTCTACAAGTAGATGAGTGATCACCGTTTGGAAGGTAGGAGGTGTGCAGATTTGAATCCAATGTGATAGAGCTGAAAATATGGCATAGGGGAAGGAGCCTGCTTAAGGAGGGTACCATAAAGTATTATAAGCAGCAGAGTGCAGAATTGGAACTTTTAGAAGTCTAATACAGTGGGGTACATGCCTCACTTAAAGGTGTTCAGGTGATGAATCAGGATGGAATCCCAGGTGTAACAGAGTGGTCTGAGGATCCCCAGGTCACAAATCAGGCCTCAATAAGTACAAAAAATATATAAAGATAATACCATGTATATTTTCAGAACACAACACTAGAAAACTCGAAGTCAACCACAAGAAAAGATTTGGAAAGACCTCAAATACATGGAGGTTAAAGACATCCTACTAAAGAATAAATGAGTCAACCAGGATATTAAAGAAAAATGGAAAAATACATGGAAGGAAATGAAAATTAAAACAACACTTAAAAACCTTTCAGATCCTCCAAATGTAGTCCTAATAGAGAAGTACATAGCAATACAGGCTTTCCTCAAGAAACAAGACAGATCTCAAATACAGAACCTAGCCTTAAACCTACAGGAGCTGAAAAGTAACAGCAAATAAAGCCTAAATCCAGCAGGAAAAAAAATAATAAAGGTTAAAGTGGAAATCAATGATGGCAGAGAAATAGCAGACTGAAATGATATCAGGTCCCAGGAGTTCAGCTAGATAGTTATCAAACCATTCCAAACACCTACAAACTCAAGAGGAGATAGAAGAGAAGAAGAGAGCAGTTGTAGAAACAGAAAATCTACCACTTTCTGGAAGGTAGGATGTGCAAAGTGAATCAGAAGTGATGGGAAGATAGATGTGGGGGGAGGGGCTGGCTCCCAGCAAGCTGTGGAGCAGTGGAGCACAAAACCAGAACTTTTAGGAGTTTGCTCCACTGAGGGACATCGCTCCAGAGGCTTAGTGGGGGTGGAGCCTTCACAGGGACAGTGTAGTCTCAGGTCCTGTGGGGTCACAGAAAGATCAGGGGTGTCTGAGTGTGGCAGAGCTCCCAGGTATCAGAGCAGGGAAGCTGACTACAAAGGCAGAGCCAAGGAGTGAGCTTTCAGATCGGGGTTACCTTAAACCATGATCCATGGCACAGTGGGACCACTGCTCTTTGAGCAGGGACCCCACAAGTGGCAGATCCAGAAAGACCCCCTCCTTTCTCCTCCAGGACGAGTGGAACAGGAATGTGGGGCAGGAATATGCTGGATTTGGAGACTACAAACTGGGTTGTGCTCCAGAGAAAGAAATGCTCAGTCACAGGCTGGGTGAGCACAGAGCATGGCCAGAGACCAGGGAGACAGGAGTGATTGACTGCTTTTTTCTGAGGGTGCACTGAGGAGTGGGGCCCTGAGCTCTTGGTTCCTCCAGGCCAGAGATTGGGAGGCTGCCATTTTCATTCCCATCCTCCAGAGCTCTACGGAAAGCATTCAGGGAACAAAAGCTATGGAGAGTGAACCTAAGCAGATTGTTTAGTCTGGCCCATAGCAAGGATGCTACAATTCCGCCTTGGGCAAAGACATTTCACACTCACTGCAACAGACCCCTCCCCCAGAAGATCAGCATGAACATCCAGCCAAGACCAAGCTCACCAATCAAGGAGAACAGTGGAACTTCAGGGCTAGGATAAAATGCCAAGGCAGAAAAATTCACCACACACACACACACACAAAATCAAGAGGCAGTACCAATGGCTAGGGACCTAATCAATATGGACATTGGTAATATGTCAGAACTAGAGTTCAGGATGACAATTCTCAAGGTGTTAACTGGGCTCGAAAAAGGCATGGAAGATATTAGAGAAATGCTTCCTGTAGAAATAAAACCCCTTTCTGGAGAAATAAAAGAACTAACATCTAACCAAGTTGAAATTAAAAAGCTATTCATGAGGTGCAATCAAAAATAGAGGATCTTACTGCTAGAATAAATGAGGAAGAAGAGAGAATTAGTGATATAGAAAACCAAATGACAGAATAAAGAAGCTGAGCAAAAGAGAGACAAACAAGTACTGGACCACGAGGGGAGAATTCAAGAGATAAGTGATACCATAAGATGAAAGAATATTAGAATAATTGGGATTCCAGAAGAAGAAGAAAGAAAGAGAGGGGCATAAGGTATATAGGAGTGAATTATAGTAGAGAATTTCCCTAATATGGCAAAGGGAACAAGCATTAAAATCCAGGGGGCACAGAGATCCCCCCTCAAAATCAATAAAAATAGGTCCACACCCCGTCATCTAATAGTAAAACTTACAAGTCTTAGGGACAAAGAGAAAATCCTGAAAGAAGCTCGGGACAAGAAGTTTGTAACATACAATGGTAAAAATATTAGATTGGCAGCAGATTTATCCACAGAGACCTGGCAGGCCAGAAGGAACTGGCATGATATATTTAGAGCACTAAATGAGAAAACTATATAGCCAAGAATGCTATATCCAGCTAGGCTGTCATTGAAAATAGAAGGAGAGATAAAAACCTTCCAGGACAAATAAAAATTAAAAAAAAAAAACACTTGCAAACACCAAACCAGCCCTGCAGGAAACATTGAAAGGGGTTATCTAAGCAAAGAGAGAGCCTAAAAGTAGTAGACCAGAAAGGAACAGAGACAATATACAATAACAGTCACGTTACAGGCAATATAATGGCACTAAATTCATATCTTTCAATAGTTACCCTGAATCTAAATGGGCTAAGTGCCCCAATCAAAAGACATGAAGTATCAGAATGGATTAAAAAAAAAAAGAAATAGAGAGAGAGAGAGACCCAAATTAATAAAATCAGGAATAAAAGAGGAGAGATCACAACCAACACCAAAGAAATACAAACATTATAAGAACATATTATGAGCAACTATACGCCAGCACATTTGACAGTCTGGAAGAAATGAATGCATTCCTAAAGATGCATAAACTACAAAAACTGAACTAGGAAGGAAAAGAAAACCTGAACAGACCCATAACCAGTAAGGGTATTGAAGCAGTCATCAAAAATCTCCCAACAAACAAGAACCTAGGATCAGTCAGCTTCCCAGGGGAATTCGACCAAAAATTTAAAGAAGAATTGATACCTATTCTTCTGAAACTGTTCCAAAAAATAGAAATGGAAGGATATCCCTGATGAACACGAATGTGAGAATTCTCAGCAAAATACTAACCAATAGGATCCAACAGTACATTAAAAGGATTATTCACCACGACCAAGTGGGACTTATTCCTGGGCTGCAAGGTTGGTTCAACATCTTCAAATCAATCAATGTGATACAATACATTAATAAAAGAAAGAACAAGAACCATATGATACTCTCAATAAATGCTGAAAAAGCATTTGACAAAGTACAGCATCCTTGATCAAAACTCTTCAAACTGTAGGGATAGAGGGTACATACCTCAATATCATCAAAGCCATCTATGAAAAACCCACCGCAAATATCATTCTCAATGGGGAAAAACTGATACCATTTCCCCTAAGGTCAGGAACACAGCAGAGATGTCCACTATCACCACTGCTATTAAACAGAGTACTAGAAGTCCTAGCCTCAGCAATCAGACAACAAAAAGAAATAAATGGCATCCGAATCAGCAAAGAAGAAGTCAAACTCTCACTCTTTGCAGATGATATGATACTTTATGTGGAAAATGCAAAAGACTCCACTCCAAAACTGCTAGAACACATATGGAAATTCAGTAAAATGTCAGGATATAAAATCAATGCACAGAAATCAGCTGCATCTCTATACACCAACAGCAAGACAGAAGAAAGATAAATTAAGGAGTTGATCCCCTTTACAAGTGCACCCCAAACCATAAGATACCTAGGAATAAGCCTAACCAAAGAGGAAAAGAATCTGTACTCAGAAAACTATAAAGTACTCAGGAAAGAAATTGAAGACACAAAGAAATGGAAAAATGTTCCATGGTCTTGGATTAGAAGAACAAATATTGTGAAAACGTCT
>NC_137897.1:45485883-45743870 GCF_963455335.1 Martes martes
GCTCAGTGAAAACCGTTTCTTTCAGCTTTTGTTCTCTGACAGCTTTCTGAATCTCTTCTGTCTCTTCCGAGTGTCAGAACAGAAATGACCACACCAAAACTCTGACCCAGAGCAGAGAAATCACAGTCTGCTCATAACTGAGCTCTCCATGACAGAGAGTCTCTGTTTCTGTCTACACTACTAAAAACCACAGCCTCCCATGGTGATGCACACCCACAGCAACTCTCCCAGAGGTTGATACAAGGGCCAGGCTCAGCTCTGTATTTTGTACTTGTAAAACCCTGAACTGTCCCAGATTAGCACATGTGTACCCACAGCTCCTGGATCCTGTCTGGTGGCTTTACTAAAGTCCTTTCACTGCTACCACTCTGCGAGTCTGTGCCCAGTCCCCAGTGTGAGACACTTTTGCACTCCAGTGTTATATCACCTTCCTGGTGTCAGCTTATGGCGGCCCCCTCCCTCTTCTGTTTATCTTCTGATATCTGCCTGCAGAATCATGACTCTGCCCTCCATACTTCTCGATTACCAGAGATACACTGCTTGTAAAAATTCAGATATATATATTCTTATGTCTCAGGCTGATTTTCTGGGAGTTCACAATGGTTTGATAGGTATCCAGCTAAATTCAGGAGACCGGTTGAAATAGTGTCCACTACTCTCTGCCATCTTGACTACAGACAGATTCCATATATCTTCTTCTTGTTGAGTTCCAGTTTCAAAGCATTGTGGTCTGAAAATATGCTGGGAACAATTTCAATATTCTGGTTTCAATTGCGACTTGATTTGTGACCCACTATGTGGTCTATTCTAGAAAACTTTCCATGTGTACTCTAGAAGAATGAGTACTCTGTTGTTTTAGGATGGAATATTCTCTATATATCTATGAAGTCCATCTGGTCCAATGTGTCATTCACAGTTCTTGTTTCTTTGTTGATCTTCTGATTAGATGATCTGTCCATTGATATGAGTAGACTGTTGAAGTCTCCTCCTATTAATATATTATTATCTATATGTTTCTTTATTTTGGTCATTAATTGGTTTGTATAATTGACTGGTCCATGTTGGGTGCATAGATATTTACAATTGTTAGATCTTCCTGTTAGATAGTCTCTTTAAGTATGATATAGTGTCCCTCTACAACTCTTACTACCATCTTTGATTTAAAATCTAATTTGTTGGGGCACCTGGGTGGCTCAGTCATTAAGCATCTGCCTGGGATTGAGCCCTGTATCAGCTCTCTGCTCAGTGGGAAGCTTCCTTCTTCCTCTCCCACTCCCCCTGCTTGTGTTCCCTTGCTCTCTGTGTCTCTCTCTGTCAAATAAATAAATAAAATCTTTTAAAAATTTTTAAAAATAAAATCTAATATGTCTGATATGAGAATTGTATCCCAGCTTTCTTTTGAGGTCCATTAGTGTGGTAAATGTTTCTCTATCTGCTCATGTTCAATCTGGTGGTGTCTTTAGGTCTAAAATGACTCTCTTGTAGACAGCATATGGGTGGTTCCTGCTTGCCTATCCCATCTGAAACTTCATGTCTTTTCATGGGAACATTAAGCTCATTTACATTCAGAGTAGCTTCTGAAAGGTATGAATTTACTGCCATTGTATTGCCTGTAAAGTCCTTATTTCTATAGATTTTCTCTGTTTCTTTCTCATCTATGTGACTCTTGGAATCTCCTTTTCCTTACACAACCCCCTTATTATTTATTGCAGGGCTAGTTTGGTGGTCCGATATTCTTTCAGTTTCTTCCTATCTTGAAACTCTTTATCTCTCCATCCATTCTAAATGACAGCCTTGCTAGATAAAGTATCATTGGCTGTGTGATCTTCTCATTTAATATGCTGAATGGGTCTTGCCAGCCCTTTCTGTCTTGCCAGGTTTCTGTGGACAGGTCTGATGTTATTTTGATGTTCCTCCCTCTATATGTAAAGAACTTCCTCTCCCTGGCTGTTTCCTTGGCTGTGAAATTTGCAAGCTTCACTATTATATGTCAGGGTGTTGATCTATTTTTATTGATTTGGGGAGTGGTCCTCTCTGCCTTTTGGAGTTGAATACTTGTTTTCTTCCCCAGGTTAGGGAAGTTCTCAGCTATGATTTACTCAAATATACCTTCTACCCCCACCTCCAACCCCTCAGGGATCCCAACAAATCTAGTATTGGAACATTTCATGAGATCATTAATCTCTCCAAAGCTTTTCTCATGTGCTCCTAGCAGCCTATCTCAGTTTTCCTAAGCTACCTTCCTTTCCAATATAAGATGACAAAATAAGATGATTATCATCCAAAATAAGATGATTATTTTCTAGATCACGATTTCTCTCTTATGCCTTATTTACCCTGGCCGTGAGGGTATGCACTTTAGATTGCATCTCATTCATAGTATTTTTAGTGGTCTGATCAGATCTTCTTTCTACTTTTAGAGATTTTTTTAAAGTTATATATTCTTGATTTTATTTAAATTCAAGTAAGTTAACATACAGTTCATTATTTATTTCATGTGTAGAATTTAGTGATTCATCATTGCCTATAACACCCGGTGCTCATTACATCAAGTGCTCTCATTAATGCCCATCACCCAATTGGTCCATCACCTCCCCACCTACCCTCCAGAAACCCTGTTCATTCTCTATAGTTAAGAGTCTCTTATGGTTTGTCACCCTGGCTTTTTTTTTTTTTTAATTTTTATTTATTTTTTTTGTAATTTTTTTCAGTGTTCCAGAATTCATTGTTTATGCACCATACCCAGTGTTCCATGGAATATGTGCCCTCCATAATATCCACCACCAGGCTCACCCAACTTCCCACCACACTCTCCTCCAAAACTCTGTTTGTTTCTCAGAGTCCACTGTCTCTCATGGTTCGTCTCCCCCTCCAACTTCCCCCAACGCCCTTCTCCTCTCCATCTCCCCATGTCCTCAGTGTTTTTCCTTATGCTACACAAATAAGTGAAACCATTTGATAATTGACTCTCTCTGTTTGAATTATTTCACTCAGCATAATATCTTCCAGTCCTGTCCATGTTGATATGAATGTTGGGTATTCATGCTTTCGGATGAAAGCATAATACTCCATAGTATATATGAACCATATCTTCTTTACCCATTCATCCGTTGGAGGGCATCTTGGTTCTTTCCACAGTTTGGCGACTGTGGCCATTGCTGCTATGAACATTGGAGTACAGATGGCCCTTCTTTTCACTACATCTGTATCTTTGGGGTAAATACCCAGTAGTGCAATTACAGGGTCATAAGGTAGCCCTATATTTAATTTCTTAAGGAATCTCCACACTGTTTTCTAAAGTGGCTACACAAACTTGCATTCCCAACAAGAGGGTAAGAGTGTTCCCGTTTCTCCACATCTTCTCCAACACTTGTTGTTAACAGTCTTGTTAATTTTGGCCATTCTAACTGGTGTAAGGTGGTATCTCAATGTGGTTTTGATTTGAATCTCCCTGATGGCTAGTGATGATGAACAATTTTTTATGTGTCTGTTAGCCATTTGTATGTCCTCATTGGACAAGTGTCTGTTCATGTCTTCTGCCCATTTTTTGACATGATTATCTGTTATGTGTGTGTTGAGTTTGAGGAGTTCTTTCTAGACATTGGGTATCAGCCCTTTGTCTGTAGTGTCATTTGTGAATATCTCCTCCCATTCCGTGGGTTGCCTCTTTCTTTTGGTGACTGTTTCCTTTGCTGTGCAGAATATTTTGATCTTGATGAAGTCCCAAAAGTTCATTTTTGCTTTTGTTGCCTTTGCCTTGGGAGACATGTCTTGAAAGAAGTTGCTGTGGTTCATTTTGAAGAGGTTATTGCCTATGTTCCCCTCTAGGATTCTGATAGATTCCTGCCTCATGTTGAGGTATTTTATCTATTTCAAGATATCTTTGTGTGTGGTGTAAGAGAATGGTCGAGTTGTATTCTTCTACACGTAGCTGTCCAATTTTCCCAGCACCATTTATTGAAGATACTGTATTTTTTCCACTCGATATTTTTTTCCTGCTTTGTCAAAGATTATTTGACCATAGAATTGAAGGTCCATATCTGGGCTCTCTACTCTGTTCCACTGGTCTATGTATCTGCTTTTGTGCCAGTATCATGCTGTCTTGGTGATCACAGGTTTGTAGTAAAGCTCGAAATCAGGAAACGTAATGCACCTAGTTTTGTTTTTCTTTTTCAACATTTCCTTAGAAATTCAGGGTCTCTTCTGGTTCCATACAAATTTTAGGATTGTTTCCTCCAGCTCTTTGAAAAATGCCAGTGGAATTTTGATCGGAATGGCATTGAAAGTATAGCTTGCTCCAGGCAGTATAGACATTTTAACAATGTTTATTCTTAAATCCATGAGCATGGAATGGTCTTCCATCTTTTTGGGTCTTCTTCAATTTCTTTCATGAGTGTTCTGTAGTTCCTTGAGTACAGATCCTTTACCTCTTTGGTTAGGTTTGTTCCCAGATATCTTATTCTTGGTGCTATGGTAAATGGAATTGATCCTCTAATTTCCCTTTCTGTATTTTCATTGTTAGTGTATAAGAAAGCAACTGATTTCTGTACATTGATTTTTGTATCCTGCCACAATACTGAATTGCTGTATGAATTCTAGTAGTTTGGGGGTGGAGTCTTTTGGGTTTTCTATATAAAGTATCATGTCATCTGTGAAGAGAAAGAGTTGTACTTTTCATTGCCAATTTGAATACCTTTTATTTCTCTTTGTTGTCTGATTGCTGTTGCTAGGACTTCTAATACTATGTTGAACAAGAGTGCTGAGAGTGGGCATCCTTGTCATGGTCCTGATCTCAAAGGGAAGGCTGTCAGCTTTTCACCATTGATAATGATATTTGCTGTGGGCTTTTCATAGCTGTATTTTATGAAGTTGAGGAATGTTCCCGCTATTCCTATACTCTGAAGAGTTTTAATCAGGAACAGATGCTGTATCTTGTCAAATGCTTTTTCTGCATCCATTGAGAGGCCCATGTAGTTCTTCTCTCTTCTCTTATTGATTTGTTCTGTCACATTGATTGATTTGCGAATGTTGAACCACCCCTGCATGCCATGGATACATCCCACTTGTTCATGGTGTATAATCTTTTTAATGTACTGTTGGATCCTATTAGCTAGGATCTTGTTGAGAATCTTAGCATGCATATTCATCAGGGATCTTGGTCTGAAATTCTCCTTTTTGGTGGGATCTTTGCCTGGTTTCAGGATCAGGATAATGCTGGCTTCATAAAATGAGTCTGGAAGTTTTCCTTCTGCTTTAATTTTTGAAACAACTTCAGAGAATAGGTATTATTTCTTATTTGAATGTTTGGTAGAATTCCCCCATGGAATCCTTCAGGTCCTGGGCTCTTGTTTTTTGGGAGGTTTTTGATCCTGCTTCAATGTCATTACTAGATATTGGTCTATTCAGGTTGTCAATTTCTTCCTGATTCAGTTTTGGAAGTTTGTAGTTTTCCAGGAATGCATCCATTTCATCTAGGTGCTTAGTTTATTGGCATATAACTGTTGATAATAACTTCTGATGATTGTTTCTATGCCCTTGGTGTTAGTCGTGATCTCTCCCTTTTCACTCATAATGTTATTAATTTGGGTCCTATCTCTTTTCTTTTAGATTACTTTGGCCTGTGGTTTATTGATCTCATTGATTCTTTCAAAAAACCCAAGAGTGTCATAGAACAGAAATTTATGAAGACAATCTATAGAAACAAGGACTTCATGGACAACACAATGTCAATAAAAACATATCTCTCAATAATTTGTCTCAATGTGAATGGCCTAAATGCTCCCATAAAATGGCACAGGGTTGCAGATTGGATAAAACGACAGGACCCATCCATATGTTGTCTACAAGAGACCCATTTTGAACCTAAGGATACATCCAGACTGAAAGTGAAGGGATGGAGAAGCATCTTTCATGATGATGGGCCTCAAAAGAAGGCTGGGGTAGTGATTCTCATATCAGATAAATTAGATTTTAAACTAAAGACTGTAGTCAGAGATACAGGAGGACACTACATCATTCTTAAAGGGTCTATCCACCTAGAAGATTTAACAATTGTAAATACTTATGTCCCCAATATGGGAGAAGCCAACTACATAAGACAACTGTTAATCAAGATAAAGAATCACATTGATATGAATACCTTAATAGTAGGGGGTATTAACACGCCACTCTCAGTAACAGACAGATCATCCAAGCAGAAAATCAATAAGGAAACAAGAGCATTGAATGACACATTGGACCAGATGGACCTCATAGATATATACAGAACATTCCACCCTAAAACAATAGAATACTCATTCTTCTCAAGTGCACATGGAACCTTCTCCAGAATAGACCACCTACTGTGTCACAAATCAGGACTCAACCGACCCCAAAAGATTGAGATTATTCCCTGCATATAAGGGAATAATGGTCTGAGAAGACCACAATGCTTTGAAACTGGAACTCAATCACAAGAAAAAGTTTGGAAGGAATTCAAACACCTGGAAGCTAAAGGCCACCTTGCTAAGAATGTTTGTATCAACCAGTAAATCAAAGAAGAACTTAAACAATTCCTGAAAACCAATGAGAATGAAGATACTTTGGTCCAATACCTATGAGATACAACAAAGGCAGTCCTAAGGGGGAAATGCATAGCCATCCAAGTCTCCCTCAAAAAAATTGAATAATCCAGAATACACGAGCTGTCTTTACACCTAACGAACTGGAGAATCAACAACAAATTAAGCCAACCCCACACACAAGAAGGGAAATAATCAAGATTAGAGTAGAGATCAATTAGATAGAAAATAGAGATATAGTAGAACGCATCAACAAAACTACTTTTAGAGATTCTATATTGTCACCAATGCTTTCTTGAAGTCTAGCTATTGACTTTAGAATTGCTATCTCTGTCTCTGTCTCTATCTCTGTCTCTGCTATTCTGTCTCTAACATCTTGCCTGTGTCCATATCCATTTGTTCTATGGCAGAAGGCATTATCTCCGGTTCTTTTCTTTGCTAGTAGTTCCTCCTTATAGTAGTTCTGTTGGGAGATGATTAAGTGAATGAACAGAATCCAAAATGTCAACCATGGCCCAAGCAAGATGAACCCTAGCAAATTTCATTGAAGAAAAACAAAGCCAAAATAAAACACAAGAATAAAATTTTTAAAATTAGAAATTTAAAAATGGAGGAATGGTGAAGGACAGTGTGGACAAAACAGGATGTTTGAGTTGTTCCTGGGTGTATTTTGGTGTGTGAGTTAGAGTACACTACATCCCAAATCATAGGAAAAGTAAAACTTGTGTGTGTGTGTATGCAAAACTGAATCATGAAAAAAAGACTACAGTAAGGCATATATTTATAAAAAAATTAGGGGTGAATAAATTCAAGTTAAAGAGATACTATGAAATATAGGTTGTTGTAATTAACATCTATTTGAAATGAGAAGGTAAAAAAAAAAGAGAAAGTGTAAGAAACAGAAAAAAAAAAAGGCAATTTTTATCTGAAAAATAAACCAATCTTGAGGCCACACCTGGAGCTCAATATGCAATATTACCCTGGTGTTGGGATTTTATGGTCTTATGGGATCCATAGAATTGTCGTCTGGCTGTTCACCCAGCCTGTCTTCTTAGGGAGGGGACTGCCATGTTGTTTCTCAGGTAACCCTGCCTGTGTGGAGTTGCCCTGCGCCCTGCCAAGGGGATGGGCACAGTGGAAGCTGGTTTTCTTTGTGGTTTTTGTTCCCTGGGAGCTGTCTGCCCCTCTTTTGAGGATCAGAGCAAAAATGGCCACAGCCAAACCTCTGGCCCAGAGCAGAAAATTCGCAGTCTGCCCTTTAATAAACCCTCCAGGACAAACACTTCTGCATGCGCTCCCCAAAACTGTAGCTCCCGTGGCTCCCTCCCTCTTCTATTTATTTTCTGATATCTCCCTGCATATTCATGACTGCACATTCTACCTTACAAAAAACAGTTGCTTTTATGCTTGTAGATCCAGATATATATTCTTACATCTCAGGCTGATTTTGTGGGTGTTCAAAATGGTTTGATCGATATCCAGACAAGTTCAGGGGACTAGTTGAAACAGGGTCCTCTACTCATCTGCCATCTTGCCTTCTCCCTCTACCAGACATTTAAAGAGTTGATAACTATTCTTCTCATGCTTTTCCATAAAACGGAAGTGAAAGAAAACTTCTAAACTCATTCTATGATGTCAGTATTACTTTAATTCCAAAAGCAGACAGATCCCACTAAAAAAAAAGGAGAATTACTGGCCAATATCCCTGCTGAACATGGATGCAAAAAATTCTCAGTAAAATACTAGGAAGACTATTTCAACAGTACCATAAAAGAATTATGGACCCCGATCAAATAGCATTTATTCCTGGGCTACAGAGGTGGTTCAATATTCAGAAATCAATGAATGTGATATAACACATTCATAAGAAAAGAAAGAAAAGAAAGAATATGAATATGAACCATATTTTTTAGAAAAAAATATTTGACAAAATACAGCATTTTTTCTTGGCAAAAAGCCTCAACAGAATACGGATAGATGGAACATACCCTAATATCATAAAGGGCATGTAGGAAGGATCCAAAGCTAAAATCATCCTCTATGGGAAAAAAACTGAGAGTCTTTCCCCTTTGATCAGGAATAATAAAATGATGCCCATTCCCACCATTACCATTTACAATAGTATAGGAATTCTTGCTGAGCCATCAGAGAGCAAAAAGATGGAAAATGTATTCAAATTTGTAAGGAAGTAGTCAAACATTCACTATTTGTGGATGACATGGTACTATATATAGAAATCCCAAAGACTCCACTAAAAAATTGCAAGAAGTAATATATGAATTCAGCAAATCACAGGACATAAAATCAATGTGCAGAAATTTGTTGCATTTCTATACACCAACAAAGCAGAAGAAAAAGAAATAAAGAAAATGATCCCATCTACAATTGCATCAAAAACAAGAGGATACCTAGAAATAAACCTAACTGAAGAGGCAAAAGATCTGTACTTTGAAAACTGTACAACACTTATGAAAGAAATTGAAGAGCACACAAAGAAATGGAAAAGCATTCTGTGCTCATGGATAGGAAGAACTAACATCCTGAAAATATCTATAGTATCCAAAGCAATCTACACATTTAATGTATTTCCTATCAAAATACGAACAGCATTTTTCACAGAACTGGAACAAACAATCCTAAAACTTGTATTGAACCACAAAAGACCCCCAAATAGCAAAAGGAATTCTTAAGAAACAAAAACAAAACTGGAGGTATCATGATTCTGGATTTCAAGCTATATTACAAAACTGTAGTGATCAAGGCAGTGTGGTACTGGCAAAGAAACAGACACATAGTTCAATGGAACAGAATAGAGAACCCAGAAATAGATTCACAGCTGTATGGCCAACTAATCTTCAACAAAGCAAGAAAGAATATCCAATGGAAAACAGACAGTCTCTTCAATAAATGGTATTGAGAAAACTGGACAGCATTCAAAAGAATTAAACTGGACCACTTTCTTACACCATACACCAAAATAAATTAAAAATGGATAAGACCTAAGTGTAAGACAGGAATCCATCAAAATCCTAGAGGAGAACACGGGCAGCAATCCCTTTGACCTTGGCCTTAGCAACTTCTTACTAAACACGTCTCCAGGGGCAATGGAAACAAAAGCAAAAATGAAATTAAGTATTTCAATCTATAAAATGGGATGTCTTTCTATTATTTGTGTATACTTTAATTTCTTTCAGCAACATCTTGTAATTTTCAGTATACAAGTCTTTTGCCTTATTAGGTATATTAACTAAGTAGGTATTTTTTTTTCTTTTTTGATGCTATTTTAAATGGAAATGCCCCTCTTAATTTCCTTTATAGATTGTTTGTCATTGCTGTATAGAAACAAAACTGCTGGGGCACCTGGGTGACTGAGTCAGTTAAGCATTTGCCTTCAGCTCAGATCATGATCTCAGGGTCCTGGGATCAAGCCCTGTGTTGGGCTCCCCACTCAGCAGGGAGTCTGCTTGTTCCTCTCCCTGTCCTTCTGCTCTTCCCCTCTACTTGTGGTCTCTCTTTCCTCTCTCCCAAATAAACTAATAAAATCTTTTATTTAAAAAAAAAGAAGCACAACTATTTTTTTGTTAATTGTGTCCAGAAATGTTTATTCATTTATTAGTTCTAACAGTAATTCTGTGTAATCTTTAGGATTTTACATAAAATCCTTTTGTTTGTGAACACAGATATATTTAATTCTTCCATTTCAAATTGGATGCCTTCATTTATTTTCCTGCCTAATTGCTGTGGCTAGGGCTTCCTGTATTATCTTGAAAAGAGTTGGTGAAAATGGATCATCCATGTCTTATTTCTTAGAGGAAAGCCTTTGTTTTTCTTTATTGAGTGTAATACTATCTGTGGGCTTCTCATTTATAACTTTTATTATGTTGCATAGTTTCCTTCCATTTCTACTTTTGTGAGTATTTTGTCATTAAAGTGTGTTAAATTTTGTTAAATGCTTTTTCTGCATCAACTGAGATTATCGTGTTTTTCCCTCCTTCATTATGTTAATGTGTTGTATTATAATTATGGATTTTCACATCATGAGCTGCATTTGAATTCCAGGAACATATGGTCATGCTGTATAAACTTTTTTTTAATGTGCTTTTCCATTCTACTTACTGGTATTTTGCTGGAGATATTTGTACCAATATTCATAAGGCATATTGGCCAGTAGTTTTTGTTTCTGGTGGTGTCTATCTAGCTTTGGCAACAGGGTAATGCTGCTCTCACAAAATGAACTTGAAAATGTTATCTCCTCTTTCATTATTTGGAAGAGTTTGGGAATTGGTATAAACTTCCAAGACTGAAACAGGAAGAAATTGACAACCTGAATAGACCAATAACTAGTAATGAGATTGAAGCAGTGACCAAAAACCTCCCAAAAAACAAAAGTCCAGGACCTGACGGAGTCCCTGGGGAATTCTACCAAAAATTCCAAGAGGAAATAATACCTATTCTCCTGAAGCTGTTTCAGAAAATAGAAACAGAAAACTTTCAGACTCTTTCTATGAAGCCAGCATTATCTTGATCCCCAAACCGAGCAAAGACCCCACCAAAAAGAATTTCAGACCAATATTCCTGATGAATATGGATGCCAAGATTCTTAATAAGATCCTAGCTAATAGGATCCCACAGTACATTAGAAAGATTATACACCATGAACAGGTGGGATGTATCCCTGGGATGCAAGCGTGGTTCAACATTCACAAATCAATCAATGTGATAGAACAAATCAATAAGAGAAGAGAGAAGAACCACATGGTCCTCTCAATTGATGCAGAAAAAGCACTTGACAAGATACAGCATCCATTCCTGGTTAAAACTCTTCAGAGTATAGGGATAGAGGGAATATTCCTCAACTTCATAAAATCCAGCTATGAAAAACCCACAGTGAATATCATCCTCAATGGGGAAAAGCTGACAGCCTTCCCTTTGAGATCAGGACCACCATAAGGATGCCCACTCTCAGCACTCTTGTTCAACATAGTATTAGAAGTCCTAGCAACAGTAGTCAGACAACAAAGAGAAATAAAATGTATTCAAATTGGCAAAGAAGTCAAGCTCTCTTCGCAGATGATATGATAATTTATGTGGAAAACCCAAAGGACTCCACCCCCAAACTACTAGAACTCATACAGCAATTCATTAATGTGGCAGGATACAAAATCAATGCACAGAAATCAGTTGCTTTCTTATACACCAACTATGAAACTGTAGAAAGGGAAATTAGAGAATTGATTCCATTTATAATTTTTAAAGTTTTAAATATTTAATAAAATTCTAAAACCCAAGTGGCTTCACTTGGTCCTGGGCTTTTCTTTCTTAGAAGGTTTTCATTAGTGATGTTATTGACTTTCTAGTTTTAGGTCTGTTCAGTCTTTCTTAATTCTTCATGATACAGTCATTGAACTTTGTATGCTTTTAGACATTAATCCATTTTATACAGATATTCACTTTCTTAGGGTACAATTGTTTATAGTATGCTTTTAGAATAATTTTTTTTGTAAAATCGGTTATGATGTCTGTTTACATTTTTTTTATTTTAAAATTGAGTTAACTCTCTCTTTTATTAATTGACGTAGCTAGAAGTGTCAATTTTATTGTTCTTTTTAAAAACCTAACTCTTCATTTCATTTTTTTCTGTATTGTTTTTCTATCTTCTACTTTATTTTTATCTGCTGTGATATTTATTATTTTCTTCCTTCTGCTATCTTTGGATTTTGTTTTATATTTTTTTCTAGTTCTGTAAATGTAAAGCTATGACACTGATTTGAGATACTTATTCTTTGTAATTTAAAGTATTTACAGCTATAAATTTTCCTCTTAGCACTGCTTTCAATGCAACCTATTAGTTTCTTTTTAATTCCAGTATAGTTAACTATAGTTTTATATTACTTTTCAGTGTACAGCACAGTGATACAACAATTTCATGTATCACCCAGTGTTCATCACGAAAACTGCATTCCTTAATCCCCATTGACCATTTTAACCATCCCCCTAGCCACCTCCCCTCTGGGAACCATCAGTTGGTTCTCTATAATTAAGTTTGTTCCTCTCCCCCACCCCTTCCTTTGCTTCTTTTTTTGTTTGTTTCTTAAATTCCATATGATTGAAATCATATGATATTTGTCTTTTTTTGACTGAGTAGTTTCACTTTCCCTTATAGTATCCTGCTCCATCCATGTCATAGCAAATGGCAAGATTTCATTATTTCCTATGGCTGAATAATATTCCATTGTGTATATATACCACATCATCTGGATCCATTTATCTAACAATGGACGCTCAGGTTGCTTTCATAATTTTCATAATTCATAAATACATTATTATAAATAATGTTGCTATAAACAGAAGGATGTATGTATATCTTTGAATTAGCATTTTTGTATCTTGGGGGTAAATACCCACTAGCGTGATTATAGATTGTATGCAGTAGTTCTATTTTTAACTTTTTTGAGGAGACTCAGTATGTTTTCCAGAGTAGCTGCACTAGTTTGCATTCCCACCCACAGTGCATGAGGGTTCATTTTTCTCCACACTCGCTTCAACATTTGTTGTTTCCTCTGTTTTTCGTTTTACCCATTCTGACAGATGTGAGGTGTATTGTAGTTTTGGTTTGCATTTTCCTGATGATGAGTAATGCTGAGTGTGTTTTCATATATCTGCTGATCATGTGAATGTTTTCCTTGGAGAAATGTCTGTTCATGTCTTCTGCCCAAATTTAACTGGACTATTTGTTTTTTGGGGGTGTTGACTTTTATAAGTTCTTTATATATTTTGGATACTAACCCTTTATTGGATATGTCACTTGCAAATATATTCTTCCATTTAGTAGGTTGCCTTTAAGTTTTGCTGGTTGTTTCCTTCACTGTGCAGAAGTTTTTATTTTGATATAGTCCCAATCATTTATTTTTACTTTTCTTTCCTTTGCCTCAGGAGACACACGAAGAAAAAATTTGCGACAGTTTATGTCAAAATCATTACTGCCTGTGCTCCCTTCTAGGATTTTAATGGTTTCTTGTCTCACATTTAGGTCTTTAATCCATTTTGAATTTATTTTTGTGCATGGTGAAAAAAAATGGTCCAGTTTCATTCTTTTGCATGAAGCTCTCCAGTTTTCACAGCACCATTTGTTGAAGAGAATTTTTTTCACTGGATATTCTTTCCTCCTTCTTCAAAGTTTAACTGACCATGTAATTCTGGTTTCATTTCTGGTTTTACATTCTGTTCTATTGATCTATGTGTCTCTTTTTGTGCCAGTACCATACTTCTTGCTTTTTGATTGCTACAGTTTTGTAATATTATTTGAAGTATGAAATTGTGATACCTTCAGCTTTGCTTTTCTTTTTGAAAATTGTTTGAATAAACCTGCCTCCTTTTCTTCCTGTTCATCTTCAGGACTCCTATGATACAAATGTTATTCCATTTTAGTAAGTCACTGATTTCCCTTAGTCCACTTTCATGGTCCATTACCTTTCTTTCCCTCTTCCTTCTAGTTTCACTATTTTCCATAATTTTATCTTCTATATCACTGATTCACCTCCTCGGTTTCATCCATAGTCATTTTTATGTCCTCTACTGGGAACTGCATCTCAACAATAGCATTTTTTTATTTTGTCTTGACTAGATTTTAGTTCTTTTATCTCTGTAGTAAAGGATTCTCTATGCTTTTTTCAAGCCTAACTAGTAGCCTTATAATCATTCTTTTAAATTCTAGTTCAGACATCTTACTTATATCTGTATTGATTAAATCCCTCACTGTGAGTACTACCTCCCATACTTTCTTTTCAGGTGAAGTTCTCCTTCATGTCATTTTTTCCAGAAGAGAAAAGAAGAAGGAAAAAGAAAAACAAAAACAAAAACAAAAAACCCAACAACAATAACAACAACAAAAACTAGATCTTGGGTGTGTTTTGGTCTGCTTACTTAAATCATCTAGCTCCCCAAGTAAGAAAGGAAAAAAAATATAAAAATAAAATAAAATAATTAAATTAAATTAAATAATAAATAAAATATGTATACATAAAATATATAAAATTAAAATTTTAAATTTTAAAAAGAATTGAAAAAATAAGGAAATAAATAAGAAGTTATAATTAAAAAATAAAGAATAAAAGTAGAAAAGGTACTAGATACTATTTTCCCCTCTAGCTGACCACTGCAGCCCTCTATGATTAGTAAACTTTGTGTGGGTGAGTTGTTTGTGCTGGTCTTTCAGGGGAGAGGCCTGTTGAGCTGATATTCAAGTGGAATAGCCCTAGTGGAAATGTGTCTCTGGGGTGCTGGAAGGCAGGGATTGGTGTAAGCAGCTCCAGGTGGCTCTGTTTTGCTCCCTGAAGGCTTTCAGCACTGATGGATGGGATTACTATGGCAGCACTCAATTCTCTAACCCTGGAGCTGAAAATTCAAGCCTCCCTTCTTCAGATTTTCTCACAGAAGAGCAATCAGTCATTCTAATCTCCCTGGTTTCTGTCAGATCCCTGTGTTTACCCTGCCTGTGTCCAAGCTTCTTTATATCAGGCCTGCAAATGAGTTTCAAAATTCTAAATTTTAGGGACTCCCACTGTGTAGACCCATGCTGTTCCTCCCCCGGGAGGGTCTTGCCACACTTCTGTTGTTTGCCGTACCCATTCCAGGTATTCAGTCACATGACCAAGCAGCGGTTCAAGGTTTATAGTAATACAGAGCAGAAAGTCGACACCTTGACTTGCTGTTCTCAGCTGGCTTCCACACTCCTATGCCTGGGAACAGTGCAGCCCTTAGGTGCCACCCATTCTTCTTGCGACCCAGGGGATCCGCGGACCACAGTGTCATGCTTGGGATTCTGTTATTGCTTTGCCACCTGGCTATGATCTTTCCTTGTTCTTTCTTTTGGAATGAATTCCCCCATCTTGGTGTTTTTTCTAGGTCTCTGTCTTCTTCTCTGTGTTAGAAAGCCTGTTATATTTCCTGCTACTGAGAGTAATGGATTTTTGAAGAAGAGATCTTACATTGTGAAGCACCTGGCACTTCAGGAATTATCTCTGGTGAATGCTGCGTGCACTCTGCTGCTGTGTTCTCGCTGCTCTTTTCCTCAGATCAGTCCTCTGCAGAATTTCTCCTTGCCTGCAGTGGAGTGTTTGGACCTTGGACAGAATGTGGTGAATCTTGACTAAGTGTGCTCTGGTCGCTTGTTAAAAGAGACCTGATGCTATTTCCACTAGAACTAAAGCTTTGCAGAACTCTGTAGTCAGTAGACATGGTGTGTGCAGGGTATTTGTGCGGGTCTTCTGGGAGAGGTGCTTGCTGCTCTGATTCTCAGGTACACTTGCAGAGATAAGCAACACCTGCAGAGCACTGAGCGGCTATAGCTTGATATAAGTAGTTTAGGCCTCCACTGTGGGTGTTGTGTTGCTTACTGAAGTTAGTTTATGCTGAGGGGCAGGAAGGGAAATTGTACCAGCCCTCTCCTCTTTCCTGAAGAGGGGAATTCACACACACTGCTGTCTGGGGACTCTCCCAGAAGAGTGAACTATCACACCTCCTATGTCTCAGGCATCCCTCAGATCCCTGCCTTCACCCTGTCTGTGTCTGGGCTGTCTGCCCGCCCAGCGCACCTGTGTTTTTTCCTAGGCAGGCTAGCTGAGTTGTACAACTCCAAACTTCAGAGGCCCCACATTGCGTGGACCTGCGCTGGTCCTCTGGGAATAGTGTCTGTTTGCACTGGGATTGATGCAGGTTTGACCCAGAAGGGCAGTCACACCAAAGGGCAGGGGCGTGGAGTTTGGATAAAAGTGTAGCAAGAAGCTGCTGTCCAGGTTAGCTGCCCTCAGCAGGTGTCTCTGCATCTGTGCTAAGGGATGGGGAGGGTAATGGTGCCCACTGGCTCTTTTGTCCCAAGAGAGACAATGCCACTTCTCCCAGATGTGCCCAAGAAGGGGGTACCATCCCTCTCAGTGCACCTCAAGGGAACCTCAGGTCAGCTCTCTGCTCCTGAGCTTTTGCCCTCCTTCTCCACAGGAGCACTGCAGTGTCCTCAGGACTCCACATCAGTCATGCCCATGGACCTCTAAAACTCTAGTCTTTGAGGCTCACTGGTTGTAAAACTTCACAAAAATCAGCCCCTCTCATTTTCCCAGGGTGCACTCATTTCCCCACTTTGGGGAAGTGCTTTCCTTGTGTGATCTCCTGTGTGCTCCCCCGCCTTCTCTCCTCTCTCCATGACCAGGGGTCCCTCCCATCTGCAAGCATCCATGATCCATTTATCCCCCAAATCATGCCTCCACACCTCCTAACTTCCGTGAGGTGGCCTCTTCTCTCCCTCTAGTTGTACTGTTTATTTTTCAGTCCTTGGAACAATTTCTTAGGTATTCAGAATGATTTAATATTTATGTAGTTGTGGTCAAGTGACCAGGCAAGCCTAAGGGCCTCCTACTACTCCGCTATCTTAGCTGTTATTATTATTTTGAATAAACTGTTATCTCTTAAATCAATTAAGAACAAGAAATGTAAATCTTCACTTTTCCTTCTCAAATTTTCTTCCTTTATTTATATCTGGATTCCTGACCTATATAATTTTCCTTCTTCCTGAAGATCTTTTATTTTTTTTAACATTTCTTTCAAAGCAAGTCTATTGGGCACAAATTCCTTCACTTTTTTTCCCTCAAAAGTCTTTATTTCTTCTTCATTTTTGAAGAATAATTTTGTAGAATACTGTGTTTTAGGTTGTTGAGTTTTTTCTTTCGACACTTTAAATATTTCACATCACTATGTTTTTGCTTCCATAGTTTCTGAGAAGATGTGAGATGTAATTCTTATCTTTGCTCCGCTATGGAAATGGTGTTTTTTTTTTTTTTTCTGGCTTATTTAAAGATTTTTTTTTCTTGATATTTCATTTTCTGTTGTTTGAAAATGATATCCTTAGGTGTAGATTTGGCATTTATCCTGTTTCACATTCTCTGAGCATCCTGAATCTGTGATTTGATGTCTGATATTAAGTTGAAAGAAATATCATTCCTTCAAATATTGTTTCTGTTCCTTTCTCTTTTTCTTCTGCTCTGGTATTCCCATTATGCATATGTTACCTTTTTGTTGTTATCCCACAGCCCTTACATATATTTCTCTGGGTTTTTTTTCAGTCTTTTTAATATCTGCTTTTCAGTTCTGGAAGTTTTTTTTTACATATCAGCAAGGTCAGAGATTTTTTTTCCCTTGTTGTGTCCAGTCTACTAATGAGCCCAGCTAAAGCATTCCTCATTTCTATTACAGTATTTTTTATTTCATATATTTCTTTTTTATTCTTTCTTAGAATTTCCATCTCTCTGCTCATATCACATACCAGTTATTGCATGTTATCTGCATTTTTTCCTTTAGAGTCCTTAACATATTAATCATTTTAAATTCACACTTGGTTTTTCTAACATTTCTGCCATTATCTGGTTATGATCCTTTTTCTGTCTCTTCAATCTGCATTTTTTGCTTTTTTGTATGACTAGTAAATTTTTGTGTAAGGTAGAGATAATGTAGAGGTGAGAGGACCTTTGGCAAATAGGTTTTTAGTAGTGTGGTGGTATGAGTTTATGTGTGCATTTGAGGCATTATAATCTATAGTCCCATGGTTATTGTCTATCTTTGCTGAACCTGTGTCTCTAGACTGTGATCTTCACCAGTGTTTCTCAAGTTTTTCTTCCTCTGGTTAGGACAGGATGCCTAAGTGGGCTGGAGTTGGGTATTTCCCTTTGCTCAGGTAGCCTATGCACTGATAGAACCCTAGCAAGTTAGGCTCTAGTAAAATAGTTTCTCCCATGGGCCAGTCTTCTTAAGAAGAACAGAAAGTTCTAGTTTATGTCAAAATGTTTACTTTTCACCTCTCACTTCCAGTAGTAAGAAGATAATTTCCTCTGATATTTACTGTGAAGAGCTAGTGAAGTTTCTGGAGGTAAAATTCACAAAAGTGTGGAGACCTCTCTGGGCTGCCCTGGAGTTTTTAACTCTCAGACTTGTCCACATTGAGCCTCCAACAAATTGTCAATTACAGTTTAGGTTTTTCTACCCTGATAGTGGTTCCTATAGATGTTTCCTGGGGGTGGGGAGGTCTGCTCTATAGAGTTACCATTCTCTGTATCCACTTGTTTTTCCTCTCCAGTTTCAGGGACAGCAGCTTGTCCTGTGACTTCACTTCTCTGATACATCTAACATTTGCTGATTTTTCAGCTTGCTCAGTCTTTTACTTATTAGTATGGAGTGGCAACTCCTAAGGTCCTTACATGTTGAGTGTGGAACCAGAAGTCCCTCCATTAGAATTTCACTCATCCAATCCTTAAGTCTAGTTAACTGGAAGATTACTTCATTATATTTCAAGCAAAGTGGTGGGATTGGAAAAGAAAGAGCTGCCATAAAGTTATAGGAATAAGCTCATGGGTCTCTGGGAAATATCAGTGAGCTGTGGGAACACAGGAAAAAGAGGGGGTGGAGATAAAGAAGGACAAGAAGTTATGAGGAACAGTTTGGGAATTGGAGACCCATGGATGTGGCTGAGTATAAAAGTGACTGGAATGAATTTAGGGAGTATAAGGGAACGTAGTACATTGAATCTTAGCAGTCTATTACTTTTTCTTGTTGAGATGGATGGTTGAAAAAAATACAGTGTGGGATCTGGATAAACAGAATGCTAATGTGTTTGTATGTGTGGGTATATGTGTGTGAGTATAGTGGAGCTGAGTTGTCAGACAGAAGCATCTGACATGCAATAGGACCAGAAATAGAAATGTTTGTATATCTAGTGTCTAATATAGTTTCTGGAACTGAATTCCTGCTCCATAAATATTTGCCAAATGGATGCATGGATAACTCTGCAGAGCTTAATCAACACTTTTTAAAAAGTATGTATAATTAAAAGTTAAAAGTTAATTTTGACCAAAAAGTTTTATCTTTTATCTCTGTAAGATTCTTCAATGAAAATGTAAAAATAAGCATCCCTGGATGCCTGAGTGCAAATCAGAATCTCAACATCTAGACCATATAGGAATGCATTGTATCAACAGTCTCACTCAACTTCTTTGGGATGAACTCTTAATTTGGTTTATTTCTTCAATCTTTTTTCAAATCCCTTCCTTCCACTCGCATCCTCCGACTCCTTTTTCTCCTCTTTCCTCTTCTCCTTTCCCCTCTCTTCACTTTTCCCTCCCCCCTCTTTTAGATCTTATTTATTTATTTGAGAGAGAGAGTCAGAGATTGTGAGACAGAGCACAAGGCAGGAAGAGAGGGAGAAGCAGGCCCCCTGCTAAGTGGGGAGCCCAATGTGGGGTTCAATCCAAGGACCCTGAGATCATGACCTGAGCTGAAGGCAGAAGCCTAACTGAGCCACTGCCCATCCCCCCTCTTTTTCTTCTTCATTCCTTCTCCTCTCTTTCTTCATCTCTTCTTCCTGGACCTTGAGGGTAGATAAATGTGATGGTTTGGAGGGGTGGAGAGGGATACTGGCAACAAGGAGACAATGGATTTCTATAATAGTACAGTGTAAGGGAACAATTTGGATGGTGATGTCTGGTCATAGTGGAGATTGGAGGGTATGTTTGAAAGCTGCCTTTACATAACATGCACATATTACTTCTATTGAATGCTTTTGGGGGGTGATATGACTGATGAAGATTATTCTACCCACTCCTAATGACTTTGGAAATGTCACCATAGGAAAAATCACTTAGCAGTCTATTGCAATTATCCAGACCTGATATCATAACAGCTAGGAAAAAATAGCAGAAGAGTAAGGAGGAGCAGATAGGTTATAGAAAATAGACTAATGGAACAGCAGACCTCTCAGCATAGAACTCTGTCCAAACCCCTGCCTCAAGAGACTTGCCATCCCCCTAGGATGGCCCCCAGTACTCTGTTGACCCCAACGCTCTATTAAAATGCCTGACTGAGCAAACTCAACACAGCAAAGATAATATACTGTTTGTTCTAGCCTGATGGTATAAGCCTGACCTACTTTTCTCAGATCATTTACTATAAAGGCTTACAATTGTGAATATGTATCTCTTAGAACTCAGTAGTCTTTTTCAAGGACTTGAGAGCCATACCATTGAAATGTAACCATCAGGAAGGATAGGACTTTTGTTTTGAAGTCTCTGTGGGAAGATAGATTTCTAACTTTGATAACCACCAGCTAACAAACAGCTTAATCACATTTATACTGACCAACCTTCTATAATTTTTCACTTCTCTGACTCAAATGAGGCCTAGTTCTTTCCCCTCCTTTATCGTCCCTTTGAAAGGCCCAATTTGGGCTCGTGGGTAGCTCAGTTAAGCATCCAACTCTTGATTTCAGCTCAAGTCCTGATCTTGGGGTCATGAGATCAAATCTGGTATGGAGTTCTGTGCTCACCACAGAGTCCGCTTGTCCCTCTCCCTCTGATTCTCCCCCTGCAAGCTACACACACACACACACACACACACTTTCTCTCTCTCCCTGATAAATAAATATGTAATAAAATCTTAAAAAACATAAAAAGCCTAATCACCTCTGCACATATTGGAATGGAACTAAGCTTTCCCCACTACTGTCAGTAGTTATTGAATAAAGTCTGTTTTCAATGCTTTAACTTAGAATTTGTTTAGCACTGTATGGTATGGAAGGCAATGAATCTAAAGTTACTTCCTGGTTTGGGACTCAGAATCTTTCACCATACAAGAAAAACTAGACCAATGGCTTGTTTGGGTGGAGTTGGTGGGGAGGAGAGAGGAGACTAGAGAGTGATAGGGCTAAGGAAGCTGTGATCAGAATAAAATAAATTTTTCTTGAGGTATGGCAGTTGTGATGAGAAGAGATCATATAGAACAGAAGTTGGGGAAATCTGGAATCAGGGAGCACCCTAGTTCTATCTAGTTTCTCTTCCCTTTCTACTTTTCTTCCTCCCTCCCTCCCATCATTCCTTCCTTTCCTTTCTCATTGAGTAAAGTATACATGTGATATACCTATCTATCTACATAGATGATAGATACAGTACAAAGGGGCTTAAGATGAAAGCATCAGTCCTCTCACTTCCTATCCCCTTCTTCCTCTCCAGAAGAACTGTTTTGGCCCTTTCATCTGGAGGTCTCTATATCTAAATATAGCATGTAAATACACTATCAATAGCCCTTCAGTTACCAAGTGTAGAATTTATTGACTTCTTACTGTGGTCTATGAGAATTTATTTCCCTTCCTTCCAGTTTTAAACAAGTGGGGGAGATGAGTATGTGTCCTAAAATTCCCAGTGAATCCCTTCTCCCAGCAATAATAACTTTCATTGTGTGCTTAGTATTTGGAACACATAGTTGTAATCACTTTGGATGTATTAACTCATTTCATGACAAGCCCGGTTACGGGGGCTAGTAGTAAAAAACAGGAAGACAAAGACTTAGAAAAACAGGAAGACAAAAACAATGCTTGGCCTTCCTCACCAAAAAATGTTAAGTTCGGTGAAATAGTTAAAAACAACAAGAACAAGAACTACAGCAACACACACACACACACACACACGGGCTAGTGTTGAAGCACTGAAGTTGAAAACGACTCCTTTAATTCTGTGTGTCAGACGGGTCGAACTACGGGGGCCATAAGTGAAGACACACACACGCACACTACCACGGGGGCCCTAAGTGAACACACACACACACACACACACACACACACAAGCATTGAAACACTGAAATTGAAAACGGCTCCTTTAATTCTGTGTGCCGGACGGGTCGGGCCACGACGACCACAAGCGAAGAGTCTATAGACTGAGAGCTCCCCAACCGGCTCAAAGAGGCGGAGGAACCGGAGCCACGTCACGGGGACTGCTGACACTCTTTCTCTGCGCAGTCTCTATGGTATTCTTCCCAGTCGGCCCCGCCCCTCGGGTAGCAGCAGTCACGTGACGGGCTCCGGGTTTACGGCAGGTGCCCACGTGATCCTGGCCTGCAGTCTCTGCCTGCGGTGAGGTACCTGGGCTCCTGAAGGGCGGGAGGTTAGGTCGTAACTGCTGTTAAACGGCGGAGGCTGTTGGGCGGCCAGGCTCGGTAACAATAAGCTGGCGGAAGCGTTCGTCACTTAGTGCCTACCGCACGAGTCTGCTCTTTTTGCCACCTCCGCCGTCCCCACCTCTTCCCGGGTGAAGTCACCTTTGCGTTTCGAGACTTTGGGGCCTGAGGCCCAAACTCGACACGGACCCTCACCACCCCCACTTCACCACTCATCCTCCGTCTTCTCCTTTGCGCCACCAACCACATCATTCAGCTTTTGAGGTGGCCAACTCGGCTGTGCCTTGCGGCCAAGTTTGAGGTGGTTAAGGTAACTGTGGGGAAAACAGCCCCCCCAGTGGACAAAGGCGGAGGCAAAAATAGAGCAGGCCTCGCGGCCACAGGCAATAAAAATAGGCGACTGAGGGTGTGAACAAGGAAAAAGAAAAAAAGAGAGAGAGAGAGAGAGAAAGAGTACTGCGGTCTAGAAAGAACTGGAAAGGACTTGTTGCACGATGGAAGAATCTGACTCTGAGAGAAAGATGGAGAAAGAGAATCTGGGGCCAAGAATGGATCCTCCCATAGGGGAACCGGAAGGATCGCTTGGGTGGGTGAAGTTTATTATGTCAAACCTGGAAGGTGGTGGTGGAGTTCTAAGAAAATACTGTGAATTAGAACACCCCACCTATGATAAATTGCTTTGATTTACCAGTAAGGTTGATTGGCATCATGCTTTTGGTGACAGGATAAACTGGCAAGAGGACTAGTTGGTTAACTGGATAGAAACAGCCCTTGGGATGGGCCTGATGTCCATCCCAAGGTTTGCGGGGCGGGGGGGGGGGGGATGAGGGGAAAGGGTAGGGCGTGTTCTAATTGAGAAGGCAGTTCTGGGTTGCTTTGAATTTTCATTAAAGGAGATTTAACATCGTGTTGAGGATAAGAAGACTAGGGAGAAGGTTGGTATTTCTGGGGCAGAGATCAGTGGCTTAAAAAGTGCTTTCAGTGCCTTTTTGTACCTGAATTTGAGATTTGTATTGTATATACTTTGTACCTGTAATGAGTGAAATCTAACTTGGAAGGACAGCTGGCTAAACATACCCAGATTTTGAAAATAACCTAACTTAAAAATAATAAAGAACATTCAAATAAGACAATATTGTTTGATTTATTAAAGCACTTGTATATGTTGCTTTGATGCATTTTTTAAGATGATAAAAAAATTGAATCTTGAATTTTATTGCTCATTTATATTAGTAAGCCAGTCTTCTTACGACCCATCTCCAGAGTATTGTAATTAGGGGTAGGGAGTTTGAACCCAGTTTTATAATTTAGGAAGACAAGGGCCTCTTTAATTGAGTTCCTACACACAGCTGTACTTAGCCGTTGTGCTAAACATGTTCTTTTGCACCTCCATATTTATTTGTATTTTTTAAATTCCAATTTCTAAGGCAATGGATCCTGGAAACTGTCTTTTGGTTTATATCTGCAGGTGGGTGCTACCAAATACAGCCATGAAGAAAAAGGTAAGACATATTAGGTAGATCAAATGTATGAAAGTAAAGGTAAGAAGTTATGATTCAGGAAATAGATTTTTGATGTATATGTACCATCTTTCCTGGATCGTTGCAGGAATCTTCTATCTGTACCCTTTGACTCTTGTCCTCTTCTTTGCTATCAGATTTAATTTTTCTAATATTTAAATCTAATTGGGTCATTCACATACTTAAGACCGTTTCATAACTTCCCAAAACTCAGAGAATAAAATCCAAATGATTTCATCATATAGAATGCCCTTTAAAAATCTATTCCTGACTAAATTGATCTGCCATACCTGTACCACCCTATTATAGCCATACAGAAGCTATTTTTCTCCAAATTTATAAATTAATTTTCATTTTGTGCAAGCCATGCACAAACACTACACAGGCCTCTTCCTGCACATTTATGTGGACCCAACTTAAATGTTACGTGTGTAAGGTCTTTTTATGAGTTTTCCAGATGGAATTGAGTATCCTCTTGTGCTCTGCCCCACTTTAGGGTTTAGGCCTAATCAATAAGGACACAGTTGTGGTCTAAATTTCTGAACCTTTGGGACTTTTAGTTTCTTCGTTTGTAAGATGGTGATAATAATATTACCTATCTCGTAGGGTCATTATGAAGTTTAAGTGAGTAAATGCATGGTTAGTCTTTCATAAGCAGTTGAAGATTTCTTAAATAAAAAACACAAGTAATATGCCATATTTACCCTTACTTTATCCAGCAATTCAGTTATATAACTCAATTTCCTAAAGCAATGTTCTTGATAAGCCTATCTAAGTTATCTAAAGTTGCTATCAACAAGGATGGCTAAAAATACCAGAAATTTCTACATGACTAAGAATAAAACAAAAAAGAAATTGTAACTACCTTAGACTGTCTTGTTAGTAACATTTTTTTAGTGAAATAAAGTTATGTGGCTAAATAGCTAGGTTAAATTGACCCTGAGTGAAGTATACTTTCATTAATATTCCCTGTATTTGTAATTAGAAAATTTTTAAAAATTTATTGGGAGTGAAGATACAACCTGTAACACCTTCATTTGAAAAGCAAGGTAATTGGAACTATAGTCCATAAATGTTAAAGTTTGAAAAAACTCTGAAAATTCACCTTACACAATTTCCTCCTTGTGCAAGAATCAATAGCATCTTTGATAGGTGTTTTTCTGTCTTTGTTAGGTGCTGATATTGACATAAAGGCTCTTCACCTTCATAAGGTCACCTTTTCCATTAGACAGTTCTCATCATTAAAAACTTACTTGTCTTCTGTCTTTGTTTAGGTAGCTTGTTCATTCTTTCGATGAATATATTTTAAGCATTTGTTATATATTAGGCACTGGAGATACAAAGGGGATTCTCCCTGCCATTCAAGAACTCATAGTCTTGGGACACACAGACAAAAAAAAAAAAAACAAAAAACACAAATAACAACAACAAACGAACACACACACAGCCCAGATAACTGCAGTGCAGTATAGTCTTTGCAGTGCAATAGGAGTGTGATGGGAGGAAAGATGTGAAACACACCTACACCAGCCTAGGTCATTGAGGTCAGGGAAGCTTCTTGGGGAGACGCTTACTGAACCAAGTCTTGAGGGATGGATGAGTGGAGCTTAGGTGAAGGAAGAAAAAGGAATGGGAAATAACTGGCAGAGGGTACAGCATGAAACAAAGACATAGAACTGGGCTCCCTGGAATTCTGGGAGCAGTCATAGGGACTATAAGAGGTTTAGTTCAGTTCATTATTCCTGGACTCTAAATGTTCTAGGCCAGGAGGTAAGGGCAGAGGAGTAGATAAGCCAGATCAAGGAAGGCCTTTTATGTAGGCCATGGGACACCTTAAAAAAAAAAAGAGTTAGAGTAATTAATGAATAAAATCAAGTAGAAGAGATGAGATCAAGGGCAGAAGTGGGAAGGTTGACCTTGAGCAGGGGAGAGAACTTTCAGTTATAATGAAATCCCCTGCCAGGTAATTCAGTGCATAAAACATTAGGTTATGAGAGATTGGGGTTCAATTTCCTCAAGTTGTTATTTCTCTAACATAGTTCTGAATGAATGATAGTATATAATGCTACCATAATAAATTCATGTTATTTTACCGCTAAGAGGATGTGTGACATATGATAGGTAAGTGCCTGACTCCTGGAATTTTTGGTATCTCCGCATTTACCATTGGTCAGGGAACCAAGTTAGTTACAAGTACCTGCAATAGGTTGTTGGTACTGTCAACTTCAGTAAAACATCAAGTACAAGAGAGAAATAGATCCTTTTAGACTTGATTTGCTCTAGATTTCTAAGTTTATTGTTTTTTTCTTACTTTGTCCTTAGGTCCTGTTAATGGGTAAAAGTGGGTCTGGTAAGACCAGCATGAGGTCTATTATCTTTGCAAATTACATTGCCCGAGACACACGTCGCCTTGGTGCAACAAGTAAGATGTTTTATCTAATTCTGAAATCAGGTGATCTTAAATATTAATAATCTGTATAACACACTTGGTTGCAGTAACTTAGGGATGCAGAAATTGAGACATTTGTTTTGGAGCATGTTTTCCCTGTTTTTTCATTCTTTCTTGAAGGGGTATGACCTAATTCTGGTTATTACTGTTTGCTGTCTGGGGAGGTTCTTTCTACGTTGCTTACCAAGTGGGAAACCCTTGTCCAACTTGCTTTTTTATCCTGGTCTTTATTAAACAAACATAGGGACCCTTTTGTTTGCTTATTTATTTTTTTGTGAGAGGTTGTTTTTAATTTTTTATATAAAGGGAAATTAATTGATAGGTATTAACAAGCATAACAAAATCTCATAAGATTTTTTTAAAGCTGTAATTAGTCCTAATCTTCATTAAAAGGTCCATTCTGAGTGGGGTGAGCAGGGCTGTGAGGGGAAGGTTAACCTGATGTGTACTCTGCTGCTTCTCTTCCTGGATACACATAGATGTTCTCACTGGAGTTCCAGCTCTGACTTGAGAAATGTTGCAGTGCCCTTTATAATTTGAATGTTAAGTCTGGTTTCTTAATATGGGCTAGCTGGGCTACCATGGCTGCCGTTCAGTGGATCTATGCTTCTGGGAGACCTCTTCTATCTCGAGTGTAATGCCATTTTGTTTTGCAGCATCCAGGCATTTCTGGATTCTGCCGTGGTCCTTGGCCTGTCAATGATGAAAGCATTGCTCTACCTGGCTTTCCAAGATTCCTGATCTGAGTTTTTTTAGCATCTTGAACACTTTTAGGGACAAGTCACCCACTACTTCTTTTAAGGTATCTCACTCTGGTTTCAAGAAAAAACAAACATTTTTAAAACAACTTGTGTTCCAGACCCTAGGATATAAAGAAGTAAACGTTATTTTTCTTTATAAAGTGCTTGGAGTTTATATATACTGTCATAATTGGAGCAGCCTTAATGGTTAGAAAGCTATTTCTTAGAACCCTGAATCTGTTTCTCTTTATTTCTCTTAGCTGGTACCCTTTCTGTTCCACTGAGTCTCTACAAATATTTGAGTATGATTGATGTCTCAATCTATCCTAGCCATCCTTGCTTCCCAAATCTTATCTTCCTTAAGTTAAACATGTCCAGTTCTTCCATCTATTCCTCATGTGACATCATCTTGAAACATTTTTAAAGACTTGTTTGAATATATCTACATTTTTCTTAAAGTGCTGAGACTTGAATATAGATGTGATCTGATCAGGGCAGAGAAGGACTATTATATCTTTTATTTTGGGCCTCACACTGCTGTTAACACAGTCTAGTTCCCTATTCTTATTTTATGGAGTGGCTTTCATTATACTGAATCATACTAAAAAAAAAATTCCTTCTCACATACATTGTTATTAAAACACATACTATCCTTCTGCTTCTTGTGCAGCTAATATTTTGAATCTAAGAATAAATTCTTACTTGATTAAATTATTCAGTTTTGTTTGTTTTAGCACCTATCTTCTTGCATCCAGTATTTATTAACTGTGAAGTCCAGGACAACTCATTATTTCTCAGGGCTGTAGTTCCCTTATCTGTAGAAAAGGGATTATTAGGTCTGTTTTCTTTTTAGGTGCTTATTATCTCATCTGATATATTAGCTATTCTTCCTAACTTTGTGCATTTTGTACATTTGATAAGCATCTCATCTAGTTTTCATCTAAGTTGTTCATCAAAAATTTTGGTCAGGACAGGGTCCTATGGCCTGTCATGCCTTGAGAGACTGCCTTCTAGAAAGGACCAGTCCAGATTTCTTTATCTTGATTTGGTAAATTTTAATTTTTTTCTATTATCCCAAGTTAAAGATCTGGACCTAATAACCATATGGTTTCAGTAAATTAGAAGAAGCTTCTATTTATTATATGCTTTTTAATTTACTTTAGTTTTTATATTAACTTCATTTTGATAGATGATCTAGAAGTTGAGCTTACTCACCTTGCAAGCATTAGAGCTGGAATGTCACTCTGTGTTCCTGCTCTTTCCACTGTGCCACAGTCACCATTCTTGGAGGATTTCTTTCTTTGTGTGGTTTAAGTTCTATACATTTTATTGAAGCAATGGTCAGTTTTCTAGTCAATTAATATTTTTATTTTTAGCTGATCAGCAGAGTTGATTTACTACCCTTGGTCTAGTGAATAGTCATACAACCCAAATTTCAGAACTATTCAAGCTACTTGAAATAGTTTTGAAGTAATCTAGCAGCATCATTAAAAATTATGAACAGAATATTGCAGATTATGTGTACACTATACATTTTAGCATCCCATTTATTCAATAAGTGCTTTTCTGGACCATCATATGTGCCAGGCACTATGAATGTGACAAGGCTTTGTCTCAAATGGGACCTTTCTTGATATACTTTGTTAGCAATTACTGTATTTCCTTAAAGGTAATAAAAGTATGCTTTAAAATATTATGTTGGACTTAGTGCTTTAATGTATCATTACCTAATTTGTCATTGTTGAAAAAAGGTCTGGGTTCTATTGCTAAACTTACAGACTGTTTGAAAATACATATAGTGCATTGATTTTTACTTACTCTTCCTTTTTATGAAGTTGTTGATTTTCTTTAACAGTAGCAAAAGAGTACTTCTAAAATATTATATCACCTTTAATGTTTTAGTGTTTTTCTAGTGTATCATTGCTGAAAAAAGATCCAATTTTATTTTGTTAAACTTAGAGCCTACTGTGTTTTAAAATTTGTGGTAAGGGTACAGCATGGTGATATAATTAATTTATTTGTGGGCTGTTAAAATGTGTTTGTTGGGATAGTAAACTTCTCAATAAAAATAAGATTATAAAATATTTTAGTCACAAACACTGTTGACAGTTCCAAGATTTCCTACCTTCTCAGAATTCTCTGTTCCCTTGGCTTTTATTTAATGCCTTATTATTCTGGTTTTCTTCCTTTATCTTTAACCATCCCTACCCCCTTTAAAAAATATTTTCTTCTTTCTGCCCCATAAATGTATGTGATTTCCTAATGCTCTGTTCTGGTTCTTTTCAGTTGCTTTTATGACAGCAGGACAGGAAGACTAGGAGAGCCAGAGGGCCACTTAGGAGACTTAAGACTAAAAAGGAAGGTAGAATGTGGGGATTGGATCATAAACTGCCTTATAAACCAAGTCAGGTAGTTTGAACTGAGGGTAGAGGGTAGCCCATAGAGAGTTTTTAAATAGGAAAGTAACATCAGATTTTATTATTTTTAATTTTCAACTTTGATTACAAAAGTAATACTTGTGAAAAATTCAGACATTGCAGAAGTATAGAAAGTCTGCTCCTTCCCTTGTTCTCAGGCCTGCTTCCTGGGGATAACCACCATTAGTAGTTTGAGATTGTCCTTTAGGCCTTTTTTTTTTCTGGGTATATACAGTCATATACACAGAGACTTTTTTTTCTTTTTAAAGAATAATAGGGTAAAATCTGCATTTTGAAGAGACTATTATATCTAACATGGAGGATAGATTGGAGGGAGACAAGGGTAGAAACAGGTTGACAGATTAGGAAACTATTTTAGTAGACCAGGTAAGAGATGATGGGGCCTTAACTTGGGTTAGGGTAGTGGTAGTAGATATAATGAAAAGCAAATACATTTGGGATATACTTAAGAGATAGAGTCAGTAGGACTTGTTGAAAGGTTTGGGTGGAATAGTGGAGGAAAGACTGGACTCAAGGATGAAATTAAGGTTTTGGCTTAGGCAACTGGCTAAATTCACTGAGATGCAGAAGACTGAAGAATAGATTTTGTAGGAAAAAATGGGGAGATGAGTTATATTTGGATACACTGAGTTTGGGATACTTATGCATTATTCAAGTGAAAATGTCCGATAAATGTTTCAAAAAGGGAGAGAGACATCTGTATTAGAGATAAACACTTAAGTTAAAACAATATGAATAGATTAGCTTGCCTGGGGGGAAGTAGGTAGCCAAAGGTGAAATCCTGAAGTGCTCCATCATTTAAAGGACAGAAAGAAGAATAGGAAGATACACCAGAAAGGTTATAGGTATGATATCAGAGGCCAAGAGAAGAGAATTTTTTGAGAAGAGAGTAGTCAACAGTGTCATGCTACAGAAAGTAAGACAAGGACTAAAAAGTCCAGTGGATTTGGTAATGGGGCCGTTGGTCACTTGATGAGAACAATTTCTGTGATATGGGAGTAGAAACCAGATTTCTGTCCCATGTGCTTCATATCTAAACAGTCACTGAATCCTGTCACTTCTTTTGTTATTGTCTTTCCCTTTCTCAGTAGCACTTCTTTCCATTTTTTTTTAGTACTAGACCGTTTACATAGTCTTCAAATTAATAGCAGTTTGAGCACCTACTCTCTCGTAGACTCTGTTGGAAATACAAAGACATGTAAGATATGATTCCTTTTCCAAGGATGGGGAAGTAAGGGGGAGAATGGAAGTAGTTTGAGCACCTACTACGTGCCAGGCACTTTATATATGATAACTTCTTTAACCCTCACAACAATCCTGTGAGGTCAATAACATCCCTTCCACCTTTTGTAATAGAAAAGGAAACTAATAAGAGGTTAAGTGACTTGCCCAAGGTCACACAGAGAGGTACAGCTGGTATTTGAACGAAGAACTGTTTGACTCCAGTGCCCATGTTTTTTTTTAGTACCCATGTTCTAATGCTTTGCCGCTTATGGTCTGGGTTATGAGAAGATAAATTTGCACAAAAGTTAGATAGCAGTCAGTATAATCAATAGATTCAAGATGGTCATAGAAGCAACATCACTGTGTGATTGATTGTCACAAAAATTGTAAAAATTATGATTGCTAGACTTTAAGAAATTTTTAAGATAAGAACTTTCATTATTTTTCCTTGTGATTTTTGGTGCCTGGCAGAGAGTAGATGCTTAATAAATGTTTGAATGAATTCAGAGGGAGTGATGACAGTAAGTGGGGGTGGTCAGGAAGGGCCTTTAGAGAAGGTGAATTTAAGCTGGGTCTTAATAGATGAATATAACTTTGAAAGAAAGGTGGGGAGGACTTTCTAGGCAGGTGAACAGAGTAGGTAAAGTATAGACTGGGGAGGGAAGTATAAGGCAGAGGTCGCAAACAGGCAGTCTGTAAGCTGGATAAGGCCTATAGATATGTTTTGTTTGGCTTCTGCAATGTCTTAGAAAAATTGGAATTAGTTACTAATAGGTAAAAGTTTCCATAAAAATCTGGTTTCTCTCTAATATTGAAAATTGTAAAGATACGAACATCTTGATCCCACATTCCTGCCTTGAAAGATGAGCTAGAGCTGTGTAATTGCCACCCACTGTATCACCCTCTTGGGTGGATAGTCACTCTCCATACATGATCATCTTTGCTTTTGTACATTTACTGGCCTGGCCCATATTAGCAAGTTTGCGACCCCTGATGTAAGGTATGTTGGGGGTTGGGGAGGTAGTGGGATAGGGGAGGACTATAAATAAACCAAATTGGACTAAAACAAAAGTCTTTATTAATGTGACTCAATGGGGGAATATAAAGGTAGATTAGAAGCCAAATTTCAAGGACCTTCAATGCCCCTCTGTAGGCACGGAGGAACCATTACAAGTTTTTTGAATGGGGAGTGACATGTTCAAAGTAGTGTTAAGAAGATGAATCTGACAATAGCCTGTTAAGTGGGTAAGGCTTCCTGCTGGGTGGTAATTATGGAGCAATTGTAGTTGTGTAGGCTTGAGAAGTTAAGGGCCTTCCTTATTGTTAGTGGCAGGTTGTAAAACAAGGAGTGAAATCGAGGAATTACAAAGAAATAGCAATGAATGTCGACAGAGGAGTCAACAATGACCATCTTCCCCAAAATGGGACAATGATAGGGTTATTAACTGAAATAGGGAAACCAATAGAGGGAGCAGGTTGGGTTATGTTTTATGCTTGTTTTGTATTTGGTATTTGTTGTCGTTTTTTAAATTTGTTTTGTGAAGGGTGTTGGTGGGTCACTGAAGAATTATTAAATGGTATATGTCTCTGTCTTACATGTTGAAATTTTAACATTAATATTATAATTGGAGATTGTTTCTTCTCTAAGCACTAAACTACTAAAAAGTAAAATTACTTACATTGAGAGCCAATTCTGTAGCTCAGAATAGTTTAGGTGCCCACCTTGCCGCTAAACCATATTACTAAGCTGAAAATCACCTTCTTGTTGAAGCTTTGAGCATTTCACTCCACTTTAGTCCTTCTAAATTCCATGGGTTAGTTCTTTGCTTATTTTGAATTTTACCTCATGTGCTGCAATTACTAGCTTTGTCATATTTGTCTTCCAGTTGATGTAGAACATTCTCATGTTCGATTTCTGGGAAACCTGGTATTGAACTTGTGGGACTGTGGTGGGTAAGTACTGTTTGCTTGTTTGTGGCACCAGTGGCAGTAATCATGGCACCTAGTATAATCAGCATGGAAAATACATTACAGTAATTATCATTTGTAATAGATACATTTGATAGAAATTGTTTCATAATTGGCACTTGATTAAATAAAGATCTCTGACTTTTATGTAATTGTGGAAATGCCCTCTCTGTGTGACATATTTAATCAGCACTAACATAGGCTGTGTCTAGGGATCTGTAGTATGGGATAGATTATCCCCCTCTCTTGCAGGAGAAGAAATTGGATTTTTATCTCAGGTGGCATAATACCAGTGCTGAGCTCTTAGCCATCATACCATAATACCTTTTCATTCTTTATTATTTCAATCTCCAGGCAGTCTAAGCACTGTAAATCAGCCTTAAGCACATATTCTCCAACTGAGTTACCAACTGTTGGAGAAGTAGGAAATAGTTTTTCCTTTCATGGCTAAGGTACTTCCAGAATATTCCATCATAAATGCATATTCACTGTGCTTATATGGAGGTATTGCTCCTTACCCTGTGGCCGTTTGCATCTCCACGTTTCAGCAGCAGTGTGTAGTGCACAGTGGTTAGGAGCCTAGGGTCTGGAGTTAGACTGGGGTTTGTAACATAGCTCTGTTAACTGTGTTACTTTGGGTAGATCATTTAAACTCTCTGAGCCAGTTTCTTCATCTGTATAATAAGGATAATGATGGTACTAAATCATAGGGGTGTTTTGATGATTAAGTAAGATGAGATCTAAATGCATAGTAAAGTTCCTCACAAAATAAATAGACATTATTGTTGGCTCAGTGTTTACCAGCTCCTTGCATAGAACCAACCATGGATAGGTGCCCAGTGAGTTATTTGTTGAAAGAATAATGAAATAGCCAAGTATTCTATAAGAAAATGATTCCCATTATTGCTAGCAGATGGATCACTCAGTGCTCTAGAGATCTTTCCATACAAATCCTTCATCTTTATCATTCTTCTAATTCTGTAATCTCTTTCAAGAGATTAGTCCAAGTTCCTTGCTTTTAGGCCCTAAGATGTTATCATTAATTTTGCAGATAAGGCAGCTGAGGTACAATGATACTAAGAATCCCCCAAGGTCACACAGCTAATTAATAGCAAAAAGTACAAGACTGAAAGCTAGGTACATGTTTGTTTAACCCCCATGACCAAACTCTACTGTTTTATTTATTTATTTAATTTTATTTTAATTCCAGTACAGTTAATATAGTGTTATATTATATCCAGTGCTCATCATGACAAGTGCACTCCCTAATCCCCATTACCTGTATCACCCATCCCCTCCTCCATTAGTTTGTTCCCAATAGTTAAGGGTCTATTTCTTGGTTTGTCTCTCTGTGTCTCTCTCTTTTTTCCCTTTGCTCATTTGTTTTGTTCCTTAAATTCAAACAAAACTACTGTTTTTTGCTGGGTGCTTGGTAACTGAGAACTGGGAACCAGAACACAGCCTAAGGATCAAAGAACAAAACTGCTAAAAAGATATCTTGGAGTCATTTTCATGGAATTTAGAGTATTTGACTAGTTAGTTATTCATTCAAGAAATATACACTGAGCACCTCCCCTATGGAAGGCTCTTTGCCTAAAGCTGGGAAACAGTGGTGGACAGTAACAGACATGGTCCTTGCCTTCATGGAACTTACACTCTAGGGAAGTGAATTCCATTAATTAAAAACATACACAAACACATATAATACCACACTTGTGGTTAAGTGCTAAAAATAAAACAACGCAATTTTATTAGGGCCTAAGGTGACTGGATTTGCTCAAGACAGGGAGGTCAGGAATGGTTTCTGTGAGGAAATATGGATTGAATTGAAATCTAAAGGGACAAGTAGGAGTTAATTAGATGTAGAAATAGGGGAATAGCATGTAAAACAGAGTAAATAGCATGTGTAAAATGCCTCTTGGTGGATACATCACAGCCCACTGGAACTGAGGGAAGGTCATAGTGTATTTGGAACACAAGGAGAGGGGCAAAGGGTGGGGCAAAGGGTGGTGCAGGTGTGGTTCAACTAAGAAGTTGAAACTGTACCAATTTACTCTTACTTGCCTATTAATTTGAAGCCTTAAGATTATCTTTCACATTGATTAAGCCAACAAAAAATAAATTGTAAGTAGGAGTGACTAAATTGAGGACTTGGTTATTACCAATTTTTTTTTCCTATTAGACAGGATACCTTCATGGAAAATTATTTTACTAGCCAACGAGATAACATCTTCCGAAATGTGGAGGTTCTGATATATGTGTTTGATGTGGAAAGCCGTGAACTGGAAAAAGACATGCACTATTACCAATCATGCTTAGAAGCCATTCTGCAGAATTCTCCAGATGCGAAAGTTTTTTGCTTGGTACACAAAATGGATCTGGTACAGGAGGATCAACGGGACCTGGTAAGAAGCATAAAGGATGCTGCACGAAATGGTTGACATGCTTTCTAAACTTCTTTTATAGAGAAATAGGTAAATACTATGATTGTTTTCAGGAAGAATAAATTTCAGCATTAGTGCTCAAAGTTCTGTCAGGTTTTTAAAAACACTCATAAGCAAATTTTCTGTGGTAAAGGGAATATAATATCCATTTGGCAAATAATTTTCAGATTTAGGTAAGAAACTTGTCAATGTGATATCATTAAGCAGCCTTTATGTATTTTTTTATTTGAGTAAAATTAACATATAGTGTTATATTTTAGATGTACAATATAATGATTCACTAATTCTATACATTTCTCACTGCTCATCAAGATAAGTGTTCTCTAAATCCCTTTTATCTATTTCATCTATTTCCCCCCCACTCCCCTCTGTCAACCAGGAGTTTGTTCTCTGTATTTAAGCATCTGTTTTCTTGTTTGTCTCTCTTTTTTTCTCTGTTTGTTGCTTTGTTTTCTTTCTTCAGTTCCACAAATGAGTGAAGTCATATGGTATATATCTTTCTCTGACTAACTTATTTCACTTAGCATTATACTCTCTAGGTTGATCCATGTTCTTGAAAATAGCAAGATTTCATTCATTTTATGGTTGTATAATACCACATTATATGTACACATATATATAATTTATACATATAAAATGTATGTTATGTATATAACATAAATATATAAACATATCTTCTTTATCTATTCATCTGTGGAGGCACACTTGGGTTGCTTCCATATCTTGGCTATTGTAAATAATGCTGCAATATAGGACCCATATATTGTTTTGCATGCATATTTTCCTTTTCTTTGGGTAAATACCCAGTAGTGGAATTACTGGATCCTATGGTAATTCTATTTTTAATTTTTGAGGAACTTCCATACTGATTTCCACAGTGCCTGCACCAATTTGCATTTTACCAGTGGTGCATGAGGGTCCCTTTTTCTCCACATCCTCGTCAATACTTGTTATGTCTTGGTTTTTTAGCTTACCCATTCTGAGAGGTGTAAAGTGATACTGTGTTCTGGTTTTAATTTGCACTTCCCTTATGATTAGTAATGTTGAATATCTTTTTATGTGTGTTGGCCATCTGTATGTCTTCTTTGGAAAAATGTCTATTCAGATCCTCTACTCATTCCTTAAATTGGATTATTTGTTTTTTGGAGGGCTTGAATTGTTCAAGTTCTTTATATATTTTGGATTTTAACCCCTCATTAGATATATAATTTGCAAATATTTTCTCCCATGTTGTATGTTGCTTTTTTGTTTTGTTGATGGTTTCCTGTACTATGTAAAAGCTTTTTATTTTTAAATAAAATTTAGATAAAAATTTAAATAAAATCAATAGTTTGATTTTGCTTTTGTTTCTTTTGCCAGAAACCTAGAAAAATGTTTCTATGGAAAATGTCAAAGAAATTACTGCGTGTGTTTTCTTCTAGGAATTTTATGGTTTCAGGTCTCACATTTAGGTCTTTAATCCATTTTGAGTTCATTTTTGTGTATCGTGTAAGAAAGTGGTCCAGTTTAATTCTTTTGCATGTTGCTGCCCACTTTTCTCAACAACATTTGTTGAAGAGACTTTTTCCTATTGTATATTCTTGCCTCTGTTATGGTAGATTAATTGATCATATAAGCACTGGTGTATTTGTGCTATTCTATTCTGTTCCATGGTTCTATGTGTCTGTTTTTGTGCCAGTACCATACTGTTTTGATTACTACAGCTTTGTAGTATATCTTGAAATCTGGGATTCTGATACCTCCAGTTTTGTTCTTTTTCAAGATTGCTTTGGCTTTTCGGGGTTTTCTCTGTTTCCATACAAATTTTAGGATTACTTGTTCTAGTTTTGTTAAAAATCCTGTTGGTGTTTTGGTAGGACTGCTTAAATCTATAGCTTGCTTTGGGTAGTATGGACATTTCAACAGTATTTGTTCTTCCAGTCCATGAGCATGGAATATCTTTTCCATTTGTTAGTGTCATCTTCAATTTCCTTCTTCAGTGTGTTACAGTTTTCAGAGTACAGGTCTTTCATCTCCTTGGTTAAGTTTATTCCTATGTATTTTATTCTGTTTGGTACAAATATAAATGGGTTGTTTTCTTAATTTCTCCTTCTACTTCATTTTAGTGTATAGAAATGCAATAGATTTCTGTATATTAATTTTGTATCCTACAACTTCACTGAATTCATTTATCAGTTCTAATAGTTTTTGGTGGATTCTTTTGAGTTTTCACTATATAGTATCATGTTATCAGCGTTGAGAATTTTACTTCATTCTTACCAATAGGGATGCCTTTTATTTCTTTTTCTTGTTTGATTGCTCTGGCTGACTTTCAATACTATGTTGAATAAAAGCAGTCAGAGTGGACATCCTTGTCTTGTTCCTGATCATAGAGGAAAGCTCCGTTTTGCACCACTGAGAATGTTAGCTTTGGTTATTTCATGTATGGCCTTTATTATGTTGAGGTATGTTCCCTCTAAACCTATTTTGTTGAGAGTTTTTATCATGAATTGATACTGCATTTTGTCAGGTGCTCTCACTGCATCTGTTGAAATGATCATATGGGTTTTATTCTTTCTCTTGCTAATGTGATATATCACATTGATTGATTTGCAAATATTAAATCACCTTTGCTTCACAGAAATAAATGCCACTTGATCATGGTGAATGATTTTTTTTAAGATCTTATTTGTCAGAGAGAGAGCACAAGTAGGGGGAATAGGCAGAGGGAGAAGCAGGCTCCTCACTGAGCAAGGAGCCCAGTGTGGGACTCGATCCCAGGACCCTAGGATCATGATTCAAGCCAAAGGCAGACACTTAACTGACTGGCCCACCCAGGCATCCAGTGCATGATTTTTTTAAATGTATTTTTAGATTCAGTTTGTTAATATTCTGTTGAGGATTTTTGCACCTCTGTTCATCAGGTATTTTGCCTGTAGTCTTCTTTTCTGTAGTTTATGTGGTTTTGGTATCAGGGTAATGCTGGCCTTATAGAATGAATTTGGAGACTTTCCTTCCTCGTCTATTTTTTTTAATAGTTTGAGAAGAATAGATATTAACTCTTCTTTAAATATTTGGTAGAATTCACCTGTGAAGCATCTCGTCCTACACTTTTTTGTTGTTGTTTTTGGAATTTTAATTGATTACAGATTCAGTTGCTTTGCCAGTAATTGGTCTGTTCATATTTTCTATTTCTTCCTGTTTAAGTGTTAAGAGGTTATATATTTCTTGGAATTTATCCATTTCTTCTAGGTTATCCAGTCTTTTGGCACATAAATTCTCATAATGTCTTATAATCTTTTGTATTTCTGTAGTTCTGGTTGTTATTTCTCCTCTTTCGTTGGTGATTTTATTTGAGTCCTCTTTTTTTTCCTAGATAAGTCTGGCTAAAAGTTTATCATTTTTTTTGAGCTTTTCAGAGAACTCGCTCCTGGTTTCATTGACCTATACTGTTGTTTTTTTAGTCTCTATTTCATTTATTTCTGCTCTGATCTTTATTATTTCTTTCTAATTGCCTTTGAGCATTTTTTTCTAGTTCCTTTATTATTTTTTTTTAGATTTTATTTCTTTCTTTCAGTGAGAATATGAGCAGGGAGAGGAGAAGAGGGAGAAGAAGGAGGGGAAAGAATATCAAGCAGACTCTGTGCTAAGTGCAGAGTCTGACCCTTATCCCTGAGATCACGATCTGAGCTGAAACCAGGATTTGGATGCTCAACAACTGAACCACCCTGCACCTCTTTAGTTCCTATAGGTGTAAAGTTTGGTTGTTTATTGGAGATTTTTTCCTTCTTGAGATAGGCCTTTGTTGCTATTATCTTCCCTCTTATAACAGCTTTTCCTGCATTCCAAATATTTTGGATCATTGTGTTTTCATTTATCTTCATGTAGTTTTTGATTTCCTTTTATTTCTTGGTTGATCCATTCATTGTTTAGTACCATGTCATTTAGTCTCCATGTATTTGGGTTCTTTCCAGATTTTTTCTTGGGATTGATTTCTGGTTTTGTACCACTGAGGTCAGAAAACATGCATGATATACTCTCACACTTTTTTGATTTATTGAGACTTGTTTTGTGGCATATCATGATCTATTCTGGAAGATGTTCCATGTGCACTTTAAAAGAGTGTATTATGCTGTTTGGGGATGGAGTGTTCTGAGTGTATCTTTGTTATATCTGGTCCAATGTCCACTGTTTTTTGGTGATTTTATGACTGGATGATCTATCCATTGATGTAAGTGGGGGTATTAAAGTCCCCTACTTTTATTACTCTCAATTCTTGTCTTAATGTTTATGTTTATGCATTTATGTTTCTTTTGTTTCTCTTTTTTTTTTTTTAAGAGAGAAGCAAGAGCATGGGTAGGTTGGTGGGGGTTGCAGAGGGAGAGGAAGAGAGAGAATCCCAAGCAAGCTCCATGTGGAGCCTGAGCACAGGGCTCAGTATTAACAACCCTGAGATCATGACCTGAACTGAAACCAAGAGTTGGAAACTCACCCCATTGAACTACCCAGTTACCCCTGTGTTTGTGTTTCTCTATGTATTTAGGTACTCCCATGTTGAATGCATATTTATAATTATTCTATCCTCTTGTTGGATTGCTCCCTTTATCATCATGCATTGTGCTTCATTGTCTCTTGTTACAGTGTTTATTTCAAAGTCTATTTTGTCTTATATAAACATTTGTTTTTGCGTGGTAAATGTTTTTCCATCCCTTCATGTTCAACCTGCATGTGTCTTTAGGTGTGAACTGAGTCTCTTGTAGGCAGCATATGGATGGGTCTTGGTTTTTATACATCTAGTCACCCTGTGTTTTTTAATTGGAGCATTTATTCCATTTAAATTCAATGTAATTATTGATAGATATGTACTTACTGTCATTTTGTTATTTATCTTACAGTTTTTGTACTTTTTCTGTGTTTTTTTTTCTTCTCTTGCTCTCTTCCTTTATGGTTTGATGGCTTTCTTTAATGATATGCTTGGATTCCTTTCTCCATTTATTTGGTTATCTATTACAGGTTTTTGATTTGTGTTTATCAGTAAGTTCATATATAACATCTGATGCATGTAACAGTCTATATTAAGTTGATGGGCCCTTAAATTTGAGCACATTCTAAAAGTACTAAATTTTTATACCCCTCCAACAATGTTTTATGTATATGATGTCATAATTTGTATCTTTTTATTTTGTGGATCCATAGACTGATTTTTATAGATATAACTGATTTTACTCCTTTTGTGTTTAACCTCCATATTGGTTTTGTAAGTGATTAGTCTACTACTTTCATTATGTTTTTATTTACCTATGAAATGTTTTCCTTTCATAATTTTCTTTCTCCTGATTATGGCCTTTTCTTTTCCCTCAAAGAATTCCCTTTAACTTTTATTGTAAGGCTGGTTTAATGGTGATGAAATCCTTTAACTTTTGTTTGTCTAGGAAACTCTGTCTTTCCTTCTAAATAATAGCTTTACTGGGTAAAGTATTCGTGGTTGTAGATTTTTTCCTTGTAGTGTTTTGAGTATGGCCTGCCACCCTCTTCTGGTCTGCCAAGTTTCTGCTGAAAATGCAGTTGGTAACCTTATGGGATTTCCTTTGTGTCTAACTTTCTTATGCTGTTTTTAAAATTCTCTCTTTATCACTACTTTTTGCCATTTTAATTTTTATGTCTCTTGGTGTGGACTTCCTCAGGTTGGTTTTTTTGGGTGCTCTCTGTGCCTCCAGGATCTGGATACCTATTTCTTTCTCCAGATTAGGGAATTTTTCAGCTGTTATTTCTTCAAATAAATTTTCTGCCTCCTTCTCTCTTCTGGAATCCCTATAATCTAAGTGTTGTTACACTTGATTATATTGCTGAGTTTCCTTAACCTAGTCTTATTTTTTTTTGTTTGTTTGTTTGCTATTTTGTTTGGTTGCTTTTTTTTTTTTAAGATTTTATTTATTTATTTGACAGGCAGCGATCACAGGTAGGCAGAGAGGCAGGCAGATACAGAGAGAGGAGGAAGCAGGCTCCCTGCTGAGCAGAGAGCCCGATGCGGGGCTCGATCCCAGGACCCTGGGATCATGACCTGAGCCGAAAGCAGAGGCTTTAACCCACTGAGCCACCCAGGTGCCCCTGTTTGGTTGCTTTTTATTAACTACTCTGTCTTCCAGCTCTCTGATCCATTCTTCTGCCTCCTCTAATCTGCTGTTGATCGCCTCCTGTGTATTTTTAGTTTTGGTTATCGAGTTCTTCATTTCTTATTTGCTTTTCTTTCTCTTTGGTAAGAGTCGCACTGAGATCCTCCACTCTTTTCTGAAATCCTGTGAGTATCGTTATGACCATTATTTTGAGTTCTTTATCACACATATCGGTTATCATCATTTCATTTAGCTGTTTTGCTGTTGTTTTGTCCTTTTTTTTTTCATTCAGATCATATCCCTCTGTCTCCTCATTTTATCTAGTTTTCTGTGTTTGTTTCTATGTATTAGGAACATCGTTTTTATCTCCTGATGTTGGAAGTAAAGGCCTTATGAAGAAAAGCTCCTTTGGTGGCCTGTAGCACATGTCCCTTGTTTAACAGAACCAGGTGCTTCAGGAGTCACTTCTACGTGGATTGTGTGCACCATGCTCTTCTGTTTGAGCTGTGTTTGCCTTTAGATCAGTATGTTACAATGGCCTACTTTGCCTGTTGTGCACACACTTGGTAGGATTTGGTCCCTGTGCTGTTAGGGGTCAGTCTGAGGCTGCTGTGGACTTAACATTGGATGCTTTCAGCAGTCAGATCAGATGCCTGCTCTCAGCATGTTTGCAGTAGCTACAGTAATACCAAAAGGCAGGGTGCTCTCCCTGCCTTGTCCCCTGAGAGGTTTTTGTTGGTGTATAGGCCCAGGAGTCAGGCCAGTTTCCTGCAGGGGCTACAGAGGTACTGTTTGACAGGGTACTTTCTTTTCACTACCAGTTATAAGGTTTGGCTGCTGGGGCTGTGTTTATTATTATCTTCCCTTTTCCCTGAGACAGGAGTAACTTTGGAATTGTGCTGGCCCCTGCCAAGGCTCCTTTCAGGATGAGACATGCAGGAACTGCTTTGGAAGGACTCCTGCTGCATGGAGCAGGTTGGATAGGATGGATCTGCAGGAGATTATGGTGGTGAGGTACATAGTGCTAGTAAGGAAAGTAGAAAGTGTTTGTGGTATTTTCTGCAAGTGTCCGGCTATCTACGCTGGGTATGCAGAGAGAAATGGTGCCTACCAGTTCTTTTATTCTTAGAGAAGTCTCCTAAAGATCCCTTGTCCTCTTTCATGTGTTCTGAGATTAATAAATTAATCTCTTTCATGTGTACCCTAGGCACTTTTCACACTGCTGTTTCTATACTGTATCTCCATGGAGATGTTTGATATGCTGGCTCTTTGAGGATGAAGACTTAGTTCCTTGTTACCTTCCAACTCTCACAGAGCTGAGCCAGCTGATTTTAAAGTACATGAAGTTAAGTTCCCTGGTTATAAAAGCTGAAAAAATTAAGCCCTGCTTGTTTTCAAGCCAAATGTTATGGGGACTCATCTTCCTGGTATATCTAGTGCACCTAGGTCTGGGGTGCCTAGTATGGGGTCTACTTCTCTCCCTTCTTTATTCTTGTGGTGTTCCTCTCATTTGTGATTAGTCTGAGAGTTTGATTCCCCATGTCTCTGCCCCTCCTACCCTTTTCAGTGTGTTCTCTCCATGATTAGCTGTAGAAAGTCTGTTTTGCCAGTCTTTGGGTCATTTTCTGGGTTGGTGGCACTGATGTGGCTTGTTTTATATGTATTTTTGTGGGACAAGATGAGCTTAGTATCCTCCTATTCCACCATCTTCCCCATTTATATCCTCCTTTATATACCTTTATGTTTGCTGCCCCTGTTTTATTATTCTTCAGAATAGGCAGTTATTGTCCAGGCTAGAAGAGCCACCAGGGATGAGATGAAAAAAGATTATAGCTGTCACTGGGTTTACTTAGGAAACATGTATGCACCAGTGGAAGTGCAATCACACTGTGTTAAGCTCAATGCCAAGTCCTTTTTAATTGCAGTGTGTGGTATCTTTGCCTTCTTTTCTAGCATGGGGATTAGTACACATAAATTTAAACCAAGAAACAAATATAGTCCAGCTTTAGTTTATATGGTATAAAATAGGAGGATTTTCTCTTTCTAAGCTGAAAGAGAAGATCCTCTAAGAATAATGGTAAGAAAAGCAGTTTTAGAATATTTTGGTGATGTAGAAGAATTCAGTTCCTTTTTGGGTTGGAGCCTAGGAGTCTAAGGATATCCTTTATTTAAACGATTTTTTTGGTAACAGCTGTGGTCAGGAATACTTTTTTTCTATAACTAGTTGCAGTATTGCCTCCAGTGTTTCAGTGTTTGGGCATGTTTTGGTGTTTCTGAGTAAGCTTACAGGCCTTCACAAATGACTTGGCAGGATTCTGTATTTGACTCTGAAAATTACTTTTGAGTATGTAGTCTTTTTTCCTTCTCCCTCTCTTTTTCTCACTAAGTATTAATTCCATTGTAATTCAGCAGAAAATTCTGTATGTAGGTTGGGTCTTGAGATTGTGAGGGCTGTGTTATTATTATTCTTGCTGTTGTTTTGTTTTCTGCTCTGTTTCCTTTAAAAATCATTTCATTCCCTGGCCCAATTTGCAATAGAAAAACAACATTCCAACAAATGAGGTCCTTATGGATTTTTTAAATTACTTTTCATTATTTGTTAATCAACTTATTATTTCCTACATGCTTATATGTTATATCCTCAAAAATATATTAATGTTCTTTGTGGGATTCTAAGCTAAATTAATAAAAGTATACCCCATTTCATTAAAGATTCAAACTTTCAAATCTTGAAGTCAGAGTGGCTAGGGTGCCTCCCTAAATCTCAATTTCAAGATAGATATTTCCTTCTGTATGTGTGTGGGTTCTCCAGATAAACAGAACCAGTAAGAGAGTGTGTGTGTGTGTGTGTGTGTGTGTGTGTGTGTGTAAAGAGAGGGATTGGCTGATTGATGGATGGATGGATGGATGGATGGATTTTTAAAGAATTGACTTACACAGCTATTGAGACTGGCAAGTCCAAATCTGCAGGGCAGGCTAGTAGGCTGGAGATCCAGGAAAGACTAATGTTGTATCGCATATCAGAAGTCAGACTGGATGCAGAATTCCCCCTTCCTGTGGGATGGCAGTCTTTATCTCTTAAGACCTTCAACTAATTGCATAAAGCCAACCCACATTATGGAGGGGAATGTTCTTTGCTTCGTCTACTGACATAAATATTAATCTCACTTAAAAACACTCATGGTAAAATCTAAACTGGTATTTTTTTTTCCTAAACTGATATTTGACCAGATGTCTGGGTACTGTGGCCTAGCCACATTGATACATAAAATTGGCTATCACAGTGTGTATACACACTCACTACAAATCCACCCAGTCATGGAAAATATCTGTAGATACATATTTGTATATATTAGATAGATATTCTTTAATGTGTATTTGGGTGTGTGTACATAAATATGTGTAAGATAGATATTTGTATTTGTGTGTGGGGGGGTTATATCTATATAGCCAAATAAAAACAGTCCATTCAGAAGTAATATATATGAGTGCATGCATATATTTGTGTGAGAGAAAGATAGCTACAAAAGTTAAACTATTTTATTTTACAATATTACTATCTAAAAATGACACAGATTAGGTGATTTGGAATGTTAGATATATTTTATTAACATTCCTCTGTATGGTGAATTTTTTTTTTCCCAACACAGTGCTCTCAGTGAGTACTCGGCAGAAGCAGCAGAGACCTGAAGAATTCTAGTAGCTGTTGTACTTTTAGACCTGACCTGAAATGATTTCTGCCATCCTAGTTCATGAAGTAATGAAAAATTATTTGAAAAATTCCTCTGAGGAAAGAGGAAATGCTCCTGTTTAAAATACACTGAAATAATTACATCTCAGATTTTGCAGTGAAAGAGAAGACCTGTTATATGCTGATCTGTATTTGGACTTTTTAATTCAGATTTTTAAAGAGCGAGAAGAAGATCTGAGGCGTTTGTCTCGCCCATTGGAATGTTCTTGTTTCCGAACATCTATCTGGGATGAAACTCTTTATAAGGTGTGTATGTTTCCCTGAGCTCCCTTATTTTAAGATCATGAGAAAAAGTTAAAAGGGTATTGTCAAAAGTAAAAGATTTTAATCTCTGTCATACCCATTTAGATGTGTTGAATTAAAAAAAAAGAAATAATCTACAATAAATTATTTGAAAACTATCAAACTTAACTTTAAGAGATTTTGGTTTTGATCTTAAGATTGTGTTGCAATACCTACCAAGTCACACTGAATTAGTCAGTTTTATGATGATTAATTTGATACTGATGTTTGTGACAGAGGTTTCACTGACCATCATCCATTGTGATCTGTTGTGATCTCAATGCTGATTGGAGCTGTATCTAATATTGAGGTACCTCTTCAGGATATAAACTAGTCTGCCTCAGTTTGGATGGCATTAGAATAACAGTATTTAGGGAAGAGTTTGGAGAAGGGAGTCTTATAATGAGATACTTTATGCCTAGAATATGGTAACTTCAACTTTCATGCCAAAGTGGGGATTAGCATTCTTCAACCAGGATTGTTTCCATTGCTGGGATGAATACCATACTGCCTGCAGTAGTTGTAGAGGTTACAACAGTAGCTGTGTTATGGACTAAACTGAAATTACCTTATTAGCACATAGGCTCCTTATCCTGCTTCCTCTCTTTCTCCTATGAGGTCTAGTGATTTGAAAGACTGGCTTCTTTGGGGTCCTTTCATGGTCAGACCTTTCCTTCAGACTGCTACTAGTATCCATTGAGAAGTCTGACTCTGAGTGGGAAAGCATCCTTCTCTGTCATTGGTAGCTACAGCCTCAGTATCAACTGCATCTGACAAGTATCTACAACCAGAGAAGAACAAAAACCTGATTTGCCAAGGAGAAAAATCAATGGACCTTAAAAATAGCCATTGATTTATTTTTTCAACTAATTCTTTTTTTCCCAATATTATGTTGACCCAGCCTCACTCTAATAACAGATCATTTTGAGATACCTGTCTAGGAAATACTGCTCTAGATTAATTTGGGCCGAATTTCTCTCAAAGCCTTATTCCCATAGAACAGGTAACCGTGAATAAGGATGGACATGACGCACTGATAAGAACCAACTGCGGTGTGAAGGATGGCAATACATAACACGACCAAAGACAATTGGCTAATCACAACACTGCTGTGAGTGACAATGTCTCTGCTGTGGTTAGCTTTGGTGCCTTCTCCAAGGTAAATTCAGCAGTGACATTAACACCGACCTGGGAACTTGAAACCTGAACCCCCATGCTTAAGTAATAAAACTAATTGGAACAGAGACATAGCACTGCTATCTTCTACATCAATGTTGCATAGAGCTGACTTAAATTTTTATATTGTTTTATTCTACAAGCACTCATTGCATATCTGCTTGATGTTTTTGGACACACAAATGACTAAGACCAGGTTCCTGCCCTCTAGTAGGGGAGAAAAGAACATTATACAGCTTACTAGACAAATTTGAAGGAATTACTACAATGGAAATGCAAATAAAAGAGCCTTAAGAGAATAGAGGGAGGGTATGGTTAATTCCAACTCCTTACATTAGTCATACTTCTCTGGATGAAGTCTACTTTAGGGAAGCACACCAGTGGACCATTTTTAATTCAATTGGATCAATAACATATAGCTGACAATAAGCCGTTTGAAATGATAATGCTACTAATTTCTCTTATAATTTCTTTTGTACGTTATCCCATTGAGGGGAGGGGCCATTTTTCTGTGTGACTCTGATATTTTTACAAAAGTGATTCTTAGATTTATGTTACATATAACATTATTAAGTTCTGATCTTTAGAGCAGTCTGCATTATTGGACTTAAATATTTGTTGAATGGCTGGATTAGAAACTTTTTATTTGGCCCAGTAAATCAGAGTTTTCAATTATGCCTAAGGCAAATGTGGAACTAAATTAATATCTTTTTGAAAATTATCAATGGAAAGAAGTTTTCTAGCATTTTACAAATGTTTGAAACTTTAAAAAATTCCAGCTGAAGGATAAAAATCAAATAGTAGCTTCATCTTCTCATTTTATTTGTGTTATATCATATTTGTTACCAGTGTTTGTTTGAGAATCAAATATTACCATATTTTGCTGTCCATATGTTATAGTGTACTTACTCATTTGCAGAGGTCCAGGACTGGGTACCTGTTAGTAATATTACACTGTACTTCTGTTCTGTTAGGCTTGGTCCAGCATTGTTTATCAGCTGATTCCCAATGTTCAGCAGCTGGAAATGAACCTACGGAATTTTGCTGAAATTATTGAGGCTGATGAAGTGCTTTTGTTTGAAAGAGCTACTTTTCTGGTGAGAAATTTCTGCAGATATACTTCACACTTAACTTTCTTCTGTCAAGCAACAGGGAACAACACGTTGCTATTTTCAGGAAAAACCTTTTCTCCTCTTGTCTTTACATCAGCATGTATAACCTTATTTACAAAGTAGTAACCAGAGGGTTTTGAAGGGGCGGGGGGTGGGAGGTTGGGGGAACCAGGTGGTGGGTATTAGGGAGGGCACATATTGCATGGAGCACTGGATGTGGTCCAAAAACAATGAATACTGTTACACTGAAAAGAAATAAAAATAAAATGTGAGAAAAAAAAAAAAGGTATTGTTAGCAGGTGACCTGAAAGAACTCCTTTGGTGTGTAGCTTTTTAGTAGTTAGTAAAATTTAGATTTTTACAAGCAGGCCTTACTCTAGAATTTAGATTATTTCTGCTAATACTTCATTTGTGTTAAAGAATTCCTAATTTCCTATTGACTTTTATTGTGAAATGAGGGGTATCTTTCTTTTGATAAAATTCTCATCCCATTCCTTTCTCCAAAAGACTGATATGAAGACTTCTAACATAGAAGAGGTGTAATGGTCATCTCAGTGACATAACTAAAAATTCAGATGGAGAGGTGGAAGGGGAAAGAGGCGCCTTGGTATTTTTATTTTTCTTACATAAATTCAGATTAACTGTAGAGCCTACTGTGTACATGGCCCTAAGGGGGATGCAGTATTGTGTTTATAAGTAAAATTTTAAAGAATAATAACAAACTAATTTGAGATGTCACAAAGCACTGCATAAGTAGTTGCTGATCAGTTTAATAAATATAACTCTAAGAGCCGCTCACAGTAAATAATATGCTTCTAAGCTCTATCAGTGCCTGGTGAATTTTATTGATTGATTGATTGATTGATTAGCTGATTGTCTGGTGATTTTAAAACACATTTCTAAATTTCGAGCTTGGTTCCCCTTCTATAAAATGGAGATAACGTATCTGTAAGTTTATTGTATGGGTTAAAATGGGACAATGTAATGTTAAGCCCTAATGCAAAACTTAGCATGTAGTCAGTAAACTACTAAATGTTGGTGCCTTCTGCTGTTATTACAGCAGAGGACAGAGAATGCAGACTGTAATTTTTACTCCTTCCTTTGTGGAAACATTATTTGTAACTGTTGCCATGATTATGAGTCATACTTCCTTCTAAGTGTACAGCTGTGGCAAGGAGTCCTAACTAGAGTGTCTTTCTGCCTGAGCCCATTGGCAGGGGTCACTTGCTTGCAATTATACTACCCTGTGTTGTCTTTTGCTGATAATGTAAAAAGCAACAAACAAGTGAGCTATTCTAATCATCTTGGTGTACACAACATGGCAGAATCCTCCTTTCAGCAGGATTCTCTTGCCTTATCCATTACATGTGATCATAGAGGTTAACCTAGTATAAGCTCCCTATTCCTCAGTAACACTAACAGGTGGCTTTGGTTTCTCTTGAAGACCAAGAGAAGATTATTTGTGATGGACCATTTTCACTGAGGGGTTTGAAGTCAAGCAAGGGGAACCTGTTCCACCATTGGTCTAGGAATTACCTTTTGAAAGTTTCACATGGTTTCAGTAAATTGCCCTGTGAATTTTCTTCTGGTGAGCAACTCACTTTTGCTTCCTACTAGAAACTTTATATCTGAATATTCAGCCTATAGGAAATACATGGTTTTATTAAAATCTGAAAGCGTTAGAGGAAAGTATTTTTAGCTAACATGGATGTCCATAATGAATAAGTTCATGTATAAATAGTAAATCCTTTGAGGTGGGAAACCTTTAGTTAAAACTTTTATTGTTTTTATGCTTATTTTACTAAAAATTTTTTAAATATTTATTTTAATTTCTGTTAATATACATGTTATATTGGTTTCAGGTATAAAATACAGTGATTCAACAGTTCCATATATCACACTGTGCTCATTACCATGAATTGCACTCCTTAATTGCCATCGTCTGTTGAATCCATCCTCCCACCCGTCTGCCCTCTAGTAACCATAAATTTGTTCTTTATGATTGAAAGTATGTTTTTTGATTTGTCACTCTTTCCTGTTTTTTTCCCTTTGCTTGTGTGTTTTGTTTCTTAAATTCCACATATGAGTAAAATCATATATTTGTCTTTCTCTGACTGACTTATTTCACTCAGCATGATACTCTCCAACTCCATCCATGTCATTGCAAATGGCAAGATTTCATTCTTTTTATGACTGAGTAATATTCCATTGTGTATGTGTGTGTGACATCTTATTATCCATTCATCAATTGATGGACACTGGGGCTGCTTCTATATCTTAGCTATTGTAAATACCACTGCTATAAATTTAGGGGTGGGTGTGTATATCCCTTTAAATTAGTGTTCTTGTATTATATGGATGAATATCCACAAGTGCGATTCCTGGATCATAAGGTAGTTCTATTTTTAACTTTTTGAGGAACCTCCATACTGTTTTCCAAAGTGGCTGCACCAGTTTGCATTCCCACCAACAGTGCAAGAAAGTTTTTTCTCCACATTCTCACCAACACTTGTTCTTTCTTGTGTTGTTCATTTTATGCATTTTAACAGGTGTGAGGTGATCTCTCATTGTAGTTTTGACTTGTATTTTCCTGATGATGAATGATGTTGAACATCTTTTCATGTGTCTGTTGCCCATCTCTATGTCTTTGGAGAAATGTTTGTTCATGTCTTCTGCCCATTTCTTAAGTGGATTATTCAATTTTTTGGGTGTTGAGTTATATAAGTTCTTTATATTTTGGGGGTATTAATCCTTTATCAGATATGTCATTTGCAGATATCTTCTCCAATTCCATAGATTGCTTCTTAGTTTTGTTGATTGTTTCCTTTGTTGTGTAAAAGCTTTTAATTTTGACATAGTTCCAGTAGTTGATTTTACTTTTGTTTCCCTTGCTTCAGGAGACATATCTAGCAACAGAATTATATGACCGATGTCAAGGAAGTTACTGTTTATGTTCTCTTCTAGGATTTTTATGGTTATAGGTCTCACATATAGGTCTTTCATCATTTTGTGTATGGTGTACAAAAGTGGTTCAGTGTCATTCTTTTACATGTTGCCATCCAGTTTTCCCAACATCATTTGTTGAAGAGACTTTTTCCCATTATGTTTTTTCCTCCTTTGTCAAAGATTAACTGACCATATAATTGTAGATATATTCCTGGATTTTCTATTCTGTTCTATTGCTCTCTGTTTTTGTGCCATTACCATACTATTTTGATCACCACAGCTTTATTATATAACTTGAAGTCCAAAATTGTCATACCTCCAGCATTGCTTTTCTTTTTCAAGATTGCTTTGTCTATTCGGCGTCTTTTATGGTTCCATGCAAATATTAAAATTGTTTCTTTTAGTTCTTTGAAAAAGTTTAGTGGTATATTGATAGAGGTTTCATTAAATATGTAGATTGCTCTGGGTGTTGTGAACATTTTAACAATATTTGCTTTTCCAATCCATGAACATGCAGTATTTTTCCATTTCTTTGTGTCCTTTTCAATTTCTTTTATCAGTGTTTCATTATTTTCAGAGTACAGGTCTTTCATCTCTTTGGTTAGGTTTATTCCTAGGTATCTTCGTATTTTTGTTGCAATTGTAAGTGGTGTTGCTTTTGTAATTTCTCTTTCTCCTGCTTCATTATTGGTATATACATGGGCAAGAGAATTCTGTACGTTGATTTTGTATCCTGCAACTGTAGTGAATTTGTCAGTTCTAGCAGTTTTTTGATGCAGTCTTTCAGGTTTTCTATATATAGTATCATGTGCCCTGCCGGTAATCAATTGTTTATGTCTTCCTTACCAATTTGGATACTTTTTTTTTTTCTTTTTGCTGTATGATTGCTGTGTTAGGACTTCCATTGCTATGTTGAATAAAACTGGTGTGAGTGGACATCCTTGTCTTATTCCTGACTTTAGGGGGAAAGCTCTCAGTTTTTCTGTATTAAGGATGATGTTAACTGTGGGTATTTCATGTATGGCCTTTATTATTTTGAGGTATGTTCTCTGTAAACCTTTTTTGTTGAGGATTTTTTATAATGAATGGTTGTTGTACTTTGTCAGATGCTTTGTCTGCATCTATTGAAATGATCATATAGTTCTTACCCTTTCTCTTACTGATGTGATGTGTCATGTTGACTGATTTGCAAATATTGAACTACTTTTGTAACCCAGGAATAAATCCCATTTGATCATGGCGAATGATTTTTTAATGTATTTTTGAGTTTTGTTTGCTTGTATTTTATGTTCATCAGGGATATTGACTTATAGTTCTCTTTTTTATTGGTGTCTCTGTATGGTTTTGGTATCCGGGTAATACTGGCCTCCTAGAATGAATTTGGAAGTTTTCCTTCCTTTTCTGTTTTTCGGAATACTGTGAGAATAGGCATTAACTCTTCTTTAAATGTTTAGTGGAATTCACCTATGAAGCCACCTGGCCCTAAGCTTTTGTTATTGGGAGATTTTTTTTTATTTCTGATTCAATTTCTTTGCTGGTTATCAGTCTGTTCAAGGTTTCTATTTCTTCCTGTTTCGGTGTTGGTAGTTTATATGTTCCTAGGAATTTATCCATTTCTTCTAGGTTGTCCAATGTGTTGGCATATAGTTTTAAATAATACTCTCTTATGATGTCCATATGGTTGGTTGTTATTTCCCCTCTCTCATTTATGATTTTATTTATTTTGGTCCTTTCTCTTTTTTTCTTGATAAGTCCAGCTTAGAGGTTTATCAATTTTATTAACTTTTTTCAAAGAACAGCTCCTGGTTTCATTGATCTGTTCTATTGTTTTTTTAATTTCTTTATCATTTATTTCTGCTCTAATTTTTATTATTTCTTTCCTTCTGCTGGTTTAGGTTTTGTTCATTGTTCTTTTTCTACCTCCTTTAGGTATATGGTTAGCTTGATTATTTGAGATTTATCTTGTTGAGGTAGTCTTGTAATGCTATAAACTTCCCTCTTAGTACTGGTTTTGCTGCATCCCAGAGGTTTTGGACCATTGTGTTTTCATTCTCATTTGTTTCCATGTACCTTTTTAATTCCTTCTTTGATTTCTGGGTTGAACCATTCATTGTTTAGTAGTGTGTTATTTAACCTCCATGTATTTGTGGTCTTTCCCATTTTTTTGTGTGTGGTTGACTTCTGATTTCATAGCATTTTGGCCAGAAAATATGCATGGTGTGACTTCAATAATCTTGAATTTATTGAGGTTTATTTTGTGGGCTAATATGTGATCTTTTCTAGAGATTGTTCTGTGTGTACTTGAGAAGAATATGTATTCTTTTTTGGGATGAAATGTTCTGAATATATCTATTAAATCCATCTGTTCCATTATGTCTTTGAAAGTCATTGTTTCCTTGTTGATTTTCTGTTTGGATGATCTGTCCATTGATGTAACTGTGATGTAAAGTCCCCTACTCTTATTGTATTATTATTGATTAGTTCCTTTATGTTTGTTAACTGGTTTATATTTTTGTGTGCTCCTGGCTTGGGAGTCATGTAACTAGTTAACATGCCAGAGTCTTGTTCATTATAGGAATTAACCACGCAAATTACTCCACTGAGTAAGAACAGCCATGTACCACCATGCACAGAACTGGGAAAGACCTTTCACTGTCAATCCTGTCCATGTCCAGGCTGGGTGAGGTTTCCAGTGTTGAATCAAATTAAGCCACAGGCTCCTGGAAGGGTGGTGCCCTTTCATCATTTCCTTTAAATTGCAGCTTTGTAACCTCTGGAACCCAAAAGTTCCCTTTGGAACCCAAAGACTTTGGTTTCCTAGAAGCTAACTCATAGGTTAGCTTGGTTAGCATTATAACATCTAGGTTATATATGTATATATATATACATATATAACATATATATGTATATATATAACATCTAGGTTATATATGTATATATAGGTTAGCTTGGTTAGCATTATAACATCTAGGTTATATATATATAATGCTATGTTATAGCATTATAACATCTAGGTTAGCATTATAACCAAGACCTAACCATAGGTCTTGGTTATAATGCTGCTGCATCGTCAATGAGCATCATTTGTGGTTGGAACTACAACAGTATCTGATCATCTTTGAACCTCTGACATTCATTCATTTATATACATCTGTGTATATATAGACATAAATATAGATATAGATGTATATATCTTATGTTCAGTTAGCCACTGTATAGTATATCATTAGTTTTTGATGTAGTGTTCAATGATTCATTATTTGCATATAACACCCAGTGCTCATCACAACACTTGCCCTCCTTAATACCCATTACCCTGTTACCCCATCCCCCCGACCCTCCTCCCCTCTGAAACCCTCAGTTTGTTTCCCAGTTAATTTCTTTCTCCTGGTTTGTCTTCCTTTCTGATTTCTCCCCCATCAGATTTCCCTCCCTTCCCCTATGGTCCTCTGTGCTATTGCTTATGTTCCACATATGAGTGAACTCCAACATTCTTAATTAATGAAAAGATTCTTGGCAAATGTTTTCACTCTTGTCTATGTCCATCCAAGAATTAGACCTGTAGCAGTGCAGTATTAATACCCCTGGCTATTCCTTTTAATCATGCCCTCAATTCTGAAAACCAACAAAATGGAACCACTGTCTCATTCCATTATTACTAGCTGCCTGTCTAGGCAGCCATGGAAAAAATCTTGCTTATGCTTTATGGTCCTGCTTTGAACACTCTGTTTCAAAGTAAATACTTCAGGCCCATGGGACACTGCTGATAAGAAAGAGGTAGGGACAGATGGGGGCTTTCTTCACTGCATACTTAAGATTTTTAAATGTAATACCAAAAGCCACTCTAAGTTACAGCTTTCATTAAAATTAGTACATTAGGTAATATTTCAAGATTAAAAGTAAGTGAGGAAGAACAGCACTGAACCAAAATAAATAATACTTTAATTCTGTAATAAAATTATAATGAAACACTACTGTTTGGGTTCTCTATAGGGATATTTAAATTGTACAGAACATTGGCATAATATGGGAAAGAAGAAACAGTAATCCAGGTGCCAAGTCTACCTTGAAAATCAGGATGACCAGGAGACTGGCAGAGGTCTGCCTCGAGGAGTAAGTAGCAGAGGGTGATATGACTACATTGCATATTTAAAGGCATTGCTCTTTTTCATAGGTGATTTCTCACTATCAGTGTAAAGAGCAGCGTGATGCCCACAGATTTGAGAAAATCAGCAACATTATTAAGCAGTTTAAGCTGAGCTGTAGGTAAGCTATCTTGTGTGATTTATTTATGTCTAGAAAGAAATTATTGTCATTTTTGAGAGGTTCCAATAACTATAGTAGACTGTACTTCTGTATTCAGAAAAGTTCATTTAATCAAAAAGAAAGCTAACCTCTAAGGGAGCCTGCAATTCACTGAGGTAAAAGTCATTGTCCTTTAATGCAAACTCAACTGATAGAGAAGAAGCATTGAAGAATAAGCAAAATACCCTTTTGAGATACTTGATCCTATTTAGGAAGAAATAAACAGAAAATGTCCAAGAAAGTTTTGAAAAAGAAGAAAGAATTTATCCTACCAAATAATAAGATTTACTATAAAACTACAGTAATTAAAATAGGTAATGATTCAAGAATAGTATAGAATAGATTCTAGAAATGCCTGATCATGTTGTCTCACCTTTGATAAAATACAGTTTGAATCATAGCATTGTGAATATAGGAAGAAAGAATGATGGAACAGTATAATTTAGTGAAGATTTAATCAGCAAATTTCTTATCCTGATAAAACTTTTGATGCCCAGAAAAATAACAGGTCTAAGTACAGGTATAAGTTTACTCTTTTTATGCCTTAGCGCTCTCTGAGACTTACTGGTGTGTTTATGCCTACATTTTTAAGAAGAAATAGCAAGTGACATACAAATATAATTACCTTATTTGTTTTTGAAGAAATGGGAGCATTCCTTGAATTGCAATATAACTAACATTCAAAAATATAGTTATTAATCACGGTGATAGGAAAGTTTCAACTTAAGCTTCTTAAATATTAGAGAAATATTTTGTGACATATTTTTACATGGATCTGGGTCTAAGCCCATTTTACAGTCAATATCAAGTCCTAATCCACTTTATGTCTAAGTTACTTTCCAGAACATACTAAATTCAGCATTAGAGTTTCCTTGGAAAACAAAGTGGGGTTAGTGATTAACTATCTTAATGAAGTGGGGAATCTCGAGGTATGATGCTATGAAATTTTTAACATAAAAGGTAAAAATGTTTTATATTGATATTATTTTGTATTCTTTACCTCTTTTTCTTATTTTTTCCTATAGCAAACTAGCTGCTTCTTTTCAGAGCATGGAAGTCAGGAACTCTAACTTTGCTGCTTTCATTGACATCTTTACATCCAACACTTATGTGATGGTCGTGATGTCTGATCCATCCATTCGTAAGTTTAAACTTAAATGACATAGACATAGGCTTAAAGCCACATTCTTTTTTTTTTTTTTAAGATTTTATTTATTTATTTGACAGAGAGAGAGAGATCAGAAGTAGGCAGAGAGGCAGGCGGGTGGGCGGGGGAAGCAGGCCCCTACTGAGCAGAGAGCGCGATGTGGTCCTCGATCCCAGGACCCTGAGATCATGACCTGCACCAAAGGCAGAGGCTTAACCCACTGAGCCACCCAGGCGCCCTTAAAGCCACATTCTTTAAACTAATTGACCTAGAGGTAGTACTTTATTAGATAATTAAAAAAAAACATTTTGTAGTGGGGATGGTTGCAAAGCAATATGAATATACTTAATGCCACTGACCTGTATATCTTGAAATGGTTAAAATGGTAATTTTTTGTTACGTATATTTACCGCAATGAAAAAGCTATTTCAGTATTAGTGGTAAATAGTTTTTTGTTTCATAGACTTACATTTTGTAGCTTAAAAATAATTTAGACTCTAGGGTATTTTTTTTTTCAACATGGTATTTCAAAAACCTAGTAACTAAATCAAGGGATTTTAAAGAAAAGAGAATCCAAATGTATGATTTATGCTTCATATGGTAAACATTTTTTAAAAGACTAATCAATCTAAGTTCTGAACTACTAAATATTGAACAATTTTGTCATTGTATATTCTTAAGTATGATAATCCCATATTTGTGTTATTGGCATAAAGGGAGGTATTTGGTACTTCCATGCCATAGTAGCCATATCCATCATAACCACTGAAATAAAGGCTCTAGCAGTATTTCTTTTTTTTAAATTTAAGTTCAATTAGCCAAGGTATATCATTAGTTATTGATATAATGTTCAATTATTCATTAGTTGAGTATTTCTAGGATTTTCTCAGAAGTTTAAATTATCTCTGATCCACTTGCTTTTCCTACTTTAGGTTAATATTAAAATACAACATAAGATAATGGGTTTTATTCTAAAAGTAAACCAAACCAAAATATTTTGAAATTTCATTTTGGAAATGTAGTATTTAGTATATAAACAAATCATCTACTTATTCAGAAAAATTAAGTCATGGTTAACTTGAGACTTCCTATTCCTGTATGTTCTCTGTGACATACATTGAAAGACTTGGCTCTCTTTTTTCTATTTGTTTTTATTAGTCAGACATTGCTTTGGCTGCCTGTACTTATTCTGTTGGCTATCTCCTCCATCCCTACCCTCAGCTTCTGCAGCTACTCTGATCAACATCCGCAATGCCAGAAAACACTTTGAAAAGCTGGAAAGGGTGGATGGACCAAAGCAGTGTCTTCTCATGCGCTAAACATTGCCAAATGTTGTTTCAAAAAACTTAGAAATACTGTTTCTTAATCTTAAGGTATTCATATATGTAGGCTCTGAACTGTGATGCTTACCACTTCTGTATTTCTTTCTTACTCTCTAGTCTTAATGTTTAACCTTGAATGCTGTTTACTAAAATAGCCAGTAAGAAGTTAGAAGATGAGCTGTTCATGGACTTGATGTGACATAAAATTATGTGATATGTAAGTGTTCTGATAACAAGATTCTAATAGTGTGTGTTCTGATAAACTGGTTCTAATAGTTGTGTATGCCAAAGCCTTTCCCAACATCATCTTGTTTTCCTTATCCGATAATAATCTGTAAGTTTGGAATATTACTGTTTTCTCAGCATGCATTAAAAATATTACTTAACTTCAACTATAAATAAACATTTGCTGTTAGGGATTTCAGTGTCTGTTTTTCTTTTCCTTGTTTCTTTAAATTTTCCAAGAAAGAGCAAATGAGTATCACAGTTATCCTAGGGGGAGGGGATCTGCTGGTTGGGAAATATTACAGAATAAAGTAGGATAGGAAGGATGGAGGTAGATTATAGTCTTAAAGTTAGGTAGAAGAGTTTTAGATAAAATGTGATAAGAAATAGGAAACCACTAAAGGCTTTTAAGGAGGGGAATTATATGAAAGGAATTTTGAAAGAAAATTAACCTAGATTGTATGGGCTGACTGGTGGCATTTGGGGAAGCTTTGGCAGTAATGTACACCTGAAGTGTGTTGAAAAGTCTCTTCCAGGATGCAGCTGGAAAAGGAATGAATAAAAAGTTGAGGGAAAAGAGGATTCATGAGATGTAAGACTTCCTTTTCTATAGTCCAGAAATAGTTAATTTTATATATTTTATTACACCTAATGGGACATGCCTTCATTATGCTAGTCAAGTAGTATTAAAATATTTTTCAAGAAGTTCTGTTTTAGGAGAAGCACGGAAGATGGAGGAGGAGTAGGGGACCTTATTTCAGCTGGTCCCCTGAAATTAGCTGGATATTTATCAAACCATTTTGAACACCCATGAAATCAGCCTGAGATGTAAGAATATATATCTGGATCTCTACAAGCAGAAAATCTCCAGTGGTCATGAGGTATGAAGGGCAGAGCCGTGATTCAGTGGACAGATGTTGGAAGATAATCAGAAGGAGGAGGGAGTCACCATAAGCTGGTGCTGGAAAGTTGATGTAACCCCAGAGGACAAAAAACATCCAGCTCTGGAGACCAGGCACAGACTCGCAGAGTGGTAGCAGCGGGGAAAGGACTTTAGTACAGCCCCAGAGAGGATCCAGGAGCTGTGGTTGGGTTCGTGCATGTGAACTAGGGGCAACTCAAAGTTTTACAAGCACAAAGGCCAGAGACATACCCAGCCCTGGGATTGACCTCTGGGAGAATTGCTGTGGGGTGCACCACGAGGGAGGCTGTGGTTTTTAGCAGCATAGACAGAAATGGAGACTGTGTGTCCTGGAAGGCTCAGTGAAGAGAGGACTATGATTTCTCTGCTCTGGGTCAGAGGTTTGGGTGTACTCATTTCACCTCTGACTCTTGGGAGAGATGGAAGAGACACGGGAAGCTGCCAGAGAACAAAAGGTCAAAAAACTGGTTTCCACTGAGCCCACACTGCTCTGACAGGAGGCAGGCCAACTCTGCCCAAGCAGGGTTGCATGAGTAACAGGATGGCAGGCCCCTCCCCCAGAAGACAGGCTGGAAGAACAAGAGGATGACAACCCTAAGGTCCTTATAAAATGGTGTGTTGTGCTTTGGTCATGGTTAATACTTTGGACTCTATCTTCCCTCAACCACCCCTCAACAGAATGACTAAGAGGAGGAACCCCCAAAAAAGAATCAGAGACTGGTTTCTACCACAGACTTAATGGATATGGTTATAAGCAAGATGTCAGAGATAGATTTCAGGGTAACAATTATGAAGAAGATATCTAGGCTTGAGAAAAATATTAGCAACTGTATAGAATCTCTAAGGACATAAATGAGATCTGATCTGGCCAAACTTAAAAATGGTATGAATGAGATGCACTCTAAACTGGATACCCTGACAGTGAGGGTAAGGGAGATAGAAGAACGAATTAGTGAGCTAGAACATACGATGATAGAAAAGAAGGAAACCAAGGAGGCCTGTAAAAAAGGTTTAAAGCACAAGAGATCAGACTCAGGTATATTCATGACACCATGAAACATTCTAAAGCCAGAATTATTGGGTTCCCTGATGGGGTGGAGGGAGAGAGTGGAAGATATATTAGAGCAAATCGTAGCTGAGAACTTCTCTAATCTGGGAAAGGAAACAAGCATTCATGTCCAGGAGGCAGAGATCAGTGAGAACAGATCCCAAGATCAATGAGAACAGACCAGCACCCTGACATTTAATAGTACAACTCCCAAATCTTAGAACCAAGGCAGCAGTCCTGAAAGCAGCTAGGGGTAAGAGATTTCTTACCTATGGGAGGATGAACATCAGAATAACATCAGACCTGTCCACAGAGACCTGGCTAGCCAGGATGGGCTGGCAAGATGTATTCAGGGTACTAAATGAGAAGAACGTGCAGCCAAGGATACTTTATCTACCAAGGCTGTCATTCAGAATGGATGCAGAGACAAGGAGTTTAAAGGACTGGCAGAAATTGAAAAAATATGTGACAAGCTGAACCTGCAAGAAATATTAAAGGGGTCTATAAAAGAAGAAAGGCCCCCAGAGTAATATAGACCAGACATGTACGGAGACAATCTGTAAAAATAGGGACTTCACATGCAACATGATGGCACTAAAATCATATCCTTCAATCATAACTCTCAATGTGAACAGCCTAAATGCTCCCAAGAAACAGCACACGGTTGCAGATTGGATAAAGATGTAACCCATCCATATGCTATTTATAAGATACTCATTTTAAACCTAAAGTTACATCCAGACTAAAAGTGAGGGGATGGAGAGCAATTTTTCATGCCAATGGAACTCAAAACTGGGGTAACAATTCTCATCAGAGGGGGAGACAAGATGGGGAAGTAGGAGGAGGTCCCATTTCAACCTGTACCCTAAGGTGAGCTGATTACCTACCAAAGAACTCCAATCGCCTATGAAATCAGCCTGAGATCAGAATTATACACGTCTGGATCTCTACGGGGGCAGAAGATGCCAGTGGGCAGGTAAAGCGGAGTGGGAACATCGGACTGATATCGAAAGATAAACAAAAGGGGGAGGGAGCCATCAGAGGCGACCCATGGAAAGTAATACCCCAATAAGAGAGTGCCCTGCATCTGGGGACCAGCATTCACTTGGAGTCTGGTTGAAAGCACTCAAAAAGAGCAAAGGAACGTGGGGGGAAATTGTGGGAATCGGGGCAGTTAGGAACAGGGGCTTAAGTCCCCGGACCCAAGAACAGCCTCCCCTGGTACTGAGCCAGAGAGAGTGCGGCAGAGAAACCATGTCTTGGTCCCTGACCCACCAGCACGCCTGAGAGTGAGGGGGGTCCGGCTCCTGTGAGGGGCTGGGAGCCTCACCAGTCAGCAGAAGCACAGCCTTTTTGTAGTCCCCACATGAGCACCGTGCCATGTTCTCAGAGCATGGATCGCGCCCCACACCCTCCCCTGAGAGAGGTGAGCTCAGGCGCCAGCCCGGCGCTCTCAGACCCAGAAAGACCAGGCACTGCCAGCCTGGGCCAGTGGGAAAATCTCAGTGTGCGATCATGCTTGGAACCTCTTTGGTGGTGTGGAGCTGCTCAGACAGCCGCCGCTGTTGTGGTTTTGGGTGCAAGCAGGAGTTTCTGGGTCCCCAGGGATGGCGACTCGGAACCTGCTCTGCCAGCGGCCGGGAGGGAACTTATGTGCTCTCCAGCAGCCAGAAGGGAACAGACTGAGGCTTCTCTCTGAGAGGGAGGTCTAGGTGCAGTTTGCTTTCCTCTAAACCTCCAAAAACCATCAAAAGCTGTCAAGGCAAGAGAAAAAAAAAAAAAACATGAACAAAAGTAAAAACCTCCAGAGAACAAAAGCCTGAAAAACCGGTTTCCTCAGAGCCCACCCCCTTGAGGGGGGCAGGAGGACTTAACTCAGGGAACATTGCCTGAAAACCCATGTAGCAGGCCCCTCCCCCAGGAAGCCAACCAGGAAAAAAAAAAAAGAAAAAAAATGACAAGAGAACCACCACCACTACTTCATAGATACAACTTTTATTTTTAATTCGTTTCTACTATTCTGGTTCATTTTTTTTATATAGATAATTTTTAACCTATTTACCATCACAGTGAGACGTCCAGTACATCAAATTCCATAATAACCTTTTAACCTGAACTTTCTGATACATATACATACATACGTGTTTTTCTTTCGCTTTTCTATGTTTTAATTTTTTTTTAAATTGTTCAGTTTAGTTTACTCTTTTTTTTATTTTTATTTTTTAATATTCATATAGAGTTAAACTTCAAGGTAATCCCCTTTCCCCAATGAATGCTACCCCTATAGGTAAACCAATTTTTAATCCCCCTTTATCTTAGGAAAGTTGAGTCCTTTAACAAAGGTATCAAGATACATCCAGGAAGAATCAAAATAACCTTCCTTGCCCACACTGAGAATTTATAACCACTCTCCCATCTTTTTCTTCCACCAGTCTTTCTGTGTATTTGTGTTTGTCCTGATAGTATGTAAATCTTATACTTGGGGTTCTTTTTGACGAGGTTCTTTTTTTTTTTTTTTTGCTTTTATATATATATATATATTTTTTTTTCCTCGTCATCTACTTTAATCAGTCTTTTTGTTTGTCACTTTTTGTTTGTATACTTCATAAATCTTACCTTGGGTCCCATTTGGGCTGAGCCTTCTCTTTTATCTTTCTTTTTTTTTTTTTTTCCTGTCTCTCTCTCCTTCTCTCTCTCTCCCTCTCCCTCTTTTTTTTTCTCTCTTTTTTCTTTCGTTTGGGTGGGGACTCTTGATTGCTCAGAAGCGTTCCAGGGTGCAAATTGACTGCACCACGGGTGATACATCCAGATACATCCATTCAGCCATCTCTCATCAAAATGACTAGGAGGAGGAATGCCCAACGGAAGAAAAATTCAGAGGATGGGCCTTCTACAACAGAGCTAATGGCTATCGACATAGACAATATGTCGGAAAGAGAATTCAGGCTAACAATTATGCAGGCAATAGCTAGGGTGGAGAAAGCCATGGATGACCAAACGGAATTGATTAGGGCAGAACTGAAAGCCACCAGGGATGATGTTCACAATGCTCTCAATGAGTTCCAATCTAATCTAAATTCTCTAAAAGCTAGGGTGACTGAGATAGAAGATAGAATTAGTGATCTGGAGGACAAACAGATAGAAAGGATCAGGAGGAAGCCTGGAACAAACAGCTTAGAAGCCACGAAAACAGAATCTGGGAAATAAATGATGCCACGAAATGTTCAAATGTCAGAATTATTGGAATCCCTGAACGGGAGGAGAAAGAAATAAGTCAACAAGATATAGTGGAACAAGCTCTCCATGAAAATTTTCCCAATCTCGTGAATGGAACCAGTGTTCATGTACTAGAGGCAGAACGGTCTCCCCGTAAGATTATAGATTGTCAAAAGTCCTCGAAACAACTAATAGTAAGAATGAGGAATTATAATTGTAGGCAGGCCCTCTAGAAGGCAGCTAGGACAAAGAAGCTCCTTACATACAGAGGAAATCCCATCAGAATAACGTCAGAACTGTCCACAGAGACCTCGCAAGTCAGAAAGGACCAGCAAGACGTATTCAGGGCACTAAATGAGAAGAACATGTAGCCAAGAATACTTTATTCAGCAAGACTGACATTCAAAATGGATGGAGAGATAAAGAGCTTCCAAGACCAGTAAGGTTTTAAAGAGTATATGGATTTTTTATTCACTCAGCTACTCTGTGTCATTTTATTGGGGGATTTTAGTCCATTTATATTTAAAATGAATTGTCTAGGTTTTGATGTAATTTTATTATGGATGGTGGAAATTTTTTAAAAAGTTAGATGACATGTGAAGAACCATTCTTTCCACATGCTTATCAATACCTATGCATTGGGAGGAGACAAGATGGCGGGGAAGTAGGAGGAGGTGCGGTTTCAACCTGTACCCTAAAGTGAGCTGATTACCTACCAAAGAACTCGGATCACCCATGAAATCAGCCTGAGATCAGAATTATACACGTCTGGATCTCTACGGGGGCAGAAGACACCAGTGAGCAGGTAAAGCGGAGTGAGAACATTGGGCTGATATCAGAAGATAAACAAAAGGGGGAGAGAGACACCAGAGGCGACCGATTGGAAAGTAATACACCAGTATGAGAGTGCCCTGCGATTGGGGACCAGCATTAACTTGGAGTTTGGTTGAAAACACTCAAAAAGAGCAAAGGATCACGGGGGGAAATTGTGGGAATCGGGGCAGTTAGGGAAAGGGGCTTAAGTCCCCGGACCCAGTACAGCCACCCCTGAGGCTGAGCGAGAGAGTGCCTGAGCCGCCAGCATGCCTGAGAGCACGTGGAGTCCGGCTCCCATGAGGGGCTGGGAGCCTCACCAGCCAGCAAATGCACAGCCTTTTTGCACTCTGCATGTGAGCGCCATGCCGTGTTATCAGAGCCTGAGACGTGCACGCCCCACACCCTCCCCTGAGAGAGGTGCACACAAGCCTGGTGCTCTTGGACCCGGAAAGACCAGGCTTTTATATACGTAAAAGATAAAGAGTTTCCAAGACCGGCAAGGCTTAAAAGAGTATGCGACCACCAAGCCGACACTGCAGGAAATATTAAGGGGGGTTCTACAAAAGAGGAAAAATCCTAAGAATAGCATTGAACAGAAATATAGAGACAATCTACAGAAAGAAAGACTTCAAAGGTAACAAGATGTCAATAAAAACGTATCTCTCAATAATCACTCTCAATGTGAATGGCCTAAATGTGCCCATAAAATGACACAGGGTTGCAGATTGGATAAAAAGACAGGACCCATCCATACGTTGTCTACAAGAGACCCATTTCGAACCTAAGGATACACCCAGACTGAAAGTGAAGGGATGGAGAAACATCTTTCATGCCAGTGGGCCTCAAAAGAAGGCTAGGGTAGCGATTCTCATATCACATAAATGAGATTTTCAACTAAAGACTGTAGTCAGACATACAGAAGGACACTACATCATTGTTAAAGGGACTATCCACCAAGATGATCTAACAATTGAAAATATCTATGCCTCCAATATGGGAGCAGCCAATTATGTAAGAAAACGATTAATCAAGATAGAGTTATATTGATATGAATACATTAATAGTAGGAGAACTTAACATGCCTCTCTCAGTAATAGACAGATCATCCAAGCAGAAAATCCATAAAGAAATAAGAGCATTGAATGACACATTGGACCAGATGGACCTCATAGATATATACAGAACATTCCACCCTAAAACAACAGAATATTCATTCTTCTCAAGTGCACATGGAATCTTCTCCAGAATAGACCACATACTGGGTCACAAATCAGGACTCAACCAATACCAAAAGACTGAGATGATTCCCTGCATATTCTCAGATCACAATGCTTTGAAACTGGAGCTCAATCACAAGAAAAAGTTCAGAAGGAACTCAAACACCTGGAAGCTAAAGACCACCTTGCTTAAGAATGCTTGGATCAACCAGGAGATCAAAGAAGAACTTAAACAATTCATGGAAACCAATGAGAATGAAGACACTTTGGTCCAAAACCTATGGGATACAGCAAAGACGGTCCAAAGGGGGAAATACATGGCCATCCAAGCCTCCCTCAAATAAAATGGAAAAAAACAGAATACACCAGCTGTCTCTACACCTTAAAGAACTGGAGAATCAACAACAAATCAAACCAACTCCACACACAAGAAGGGAAATAATCAAGATTAGAACAGAGATCAATGAGGTAGAAACCAGAGATACCGTAGAACGTGTCAATGAAACTAGAAGCTGGTTTTTTGAAAGAATCAATAAGATTGATAAACTACTGGCCACACTAATCCAAAAGAAACAGAGAGGACCCAAATTACTAAACTTTTGAATGAAAAGGGAGAGATCACAACTAACACCAAGGAAGTAGAAACAATCATCAGAAGTTATTATCAACAGTTATATGCCAATAAGCTAAGCAACCTAGATGAAATGGATGCATTCCTGGAAAACTATAAACTCCCAAAATTGAACCAGGAAAAAATTGACAACCTGAATAGACTGATATCTAGTAACGAGATTGAAGCAGTGATCAAAAACCTTCCAAAAAACAAGAGCCCCGGACGTGATGGATTCCCTGTGGAATTCTACCAAACATTCAAAGAAGAAATAACACCTATTCTCCTGAAGCTGTTTCAAAAAATTGAAGCAGAAGGAAAACTTCCAGACTCTTTTTATGAAGCCAGCATTACCCTGATCCCCAAACCAGGCAAAGACCCTACCAAAAAGGAGAATTTCAGACCAATATCACTGATGAATATGGATGCTAAGATTCTCAACAAGATTCTAGCAAACAGGATCCAACAGCACATTAAAAAGATTATCCACCATGACCAGGTGGGATTCATCCCTGGGTTACAAGAATGGTTCAACATTCGCAAATCAATCATTGTCATAGAACAAATCAATAAGAGAAGAGAGAAGAACCACATGGTCCTCTCAATTGATGCAGAAAAAGCATTTGACAAAATCCAGCATCCGTTCCTGATTAAAACGCTTCAAAGGATAGGGATAGAGGGAACATTCCTGAACTTCATAAAATCTATCTATGAAAGACCCACAGCAAATATCATCCTCAATGGGAAAAAACTGACAGCCTTCCCATTGAGATCAGGAACATGACAAGGATGCCCACTCTCACCACTCTTGTTCAACATAGTATTAGAAATCCTAGCAACAGCAATCAGACAACAAAGAGAAATAAAAGGTATCCAAATTGGCAAAGAAGAAGTCAAACTCTCTCTCTTCGCAGATGACATGATACTTTATATGGAAAACCCAAAAGACTCCACCCCGAAACAACTAGAACTTATACAGCAATTCAGTAACGTGGCAGGATACAAAGTCAATGACCAGAAATCAGTGGCTTTCTTATACACTAACAATGAAAATACAGAACGGGAAATTATAGAATCGATTCCATTTACTATAGCACCAAGAACTATAAGATACCTCAGAATAAACCTAACCAAAGAGGTAAAGGATATGTACTTGAGGAACTACAGGACACTCATGAATGAAATTGAAGAAGACACAAAAAGGTGGAAGACCATTCCATGCTCTTGGATGGGAAGAATAAACATTGTTAAAATGTCTATACTGCCTAGAGCAATCTATACTTTTAATGCGATTCCAATCAAAATTCCACCGGTATTTTTCAAAGAGCTGTAGCAAACAATCTGAAAATTTGTATGGAATCAGAAGAGACCCCGAATTTCTAAGGAATGTTGAAAAAGAGAAACAGATCTGGGGTCATCACGTTTCCTGATTTCAAGCTTTACTACAAAGCTGTGATCACCAAGACAGCATGGTACTGGCATAAAAACAGACACATAGACCAGTGGAACAGAGTAGAGAGCCCAGATATGGACCCTCAACTCTATGGTCAACTAATCTTCAGCAAAGCAGGAAAAAACATCCAGTGGAAAAAAGACAGTCTCTTCAATAAATGGTGCTGGGAAAATTGGACAATTATAGTAGAAGAATGAAACTCGAACATTCTCTTACACCATACACAAAGATAAACTTGAAATGGATAAAAGACCTCAACGTGAGACAGGAATCCATCAGAATCCTAGAGGACAACATAGGCAGTAACCTCTTTGATATCAGCCACAGCAACTTCTTTCAAGATATGTCTCCAAACGCAAAGGAAACAAAAGCGAAAATGAACTTTTGGGACTTCATCAAGATCAAAACTTCTGCACAACAAAGGAAACAGTCAACAAAACAAAGAGGCAACCCACGGAATGGGAGAAGATATTTGCAAATGACAGTACAGACAAAAGGTTGATATCCAGGATCTATAAAGAACTCCTCAAACTCAACACACACAAAACAGACAATCATATTAAAAAATGGGCAGAAGATATGAACAGACACTTCTCCAATGAAGACATACAAATGGCTACCAGACACATGAAAAAATGTTCATCATCACTAGCCATTAGGGAGATTGAAAGATTCAAATTAAAACCACATTGAGATACCACCTTACACCAGTTAGAATGGCCAAAATTAGCAAGACAGGAAACAACATGTGTTGGAGAGGATGTGGAGAAAGGGGAACCCTCTTACACTGTTGGTGCGAATGCAATCTGGTGCAGCCACTTTGGAGAACAGTGTGTAGATTCCTCAAGACATTCAAAGTAGAGCTTCCCTATGACCCTGCAATTGCACTACTGCATATTTACCCCACAGATACAGATGTAGTGAAAAGAAGGGCCATCTGTACCCCAATGTTTATAGCAGCAATGGCCACGGTCGCCAAACTGTGGAAAGAACCAAGATGCCCTTCAACGGACGAATGGATAAGGAAGATGTGGTCCATATACACTATGGAGTATTATGCCTCCCTCAGAAAGGATGAATACCCAACTTTTGTAGCAACATGGACAGGACTGGAAAAGATTATGCTGAGTGAAATAAGTCAAGCAGAGAGAGTCAATTATCATATGGTTTCACTTATTTGTGGAGCATAACAAATAACATGGAGGACATGGGGAGATGGAGAGGAGAAGTGTGTTGAGGGAAATTGGAAGGGGAAGTGAACCATGGGAGACTGTGGACTCTGAAAAACAATCTGAGGGTTTTGAAGGGGCAGGGAGTGGGAGGTTGGGGGAGCCAGGTGATGGGTATTAAGGAGGGCATTTATTGCATGGAGCATTGGGTGTGGTGCAAAAACAATGAATTCTGTTATGCTGAAAAGAAATAAAAAAAATTTCTCATCAGATAAATTAGATTTTAATCTAAAGACTGTAGTAAGAGATACAGAGGGACACTGTATCATACTTAAAGGGTCTACCCAACAAGAGGATCTAACAATGTAAATATTTATGCCCCCAACATGGGAGCAGCCAACTATATAAGCCAACTGTTAGCCAAAATAAAAAGTCATATTGATAGTAATACTTTAATAGTAGGGGACCTCAACACTCTATTCTCAATAAAAGACAGATCATCTAAGCAGAAAATGAACAAAGAAAGAGCTTTGAATGACATACTGGGCCAAATGGACTTCAGAGATATATAGAACATTCCACCCTAAAAAAACACAGTACTCATTCATCCTGAACGCACATGGAACTTTGTCCAGAATAGACCACACACTGAGTCACAAATCAGGTCTCAACTGATACCAAAAGATTGAGATTATTCCCAGCGTATTTTCAAACTACAATACTTTGAAACTGGAACTCAATCACAGAAAAAATTTGGAAGAATTCAAACACTTGGAAGCTAAAGAAGATCTTACTCAAGAATGTTTGGGTCAACTAGGAAATCCAAGAAGAAATTAAACAATTCATGGAAACCAGTGAGAATGATAAGAGATCGATAGGTCCAAAACCTATGGGATACTGCAAAGGTGGGCCTAAGGGGGAAATACATACCCATCCAAGTCTCTCTCAAAAAAAGTAAAAAGAATACCAAGTGCACAAACTAACCTTACTCCTAAATGAACTGGAGAAAGAACAGCAAATAAAACCTAAACCAAGCAGGAGAAGCCAAATAATAAAGATTAGAGTAGAGATCAATGAAATAGAAAGTACAAATACAGTAGAGCACCTGAATGAAACTAGAAGCTGTTCTCTTTTTTTGGTTGTTTGTTTTTATTTCATTTCAGTGTTCCAGAATTCATTGTTTATGCACCACACCCAATGCTCCATGCAATACATGCCCTCCACAATACCCACCACCAGGCTTACCCAACCCCCCAGCCCCTTTCCCTCCAAAGCCCTCAGTTTGTTTCTCAGAGTCCACAGTCTCCTATGGTTCATCTCCCTCTCCAGTTTCCTCCAACTCACTTCTCCTCTCTGTCTCCTCATGTCCTCCAAGTTATGTGTTATGCTCCACAAGTAAGTGAAGCTATATAATAATTGACTCTTTCTGCTTGACTTATTTGACTTAGCATAATCTCTTCCACTCCCAGCCATGTTGCTACAAAAGTTGGGTATTCATCCTTTCTGATGAAAGCATAATACTCCATAGTATATATGGACCATATCTTCTATATCCATTCGTCCGTTGAAGGTCATCTTGTTTTTTTCCACAGTTTAGTGACTGTGGTCATTGCTGCTATGAACATTGGGGTACAGATGGCCCTTCTTTTCACTACATCTGTATCTTTGGGGTAAATACCCAGTAGTGCAATTGCAGGGTCATAGGGTCGCTCTATTTTTAACTTCTTAAGGAATCTCCACTGTTTTCCAAAGTGGCTGCACCAACTTGGATTCCCAACAACAGTTTAAGAGGGTTCCCTTTTCTCCACATCCTCTCCAACACATGTTGTTTACTGTCTTGTTAACTTTGGCAATTCTTACTGGTGTAAGCTGGTATCTCAATGTAGTTTTGATTTGAATCTCCCTGATGCCTAATGATGATGAACTTTTTTTCATGTGTCTGTTAGCCATTTGTATGTCTTCATTGGATAAGTGTCTGTTCATATCTTCAGCCCATTTTTTGACATGATTTTCTGTTTTGTGTGTGTTGAGTTTGAGGAGTTCTTTATAGATCCTCGATATTAGTCCTTTGTCTGTATTGTCATTTGCAAATATCTTCTCCCATTCCGTGTGTTGCCTCTTTGTTTTCTTGACTGTTTCCTTTGCTGTGCAGAAGCTTTTGATCTTGATGAAGTCCCAAAAGTTCATTTTCACTTTTCTTTCCCTTGCCTTTGGAGACATATCTTGAAAGAAATAGCTGTAGCTGATGTCAAAGAGGTTACTGCCTATGTTCTCCTCTAGGATCCTGATGGATTCCTGCCTCATGTTGAGGTCTTTTGTTCATTTCGAGATTATCTTTGTGTATGGTGTAAGAGAATGGTCGAGTTTTATTCTTCTACATGTAGCTGTCCAATTTTCCCAGCACCATTTATTGAAAAGACTTTTTTCCGCTGTACATTTTTTTCTGCTTGTCGAAGATTATTTGACCATAGATTTGAGGGTCCATATCTGGGCTCCCTCCTCTCTTCCACTAGTCTATGTCTTTTTTTTTTTTTTTTCTTTCTGCCAGTACCATGCCGTCTTGGTGATCACAGTTTTGTAGTAAAGCTTGAAATCAGGCAATGTGATGCCCCCAGTTTTCTTTTCGTTTTCAACATTTCCTTAGCAATACAGGGCCTCTTCTGGTTCCATACAAATTTTAGGATCCTTTGTTCCAGCTCTTTGAAAAATGCCAATGGAATTTTGATCACGATGGCATTGAAAGTATGGATTGCTCTAGGCAGTATAGACATTTTAACAATGTTTATTTTTCCAGTCCATGAGCATGGAATGCTTTTCCATCCTTTTGTGTCTTCTTCAATTTCTCTCATGAGTGTTCTATAGTTCCCTGACTACAGATCCTGTACCTTTTTAGTTAGGTTTATTCCCAGGTATCTTATGGTTCTTGGTTCTATAGTAAAGGGAATCAATTCTCTAATTTTCCTTTTTATTGTTTCATTGTTAGTGTATTAGAAAGCAACTGATTTCTGTGCATTGATTTTGTATCCTGCCACATTAATGAATTGCTATGTGAGTTCTAGTAGTTTGGGGGTGGAGTCTTTTGGGTTTTCCATATAAAGTTATCATGTCATCTGTGAAGAGAAAGAGTTTGACATATTTTGCCAATTTGAATACCTTTTATTTCTTTATGTTGTCTGATTACTGTTGCTAGGACTTCTAATACTATGTTAAACAAGAGTGGTGAGAGTGGGCATCCTTGCCATGTTCCTAATATCTAAGGGAAGGCTGTCAGCTTTTCCCCACTGAGAATGATATTTACTGTGGGTTTTTCATAGGTAGGTTTTATGAAGTTTAGATATGTTCCCTCTATCCCTATCTTGAAGTGTTTTAATCAGAAACATATGCTGTATCTTGTCAAATGCTTTTGCTGCATCAATTGAGAGGACCATGTGGTTCTTCCCTCTTCTCTTACTGATTCGTTCTATCACAGTAATTGATTTGTGAATGTTGAAACACCCTTGAATCCCATGGATACATCCTGCCTGTTCATGGTGGATAATCTTTTTAATGTACTGTTGGATTCTATTAACTAGGATCTTCTTGAGAATCTTGGCATCCATATTCATCGAGGATATTGGTCTGAAATTCTCCTTTTTGGTGGGGTCTTTGCCTGCTTTGGGGATCAGGGTAATTCTGGCTTCATAAAAAGAGTCTGGAAGTTTTCCTTCTGTTTCTATATTTTGAAACAGCTTCAGGAGAATAGGTATTATTTCTTCTTGGAAAGTTTGGTAGAATTCCCCAGGGAATCCATCAAGTCCTGGGCTCTTGGTTTTTGGGAGTGTTTTGATCACTGCTTCAATCCCATTACTTGATATTGGTCTATTCAGGTTCTCAGTTTCATCCTGATTCAGTTTTGGAAGTTTATAGGTTCCCAGGAATGCATCCATTTTGTCTAGGTTGCTTAACTTATTGGCATATAACTGTTGATAATTTCTAATGATTGTTTCTACTTCCTTGGTGTTAGTTGTGATCTCTCCCCTTTCATTCATAATTTTATTAATTTGGGTCCTCTCTCTTTTCCTTTAGAATAGTTTAGCCAGTGGTTTATCAGTCTTACTGATTCTTTCAAAAAAAAAAAGCTTCTAATTTCATTGATGTGTTCTATTGTATCTCTAGTTTCTATGTCTTTGATCTCTGCTCTAATCGTGATTATTTCCCTTCTTGTGCATGTGGTTGGCTTCATTTGTTGTTGATTTTCATTTCTTTAAGGTGTAAAGAAAGCTAATGTATTCTGGATTTTTCAGGGTTGTTTGTTGTTGTTGTTGTTTTGTTTTATTTTGTTTTGAGTGAGGCTTGATGGCCCATATATTTCCCCCTTAGGACTGCCTTTGCCAAATCCCTTAGGTTGGTCCAAAGTGTCTTCATTCTCATTGTTTTCCATGAATTGTTTAATTTTTTCTTTGATTTTCTGGTTGATCCAAACATTCTTTAGCAGGGTGGTCTTTACCTTCCAAGTGTTTGAATTCCTTCCAAATTTTTTCTCGAGCTTAAATTCCAGTTTCAAAGCATTGTGGTCTGAGAATATGCAGGGAATAATCTCAATCTTTTGCTGTCAGTTGAGTCCTGATTTGTGACACACTGTGTGGACTATTCTGGAGAAAGTTCCATGTGTGTTTGAGAAGAACGAGTATTCTAGTTTTTTAGGGTAGAATGCTCTGTATATACCTGTGAGGTCCATCTGGTCCAATGTGTCATTCAGTGCTCTTGTTTCTTTATTGACTTCCTGCTTGGATGATCTATTACTAAGAGTAGCATGTTAGATGTAGAGTAGCATGTTAAGATCCCCTACTATTAATCATATCAATATGACTCTTTATCTTAACAGTTGGCTTATGTAGTTGACTGTTCCCATATTGGGGCATACATATTTACAATTGTTAGATCTTCTTGGTGGATAGCCCCTTGAAGAATGATGTAGTGTCCTTCTGTATCTCTGACGACAGTCTTTAGTTTAAAATCTAATTTTCTGATAGACTCCATACCCCAGCTTCCTTTTGAGGTTCATTGGCATGAGAAATCCTTACCCATCCCTTCACTTTCAGTCTGGATGTATCTTTAGGTTCCAAATGTGTCTCTTGTAGACAGCATATGGATAGGTCCTGTTGTTTTATCCAATCTGCAACCCTGTGCCATTTTATGGGAACATTTAGGCCATTCACGTTGAGAGAGATTATTGAAGGATACGTTTTTATTGATATCATGTTGCTTGTGAAGTCTGTATTTCTATAAATGTCTCTGTAAATTTCTGTTTTATGTCACTCATGGGTACTTTCTTCTTTTATAGAACCCCCCTTAATATTTCTTGCAGTGCTGGCTTGGTGGTCATATACTCTTTTGAACCTTGCCAGTCTTGGAAGCTCTTTATTTGTCTATCCATTTGGAATGTCAACCTTGCTGGATAAAGTATTCTTGGCTGCGTGTTCTTCTCATTTATTGCCCTGAATATGTCTTGCCAGCACTTTTCTGGCTTGCCAGATTTCTGTGGAGAGTTCTGACATTATTCTGATGGACCTTCTGCTGTATGTAAGGAATCTCTTCCCCCAGCTGCCCTCAGGAGTTCTTGTCTGTAATTACGATTCATCAGTTTCACAATCAAGTTCCTCAAGGATCTTTCTAGATTCGTTGATATTGTGTGTGTATGGGGGAGGTTCTTTATTCTATAGTACTCGAATGCTGGTTCCATTTCCCAGATTGGGAAAATTTTCATCCAGAATTTTTTCAACTGTATCTTCTAGCCTTCTCTGTTTTCCACCCCCTCAAGGATCCCTGCACTTCTGACGTTGGAATGTTTCATGACGTCATTTATTTCCCTAATTCTGTTTTCCTGGCTTCTAAGCTGTTTCTTCCATGCCTCCTCCTGATCCTTTTTCTCTATCATTTTGTCCTCTAGATCACTTATTCTATCTTCTGCCTCGGTTACCCTAGCTGTTAGAGTATTTAGATTAGATTGGATATCATTGATAGCATTTTTAACTTTTTCCCAGACGGCTCTCACTTCTGCTGTTAGAGATTCTATGTTGTCATTAATGGTTTACTTCAACCTAGCTATCCCTGGATAATTGTTACCCTGAATCCCCTTTCTGACATACTGTTTATGTCCATATCCAATAGTTCTGAGGGAGACGGCATGGTCTCTGAATTTTTCCTCTGTTGGGTGTTCCTCCTCCTAGTCATTTTGGTGAGAGGTGGTTGAGGGGTTGTATAGCTGAATATTTCAACCACAACCCAGGCAAGGTGCACCCTGAAATGCTGCGGTGCAATCAGAAGTGACCACCAAAAGGAAAGAAAAAAATTTAAAAAGAGAGAGAAAGAGAGGGAGAGAGAAAAGAGAAAACTCAGCCAGAGTGAACCCCAAAAGTAAGATTTATAAGGTATATAAACAAAAATGGACAAACAAAAATACTGACAAAAGTAAATGAGTAGAATAAAAAGAACCCAGCGAAAATGAACACAAGGATAAGATTTGTAGACTACCAGAACAAAAACAAATACACAGAAACACTGACAGAAGAAAAAGATGGGAGGGTGGTTATAAATCCTTGATGTGGGCATGGAAGATTATTTTGATTCTTCCTGGGTGTATCTTGATATCTTTTTTAAAGGACTCAACTTTCCAGAGATAAATGGTGATGAAAACTGGATTATATATAGGGGTAGTATTGATTAGGGGTAGAGGATTACCTTGAAGCTTATACCTATGTGTATATTAAGAAAACAGGAGAGAGAAGAACACAGGTATATGTATGAAACAAGTTTATGTTAAAATGCTATTATGGAATATGTTGTCTTAAACCTCTAGTTGTAATGGTAAGTAGGTTAAAAAATTAAAATAACAAGAATTGTGAGAATGAATTAAAACAAAAAAGTTGTATCTATGAAATATACAGGTTTTAGGGCAATACTGGGAGCTTAATATTTTGTTTTCCCCTGATGTTGGGGTTTTACAGTTTTATGGGGATACTGTGGTGGTTATCTTCTCATTCTTTTGGCTTGCTATCTGGGGGAGGGGCCTGCAGCATTGTTTTTCATTCAGTCTTACTTGGGTTGAGTCATCCTGCCCCCTATCAAGAGGCTGGGCTCTGTGGAAATCGGTTTCTCAGGCTTTTGTTCTCTAGAGGTTTTTGATTTTTGGTGGCTTTTTGCAGATTTTTGGAGATTTAGTGGAAAAAAACTGCACCCAGACCTCTGCCTCAGAGAGAAGATCCAGCCTGCTCCCCCTCTGGGTGGTCCAGAACACACAGACTCCCCCTCCAGAAACTCCGCTGAACACTGCAACCTCCCACAGGCAGTGTGCACCCCCAGCCACTGTCCCATGTGTTGCCCGCAGTGTGCGCTTCTTCTGCACCCCTGTGCCACTAAAACTGTGAGCAATATTAGTCCAGGGATTCCACTTCTGGAGGCTGCCTTTGCTGGTACCGCTGTCTGGGGTCCAGACCTCTTGGTTGTGCAGGTCGCAGAAGACTGATGTGGCCAAGGAATCCTGAACAGAGACCGTACCGAGTTCCTTCAGGTGTGGGCTGGGAGTGTCCAGACACTTGGCCTGTTCTAGAGACCACTGGCTAGTACCCACCCTGAGGTCTTGCAGGTGTGGGCGGGGAGAGCAGTCAGACCCTGGTCTCACAGTGTGCACAAAACTTAAAATGCTGTGATTCTAGAGAGCACAGGCTGGCGCCCACACCAGACTGCCTCATGTGCATGCTGGAATGGGCCCAGCTGTGCAGCGGTGCAAGCAATGCAACAACAGGGGTTCAGGGACCAGGAACTGGAGGCTACACCTCACCCTCTCTGGTATGGGTGGTAACCAGCAGTGGCCATCCTGGGTCCGTGGTCTTACACCTGTGCCTGTGACTGCCTGATTCCACCAGTTTCCCCTTAAGATCTTTTGTTCATTTTGAGTGCTTTTAACCAGACTCCAAGTTAATGCTTGTCCCGAATCACAGGGCACTTTTGTATTGCAGTATTACTTTCAAATGGGTCTCTTCTGGTGGCTCCCTCCCCTTCTGTTTATCCTCCAATATCAGTCTGAGCATTCCCACTCCACTTTACCTCTCCACTGGTGTCTTATGTCCCCATAGAGATACAGAAGCATATAATCCTACATCTCAGGCTGATTTCATGAGTGTTCAGAGTGTTCTGGCAGATATTTGGCTCACTTTCGGGGACTGGTTGAAAGAGGGTCTCCTACTTTTCTTTCATCTTGCCCCTCACCTCCTGAATACAGCAATTTTATGGACAGAAAATGACTACTTTCTGGAAGGTAAAATGTACGAGAAGGGAATCTTAGGTGATATACGGGAGGATAGACCATGGGGGTGAGAGACTCCATCAGCCAGCTCCCAGCAAGTGAGAGAGCATGGGACACAAAATCAGAACTTTTAGAAGTCTGCTTGAGGAGGTATGTCACTCCAGTGGCTAAGCAGGGAGTGGAATCCTCACTGGGTTAATGTAGTGTGAAGAACCTCAGGGTCATAGAAAGACCAGGAGTGCCTGAGTGTGGCAGATGTCCCAGGTATAGGAGCAGGGAAGCTGGGTGTAAAGACAGAGCCAAGGAGTGGGCTCTCAGCTTGGGGTTGCCATAAACTGTGATCTGAGACACAGTTGGACCACCACTCATTGAGCAGAGACCCCCCTCCTTCCTCCACCAAGAGGTACAGTGCAGGAGTGCACTGCAGGAATCCACTAGATTTGGAGACTCCAAACAGGGCTTTGTGCCAGAGATAGAAATGCTCAGTCACAGGCTGAGTGAGCTCAGAATATGGCCAGAGACCAGGGAGACAGGAGTCATTGACTGCTTTTCTCTGAGGGCTCACTGAAGAGGGGGCTCCCTAGCTCTTTGTTCCTCTGGGGCTGGAGATTGGGAGGCAACCATTTTGATTCTCATCCCCCAGTGCTCTACGGTAACCTTTCAGGGAATGAAAGCTACCAAGAACAATCCTGAGCAGATTACATAGCCTGGCCCCTGGCAAGGATGGTGTTATTCTGCCTTGGGCAAAGACATTTGAGAATCACTGCAAGAGGCCGCTCCACCAGAAGATCAGCAAGAACATTCAGCCAAGACCAAGTTTACTGATCAATGAGAACTGCAAAACAGCAGCACTAAAGTAATACAGTACATAGAATTCATGGCTTTGGAGGTTCCTGGGTGGTTCAGTCATTAAGCATCTGCTTTTGGCTCAGGTCTTGATCCCAGGGTCCTGGGATTGAGCCTTACATCAGGCTCCCTGCTTCATGGGAATTCTGCTTCTCCCTCTCCCACTCTCCATGCTTGTTTTCCCTCTCTTGCTGTGTCTCTCTCTGTCAAATGAAAAAATAAATTCTTTTAAAAAATTAAATAAAAATTTCATGGCTTTTCCCCCCATGATTCTTTAGTCTTTCAACGTTAAACTTTTTAAATTTTGGGGTTTTTTTTCTATTTTTTAAAAATTTTTCCTCATTCCTATTTTAACCATTTTATCAATACCTTTTTAAAAACCTTTTTTAATTTCCTTTTTATAGTCATATTTTATTACTTCATTGTATTTAACCTTATTTATTGTATACATATGTTTTTCTTTCTTAAAATGTTTCAGATACAGTTTCTTCTAATAGACCATAATACACCCAAAATCAAATGTGTGGGTCTGTTCTATTCACCAGCCTAACATTTTTTTTCCATTCTTTCCCCCTGGTTTTGGGTCTTTTCTGATTTAGTTAGTGTATATTTGGGGGAGGGGTCATTGTTACACTTTTGACATTTTGTTCTCATTCATCTGTTCTTCTCTGGGCAAAATGACAAGGCAAAAAAAAAAAAAAAGCAGAAGTACCAACTACTAGGGACCTAATCAATACAGATATTAGTAAGATGTCAGGAATAGAGTTCAGAATGATGATTATAAAGATGCTAGCTGGGCTTGAAAAATGAATAGAACATATTAGAGAACCCCTTTCTGGAGAAATAAAAACTAACATCTAACCAAGTTGAAATAAAAAAAAGTTATTAATGAGGTGCAATAAAAAATGGAGGCTCCTAATGGTAGGATAAATGAGGCAGAAGAGAGATTTAGTGATATAGACCAAATGATGGAGAATAAAGAAGCTGAGAAAAAGATAAACAATCACTGGATCATGGGGTAGAATTCAAGGGATATGTGATACCATAAGATGAAACAATAATAGAATAATTGGGATCCCAGAAGAAGAAGAAAGTGAGAGGGGCACAGAAGATATATAGGAGCAAATTATAGCAGAGACCTTCCTTAATTTGGGGAAGGAAACTGGTGTCAAAATCCTAGAGGCACCGAGAACTCCCCTCATTATGAATAAAAATAGGTCAATGCCCCATCATCTAATAGTAAAACCTACAGGTCTCAGAGACAAAGAGAAAATCCTGAAAATAGCTCAGGACAAGAGGTCTGTAAGCAACAATGGTAGAAATATTAGATTAGCAGAAAACTTATCCACAGAGACCTAGCAGGCCAGAAAGGACTGGCATGATATATTCAGAGCCCTAAGTGAGAAAAATATGCAGCAAAGACTACTATATCCACTAGGCTGTCATTGAAAATAGGATGAGAAATAAAAAGCTTCCAGGACAACCAAAAACCCAAAGAATTTGCAAACACCAAATCAGCCCTATATGAAATATTGAAAGAGGTCCTCTAAGGAAAGAGAGAGCCTAAAAGTAACAGACCAGAAAGAAACAGAGACAATATACAGTAACAGTCACCCTACAGAAAATACAATGGCACCAAATTCCTTTCTTTCAGTAGTTACCCTGAATGAAATGGGATAAATACCCCCAATCAAAAGACACAGGGTATCAGAATGGATAAAAAAACAAGACCCATCGATATGATTTCTGCAAGAAACTCATTTTAGACCCAAAGACACCTCCAGATTTAAAATGAGGGGCCAGAAAAAAATTACCATGCTAATAGACATGAAAAGAAAGCTAAGTTGGCAATCCTATATTAGACAAATTAGATTTTAAGACAAAGGCTATATAATAAGAGATGAGGAAGGACACTACATCATATTTAAAGGGTCTGTACAACAAGAAGATCTAACAATTTTAAAGATCTGTGCCCCTAAAGTGGGAGCAGGCAATTACAAAAACCAATCAATAACAAAATCAAAGAAACACATTGGCAATAATGCAATAATAGTAGGGAACTTTAACAACCCCCTCACTGAAATGGGCAGATCATCTAAGCAAAAGATCAACAAGGAAATAAAGGCTTTCAATGACACAATGGACCAGATGGACATCACAGATATATTCAGAACATTCTACCCCAAAGCAACAGAATACACACTGGAACATTCTCCAGAATAGATCAGATCCTGGTTCACAGATCAGTTCTCAACCAGTACCAAAAGACTGGGGTCATTCCCTGCATATTTTCAGACCATAATGCTTTGAAACTAGAACTTAACTACAAGAAGAAAGCGGGGAAAAACTCAAATACATGGACGCTAAAGAGCATCATACTAAAAAATGAATAAGTCAACCACAATATAAAAGAATTTTAAAAATTCATCAAAACAAATAGAAATGAAGACAACTCTTAAAATCTTTGGAATGCAGCAAAGGCAGTCCTAAGAAGGAAGTATATAGCAATACAGGCCTTTCTCAAGAAACAAGAAAGGTCTCAAATACACAACCTAACCCTACACCTAAAGGAGCTGGAGAAAGGACAGCTAAGAAAGCCTAAACCCAGCAGGAGAAGAGAAATAATAAAGACCAGAGCAAAAATCAATTAAATAGAAAAAAACAAAACAAAACAGTAGGACAAATCAAACAAACTAGATGCTGATTCTTTGAAAGAATAACTAAGATTGATAAACCTCTAGCCAGACTTGAAAGAAAGAAAGAAAGAAAGAAAGTAAGAAAGAAGAAAGAAAGAAAATAAAGAGAACTCAAATAAACAAAATCTTGAATGAAAGAGATCACAACTAACACCAAAGAAATACAAACAAGTATAAGAACATATTATAACCAAATATATGCTGACAAAATAGGCAATCTGGAAGAAATGGATGCATTCCTGGAGATGTATAAACTACCAAAACTGAACCAGGAAGAAATAGAAAACCAAAATAGACCCATAACCAGTAAGGAAATTGAATCAGTAGTGAAAAATCTCCCAATAAATAAGAGCCCGGGGCCAGATGACTTCCCAGGGGGAATTCTACCAAACATTTAAAGAAGAATTAATACTGATTCTCCTGAATCTATTCCAAAAAATAGAAATGGAAGGAAAACTTCCAAACTCATTTTATGAGGACAAGATTACCTTGATCCCAAACCAAACAAAGACCCCACTAAAATGGAGAATTACAGACCAATATCCCTGATAAACAGGATGCAAAAATTCTCACCAAAATACTAGCCAATAGGATCCAACAGTACATTAAAAGGATTATTCACCACAACAAAGTGGGATTTATTCCTGGGCTGCAAGGTTGGTTCAACATCTGCAAATCAATGTGATACATTAATAAAAGAAAGAACAAGAACCATATGATACTCTCAAGAGATGCTGAAAAAGCATTTGACAAAGTACAACATCCTTTCTTGATCAAAACCCTTCACAGTGGAGAGATAGAGGGTACATACCTCAATGTCATAAAAGCCTGCTATGAAAAACCCACAGCAAATGCCATTCTCAATTGGGGAAAACTGAGAACTTTTCCCCTAAGGTCAGGAACACAGCAGGGATGTCCACTATCACCACTGCTATTCAACATAGTACTAGAAGTCCTTACCTCAGCAATCAGAAAGCAAAAGGAAGTAAAAGGCATCTGAATTGGAAAAGAAGTCAAACTCTCACTCTTTGCAGATGATATGATACTATATGTGGAAAACCCAAAAGGCTCCACTCCAAAACTGCTAGAACTCACACAAGAATTCAGTAAAGTGTCAGGTTATAAAACTAATGCACAGAAATCAGTTACATTTCCATACACCAAAGAGACAGAAGAAAGAGAAATTAAGGAGTTGATTCCCCTTTACAATTGCATCCAAAACTATAAAATACCTAGGAATAAATCTAACCAAAGAGACAATGAATCTGTACTCAGAAAACTATAAAGTACTCATGAAAGAAATTGAGGAAGACACAAAGAAATTGAAAAACTTTCCATAGCCATGGATTGGAAGAAAAAATATTGTGAAAATGTCTATGCTACATATATACTACAAAATATACACATTTATGCATTCCCTATCAAAATACCATCAACTTTTTTCAAAGAAATGGAACAAATGATCCTCAAATTTATATGGAACCAGAAAAGACCCCGAATAGCCAGAGGAATGTTGAAAAAGAAAACCGAAATTGGTGGCATCACAATTCCAGACTTCAAGCTCTATTACAAAGCTGTAATCATCAAGACAGTATGGCACTGGCCCAAAAATAGACACACAGATCAATGGAACAGAATAGAGAGCCCAAAAATGGACCCTCAACTCTATGGTCAACTAATCTTCGACAAAGCATGAAGGAATTTCCAAGAGAAAAAAGAAAGTCTGTTCAACAAATGGTGTTGGGAAATTTGGACAGCCAAATGCAGAAGAATGAAACTGGACCATTTCCTTACAGCGAAAATAGACTCAAAATTGATGAAAGACCTCAAGGTAAGACAGGAATTCATCAAAATCCTTGGGGAGAACACAGGCAGCTACCTCTTCGACCTCAACCAGAGCAACTTCTTCCAAGAAATATCACCAAAATCAAGGGAAGCAAGGGTGAAAATGAACTATTGGGACTTCATCAAGATAAAAAGCTTTTGCACAGCAAAGGAAACAGTCAACAAAACCAAAAGGTAACTGACAGAATGGGAGTAGATATTTGCAAACAACATATCAGATAAAGGGCTAGTATCCAAAATCTATAAAGAACTTATCAAATTCAACACCCAAAGAACAAATAATCCAATCAAGAAATGGGAAGACGATATGAACAGACATTTCTGCAAAGAAGACTTCCAAATGGCCAACAGACACATGAAAAAGTGCTCAGCTTCACTTGGCATCCAGGAAATACAAATCAAAACCACACTGAGATACCACCTCACACCAGTCAGAATGGCTAAAATTAACCATTCTGTAAGTGACAGGTGTTGACGAGGATGCAGTGAAAGGGGATCCCACCTACACTGTTGGTGGGAATGCAAGTTGGTGCAGTCACTCTGGAAAACAGCATGGAGTTTCCTCAAAAAGTTGAAAATAGAGCTACACTGCAACCCAGCAATCACACTACTGGGTATTTACCTTAAAGATACAAATGTAGTGACCTGAAGGGGCATGTTCACCTGAATGTTTATAGTAACAATGTCCACATTACCCAAACTATGGGACAAGCTTTGATGTCCATCAACAGATAAATGGATAAAGAAGAGGTGGTATATATATATATGTATATATACACACACAATGGAATACTATGCAGCTATCAAAGAAGTGGAATCTTGCCATTTGCAATGAGGTGGATGAAACTAGAGGGTATTATTCTAAGCGAAATAAGTCAGTCAAAGACAATTATCATCTGATCTCACTGATATGCTGAATTTAAGAAACAAGACAGAGGATCATAGAGGAAGGGAGAGAAAAATGAAACAAGCTCAAACTGGAGAGGGAAACAGCATAACAGACTCTTTATCTCAGGAAACAAACTGATGGTTCCTGGAGGGAAAGGGGGTGGAAAGGATGGGGTGGCTGGGGGATGGACATTGGGGAGGGTATGTGCTATGGTTGTGAATTGTGTAAGACTGATAAATCACAGACCTGTACTTCTAAAACAGGTAATATATTATATGTTAATTTAAAAAAATTTAAAAAAATTTTTAAATACAAAATAAAAAAAAAAATAGAAAGACTAAGAATCATGGGAAGAGTGCCATGAGTTGTATGGCTACATTCCCCTAGTGGTGGAGTTTTGCACTTCCCAATGATCGGTAAACTTGATATTGGCTGGATGTTCTTGGAGATCTTCTGGGGGAGGGGCCTGTTGCACTGAGTCTCAAGTATATTTGCCCCAGGCGGAAGTGTAGTCCCTTTGCTCCAGGCTATGCTAAGTAACCCGTGTATGTTGCTTTTGTTCTCTGAAAGCTTTCTGAGAAGCTTTAGATGAATGAAAATGGCAGCTTCCCCATCTTTCTGGCTCTGGAACTGATAGCTCAGGTTCCCACTTCTCACTGAGCCTTCAGAGAAAAGTAATCACTCCTTTCTCCTTGGTCTCCAGCTGCACTCCATGCTCACCTGGCCTGTGACTGAAAGTTCCTATCTCAGGCATGTGATCCCGTTTCTAGTCTCCAAACCCTGGAGACTCCTGTGTAGCACTCCCACACTGCATTTTCCTTGGGTGGGGGGGAGTCCCCAGTACTGCTGCTTGTTAGGCCCCTCCTCAGATACAAGTTGGCCAACAGTGCCACAGTTTGTGGTTTAATGGCAACCCCAAGATGAGAGCCCACTTCTTGGCTTACTCTTTACAGCTGCCTTCCTGGCTCCAATGCGTGGTAGCTCTAACACACTCAAGAAACCCTAGGCTTCCTGTGACCCTGAAGATCCTGAGACCACACAGCCCCAGCTAGTGTTCCTTACCCACTGAACAGCCTGAACCATGTCCATGACTGAGGCAGATTTCTAAAAGTTCTGTTTATGTGCTTTGCTGCTACATCACTTACCAATAGCCAGCTGATGGGATCTCCCTCCCCCTGCAGTATATCTTCCTATATATTGCCTCAGATTCTCTTCTTGACACCTCCTACCTTGCAGAAAGTGGTCACTTTTCTATTCATACTATTGCAGCTATTCTTTTCTTAGATCCCCGCTTGAGTTTGCAGGTGTTCAGAATGATTTGGTAGCTGCATACTGAATTCCTGGGATCATATGAAATTAATGTCTCCTTCTTCTCTGTCATCATGGATTCACACCCCACCTTATGTTTTTAAGTAGCGTTTTTTTTAATATTTTTTATTTATTTGACAGACAGAGATCACAAGTAAGTTGAGAGGCAGGCAGAGAGAGAGGGGGAAGCATGCTCTCTGCTGAGCAGAGAGCCCGATGTGGGGCTTGATCCCAGGACCCTGAGACCATGACCTGAGCCGAAGGCAGAGGCTTAACCCACTGAGCCACCCAGGCGCCCCTTTAAGTAACTTTTTAACTTTTATTTTTCTTCACTTCTACACTTTAAAGGTGTATGGTTCATTCTAGTCCTTTTTTCTGTCTGTTCAATTTATTTATATATATATATATTTTTTTTTGCAATTTTGGAATGTAGTGTCTTCTAACACAGAGACCGTTGTTCAATCAGGGATAAGCAGATTACCCTACTTTGTCCACCCCTGTGAAATTGTAGTCTCTCTTCCACCACCCCCCCTTTTAAAATATAGTTTTGTTGCATTTTAGCTTTGTGTGCTTTTCTATGGTGTCTTCAAACCACTTGGGATATTTCCTACGGTGCATTTTGCTTGTGTCATCATTGATGTTTTGGACTCTGTTCAATCACTCACCCATCCTTCTCTGGCCAGAATGGCTAGAAAGAGGATCCCATAACAAAGAATGAACCAGAGGCAATGTTCTCTGCTATGGAGGTATCAATATCGTTATAAGTAAGATGTCAGAGATAGTTTCAGTATAGCATTTATAAAGTTAATAGCCTGGCTTGAAACAAAGAAAACATGACAATAGAGAATCTCTAAGAATGAAAATGAGATTGAATCATGCCAAAATTAAAATTGCAATGAATGAAAAGTGGTCTAAATTGGATGCTCTAATAGCTAGGGTCAATGAGGCAGAAGAGAGGATAAGTGATCTAGAGTACAGGCTGATGAGAAGGAAGGGAGTTGAGGAAAAGAGAGAAAGACAATTAATAGCCCATGAAGAAGGGCTTTGAGAATTTAAGGATCCCTTGAAATGAACCAATATCATATTATCAGGGTTCCAAAGGGGTGGAGAAAGAGAGAGGGCTAGAAGGTATATTTGAGCACATCATGGCTGAAAAATCCCCTAATATGGGGAGAGAACCAAGCATCCATATCCAAGAGGCAACCAGGACCCTCCCAAAATCAATAAAAATAGATCAACAATCCAATATATAATAATGAAGCTTGCAAGTCTTAGAGGCAAAGAAGCTATCCTGAGAACAGCTAGGGAGAGGAGCTTCCCTAGCTATGGAGGCAGGAACTTCAGACTAATGACTCACCTGTCCACAGAACCTGGCAAGCCAGAAAAGGCTGGCAAGATATGTTCAGGATAGTAAATGAGAAGAACATGCAGCCAAAAATACTTTGTCCAACAAGGCTATCTTTCAGAATGGAAGGTGATACAAGGAGCTTCTAGGACAGAAATAAACTGAAAGAGTATGTGACAACCAAGGCAGTTCTACAAGAAATTTTAAGGGAGATTATGTAAGTGAAGAGAAACCCTAAGAAAAACATAGACCAGAAAATAACAGAGGCAATCTACAGAAAAAGGGACTTTACAGGATATACAATGGCACTAAACTCACATCTTTCAATAGTTACTCTGAATACAATTGGGCTGAATGCATCAATCAAAAGAAAGAAGGTATCAGAATGGATTTAAAAAATCTATATGCTGTTTACAGGAGACTCATTTGAGACCTGAAGACACCTCCAGACTGAAAGTGATGGTGTAGAGAACAATTTACCACACTAATGGACCTCAAAAGAAAGCTAAGGAACCAATCCTCATATCAGACAAATTAAGGTTTTTTTTAAGATTTTATTTATTTATTTGACAGAGATCCCAAGTAGGCAGAGAGGCAGGCAGAGAGAGACGAGGAAGCAGGCTCCCTGCTGAGCAGAGAGCCCGACGTGAGGCTCGATCCCAGGATCCTGGGATCATGACCCGAGCCGAAGGCAGAGGCTTTAACCCACTGAGCCACCCAGGCGCCCCCAGACAAATTAAGTTTTAAACCAAAGATTGTACTAAGAGATGAAGAGGGAATACTGAATCATATTTAAAGGGCCTATCCAACAAGAAGCTCTAACAATTATAAATATCTATGCCCCCAACTTGGGAGCAGCCAATTATATAAACCAATTAATAACCAAAATAAAGAAACATTTTGATAATAATACATTAGTAGTAGGAGACTTCAACACTCCTCTCACAGCAACGGACAGATCATCTAGGTAGAAGATCAACAGGGAAACAAGGGCTTTGAATGACATCCTCAGCCATATGGAATTCACAGATGTATACAGAATATTCCATTCTAAAACAACAGAAAACTTCTTCTTCTGAAGTGCACATGGAACTTTCTCCAGAATAGACCATATACTGGGCCAAAAATCAGTTGTCAACCAATAACAAAAGATTGAGATTATTTCCTGTGTATTTTCAGACCTCAGTGATTTGAAACTGGAACTCAATCAGAAGAGGAAATTTGGAAGACACTCAAACACTTGGAGGTTAAAAATGCATCCTGCTGAAGAATGAATGGGTCAACCAGAAATCAAAGAAGAAATTAAAACTTCATACAAACTAATGGAAATGTAAACACAATGGCCCAAAACCTATGGTATACAGCAAAGTTGGTCCTAAGAAAAAAGCACATAGCAATCCAAGCCTCTTTCATAAAATAAGAAAAATCACAAATACACAAACTGACATTACACCTAAGGGAGCTGGAGAAACAACAGCAAAAAATGCCAAAACAAGCAGGAAAAGAGAAATAATAGAGATTAGAACAGAAATCAGTGAAATAGAGACTGTAAGAACAGTAGAACAGATCAACAAAACTGGAAGCTAGTTCTTTGAAAGAATTACTAAGATCAATAAACCTCTGGTCAGACATATCCAAAAGAGAAGAGAGAAAGGACCCAAATTAATAAAATCATAAATGAAAGGGGAGAGATCATGACCAATACACAGGAATACAGGCAATTGTTAGAACATACTATGAGCAACTACATGCCAACAAATTATTCAATCTCGGAGAAATGGATGCATTCCTGGAAACTTATAAAATAACAATATTGAAACAGGGAGGGGTAGAAAATCTGAATCAATAAATAACCAGAAAGGAATTTGAAGCAGTAATCAAAAACCTCCCAAAAAACTAGAGTCTAGGGCAGACAGCTTCCCTGGAGAAGTCTACCAAACATTTAATGAGGAAATATTACCTATTCTACTGAAGCTATTAAAAAAAAAAGAATTGGAAAGAAAACTTCCAAACTCATTCTATGAGGCCAGTATTACCTTGATCCTAACGCCGTACAAAGACCCAATCAAAAAGGAGAATTACAGGATGATATCCCTGATGAACATAGATGTCATAATACCCACCAAGATACCAGCCAATAGGTTCCAACAGTACATTAAAAGGATTATCCACCACGACCACGTGGGATTTATTCCTAGGTTGCAAGGATGGTTTAACATTTGGAAATCAACCAACATGATACATCGCATTAATAAAAAAAGAAAAGAAAAGACAAGGATCGTATGATCCTCTCAATAGATGCAGAAAAAGCATTTACAAAGTACTGCGTTCTTTCTTGATCAAAACTTCAGAGTGTAGGGGTAGAGGGGACATATCTCAATTCCATAAAAGCCATCCATGAAAAGCCCACAGTGAATAACATTCTCAAGGGGAAGAACTGAGAGCTTTTCCCTTAAGGTCAGGAACACGACAGAGATGCCTATTCTCACCCTTTTGTTCAACATATTACTAGAAGTCCTAGCCTCAGCAATCAGACAACAAAAAGAAATAAAAGGTGTTCAGATTGGCAAAGAAGAATTCAAACTCTCTCTCTTCAAAAATGACTTGTTGCTTTATGTGGAAAATACAAAAGACTCCACCCCAGAAGTGCTAGAACTTATACAGCAATTCAGCAATGTGGCAGGATACAAAATCAATGCGCAGAAATCAGTTGCATTTCCATACACTAACAATGAGACAGAAGAAATAGACATTAAGGCATCAATCCCATTTATAATTGCATGAAGAATCAATCCCGTTACAACTGCATGAAGGACTAAAGCTCACCAAAGAGGTAAAGGTTCTGTACTCCAGATGAAAGACCTCAATTTGAGACAGAAATCCATCAAAATCTTGGAGGAGAACACAGCCAGAACCTCTTTGACATCAGCCACAACAACTTCTTATAAAACACGTCTCTAAAAGCAGGGAAGCAAATGTGAAAGTGAACTATTGGGATTTCATCATGATAAAAATCTTCTGCACAGGAAAGTATACAGTCTGCAAAACTAAGAGGCAACCCAAGGAATGGGAGAAGATATTTGCAAATGACATAATGGATAAAGGGCTGGTGTCCATGATCTATAAGGAACTCATCAAACTCAACACCCAAAAAACAAATAATCCAGTCAGGAAATGGGCAGAAACCATGAATAGACACTTCTCCATGAAGACATACAAATGGCCAACAAATATGTGAATAAAATGCTCCACATCACTTTCCATCAGGGAAATGAAAATCAAAACCACAATGAGTTACCACCTTATTCCAGTTAGAGTGGTAAAAAATAACAGGGCAGGAAACAACAAATTTTGGTGAGGATGTGGAGAAAGGGGAACCTCTTACACTGTTGGTGGGAATGCAAGCTGGTACAGCCACTCTGAAAAACAGTATGGAAGTTCCTCAAGACATTAAAAATAGAGCTAATGTATGACCCAGAATTTACAAACTGGGTATTTATCCCAAAGACATAGATGTAGTGAAAAGAAGGGACACATGCACCCTAATGTTCATATTAGCAATGTCCACAATCGCCAAATTGTGGAAGGAGCCAAGATGTCCTTCAACCAATGAATGGATAATGAAGATATGGTATTTATAATCAATGGAATATTACTCAGCCATCAGAAAGGATGAATGCCTACCGTTTACATAGACATGGGTGGAACTGGAGGGTGTTTTACTAAGTGAAATAGTCAAAGAAAGACAGTTATCATATGGTTTCACTCATAGGTGGAATATAAGGAATAGTGCAGAGGACAATAGAGGAAGTGAGGGAAAACTGAATGGGAAGAAATCAGAGACAAAGAATGAGAAACACTTGAGTCTGGGAAAAAAATTAAGGGTTGTGGATAGGGATGAGAGTGGGGGGATATGTAACTGGGTGATGTGCATTAAGGATGACATTGATGTGATGAGCACTGGATGTTATAAACATGTAATGAGTCATTGAATGGTATATCAAAAACTAATATCTATGTTAGCTAATTGAGTTTAAATAAAAATATAAAAACTAAAATGAATCTCTTGAAGGCAGCATATCGATTGGTCTTCTTTTTTTAATCCATTCTCATACCCTATGTCATTTTATTGAAGCTTATAGTTTTTTTTACAGAGTAATTATTAAAAGTTATGAATTTTGTGCCATTATATTACATATAAAGTCGTTGTTCCTGTGGATTGTCTCTGTTCCTTTCTGGTCTTTGTTACTTTTGGTCTCTCTCTTCACTCAAAGTGTCCACATTATATTTTTTGTAGGTCTGTTTTAGTGTTTACAAATTCCTTTAGTTTTTGTTTGTCCTAGACACTCTCTGTCTTCCTTCTGTTCTGTATGACAGCCTTGGTGTATAAAGTATTCTTGTCTGCATAATTTTTCCATTTAACACATTGAATATATCATGGCTCTGTGGGCACATCTGCTGCCAACCTTATGTGTCTACCCTTGTAGTTTACCTACCTCTTGTATGGAACTGCGTTCAGGGATTTTCTTTTTATCTTTGTAGTTTGTAAGCTTCACCAAAAATTTTGAGGTGGTGACCTATGTTTGTTGATTTTTTGTGGGGAGTTCTCTTGACGTCTTGGACTGGGGTGCCTGTTTCCTTACCCAGATTAGGGACATTTTCAGCTATAATTTATTGAAATAAACCTTCTGCTCCCCAACCCCCTTCCCCACTCTTCTTCTTCTGGGACTCCTGTATAATGGATATTATTTTGCTTTAGGGAAACTCAGATTTCCTGAAGTCTATCTTCATAATCTAATAGTTTTCTTTCCCTCTTCCTTTGAGCTTCATTATTTTACATATTTTTTTTTCTTCTCTATCACCAATTTGCTCATTTGTTTCCTTCATCTTTGTTTTTATGGCATCCTCTTGGGACTACATCTCGGTTATATCAGTTTTAATTTTGGCCTGACTAGATTTTATTTCCCTTATCTCTACAGCAAGAGATTCTCTAGTGTCTCTTACGTTTTTTCAAACCCAGCTAGTATCTTTATAATCTTGTTTTAAATTCTAATTCAAACATCATATTTATATCCATACTGATTAAATCGCTGGCAGTGACTACTACCTCCTGTTCCTTCTTTTTGGGTGAAATTTCCCTTCTTGTCATTTTGTCCAGAAAAGAAAAGATGAAAAACAAAACAACAGTGGGGGCCAAGATGGTGGAGGAGTACAGGACCCTATCTCAACTGCTCCCCTGAACTGAGCTGGATATCTACCAGAACACTATGAACACCCACAAAATCAGCCTGAGATATAAGAAGATATATCAGGATCTATACCAACAGAATACCTCCGGTGGAGGTATGAAGTGGGCAGCCACAATTCTGTGGGCAGATATATGAAGATAAATGGAAGGGGGAGGAACCTCCATAATCACTGATGCTGGGAAGGTGAAATAACAGAGGAGTACAAAAGTATCCCACACTGGGGACTGGGGACAGACTTGTAGACCTACAGCCACAGTGAAAGGACTTTAGGGCAGCCCCCCAGACTGAAAACTGGAGCTGTAGAGGCACACATGTGAACTGGGCGAGGATGGCAGTTTTAGAAGCACAAAGGGCATAGACATGCTTGGACCTGGTAACGAGGGCTGGGAGTGCTGCTGGGGGCTGCACAACCCAGAACTCTGTGGTTTTTAGCAGCACAAAAGGAGAGTCAACGTGGCTTGGAGTGCACTCTGGAGAACAGACTGCAATCTCTCTGTTCTGAGACAGAGGATTGGATATGGTCACTTCTGCTCTGGCTCTCAGAGAGACACAGAAAGCTGACAAGGAAAGCTGCCAGAGAGCAAAAGCCCCCCAAAACCGGTTTTCACTGAGCTCACCCCCCCCAAAGGGTGCAGGAAAACTCTGCCAAAACAGGGTTGCTTGAGTAACAGTGTGGTAGGCCCCTGCCTCCAGAAGACAGGCTGAAAGAACAGGAGGCCAAGAACCATAAAGTCCCTCTAAAACAGATCCATCTTGCTTGGGTTGTGGTCAATAGTTTGGAATCTGCACATTCCCTCAACCACCTCTCACCAGAATGACTAGAAGGAGAAACCCACACCTCAGGAAAAATTCGGAGACTGTGACCTCTGCCATTGAACGAATGGATATGGATATAAGCAAGACATTCAAAATAGACTTCAGGGTAACAGTTATGCAGACAATAGCTAGGTTGGAGAAAACCATTAATGGCAACATAGATTCTCTAGGGGCAGAAGTGAGAGCTGATCAGACAGAACTTAAAAATACTATCAATGAGATCAAATCTAATCTTGATACTATAACATTCAGGGTAAATGAGGCAGAGAAATGAATTAGAGATCTAGAAGACAAACTGATAGAAAAGAAGGAAGGAGGAGGCCTGGAGCAAACAGCTTAAAATTCATGAAAACAGAATTAAAGAAATCAATAATGCCATGAAATTTTCCAATGTCAGAATTGTTGGGATCCCTGAAAGGATGAAGAGAGAGAGAGGTACAGTTGAGCAAATCCTAACTGAGAATTTCCCTAATCTGGGGAATTGAACAAGCATTCATTTCCTAGAGGTAGAGAGAACACTCTCCAAGATTAATGAGTGTAGACTGACCCCCAGACATGTGATTATGAAACTCGTGAATCTTAAAACCAGGGAAAGCATCTTAAGAGCAGCTAGGGGGGAGAGATTCCTTATGTACAGAGGGAAGAACATCAGAATATCATCAGACCTTGATTAAAACGCTTCAAAGTATAGGGATAGAGGGAACATTCCTGAACTTCATCAAATCTATCTATGAAAGACCCACAGCAAATATCATCCTCAATGGGAAAAAGCTTGCAGCCTTCCCGTTGAGATCAGGAACACGACAAGGATGCCCACTCTCACCACTCTTGTTCAACATTGTATTAGAAGTCCTAGCAACAGCAATCAGGCAACAAAGAGAAATAAAAGGTATCCAAATTGGCAAGGAAGAAGTCAAACTCTCTCTCTTCGCAGATGACATGATTCTTTATATGGAAAACCCGAAAGACTCCACCCCCAAACTACTAGAACTCATACAGCAATTCAGTAATGTGGCAGGATACAAAGTCAATGTCCAGAAATCAGTGGCTTTCTTATACACTAATAATGAAAATACAGAAAGGCAAATTAGAGAATCGATTCCATTTACTATAGCACCAAAAACCATAAGATACCTCGGAATAAACCTAACCAAAGAGGTTAAAGATCTGTACTCGAGGAACTACAGAACACTCCTAAAAGAAATTGAAGAAGACACCAAAAGATGGAAGATCATTCCATGCTCTTGGATGGGAAGAATAAACATCGTTAAAATGTCTATACTGCCCAGAGCAATCTATACTTTTAATGCCATTCCAATCAAAATTCCACCAGTATTTTTCAAAGAGCTGGAGCAAATAATCCTAAAATTTGTATGGAATCAGAAGAGACTCCGAATTGCTAAGGAAATGTTGAAAAACAAAAATAAAACTGGCGACATCACGTTACCTGATTTCAAGCTTTAGTACAAAGCTGTGATCACCAAGACAGCATGGTACTGGCATAAAGACAGACACATGGACCAGTGGAACAGAGTAGAGAGCCCAGATATGGACCCTCAACTCTATGGCCAAATAATCTTCGACAAAACAGGAAAAAATATCCAGTGGAAAAAAGACAGTCTCTTCAATAAATGGTGCAGGGAAAACTGGGCAGCTATATGTAGAAGAATGAAACTCGACCATTCTCTTACACCGTACACAAAGATAAACTCGAAATGGATAAAAGACCTCAACGTGAGACAGGAATCCATCAGAATCCTCGAGGAAAACATAGGCAGTAACCTCTTTGATATCAGCCACAGCAACTTCTTTCAAGATATGTCTCCAAACGCAAAGGAAACAAAAGTGAAAATGAACTTTTGGGACTTCATCAAGATCAAAAGCTTCTGCACAGCAAAAGAAACAGTCAACAAAACAAAGAGGCAACCCACGGAATGGGAGAAGATATTTGCAAATGACAGTACAGATAAAAGGTTGATATCCAGGATCTATAAAGAACTCCTCAAACTCAACACACACAAAGCAGACAATCATATTAAAAAATGGGCAGAAGATATGAACAGACACTTCTCCAATGAAGACATACAAATGGCTATCAGACACATGGAAAAATGTTCATCATCACTAGCCATCAGGGAGATTCAAATCAAAACCACATTGAGATACCACCTTACACCAGTTAGAATGGCCAAAATTAGCAAGACAGGAAACAACGTGTGTTGGAGAGGATGTGGAGAAAGTGGATCCCTCTTACACTGTTGGTGGGAATGCAAACTGGTGCAGCCACTTTGGAGAACAGTGTGGAGATTCCTCAGGAAATTAAAAGTAGAGCTTCCCTATGACCCTGCAATTGCATTGCTGGGTATTTATGCCAAAGATACAGATGTAGTGAAAAGAAGGGCCATCTGTACCCCAATGTTTATAGCAGCAATGGCCACGGTCGCCAAACTGTGGAAAGAACCAAGATGCCCTTCAACGGATGAATGGATAAGGAAGATGTGGTCCATATACACTATGGAGTATTATGCCTCCATCAGAAAGGACGAATACCCAACTTTTGTAGCAACATGGACAGGACTGGAAGAGATTATGCTGAGTGAAATAAGTCAAACAGAGAAAGTCAAGTATCATATGGTTTCACTTATTGGTGGAGCATAACAAATAATATAGAGGACAAGGGTAGATGGAGAGGAGAAGGGAGTTGAGGGAAATTGGAAGGGGAGGTGAACCATGAGAGACTGTGGACTCTGAAAAACAACGTGAGGGTTTTGAAGGGGCGGGGGGTGGGAGGTTGGGGGAACCAGGTGGTGGGTATTAGGGAGGGCACAGATTGCATGGAGCACTGGGTGTGGTGAAAAAACAATGAATACTGTTACGCTGAAAATAAATAAAAAAATTAATAAAAAAAAAGAATATCATCAAACCTGTCCAGAGAAATCTGGCAAGCCAAAAAGGGCTAGAAAGACATATTCAGGGTACTAAATGAGAAGAACATACAGCCTAAAATATTTTATCTGGCAAGGGTGACATTCACACTGGATGGAGAGATAAAGAGTTTCTAACACCAGCAAAAACTGAAAGAATATGTGACCACCAGCCAGCCCTGCAAGAAATATTAAGGGTGGATTCTATAAAAGGATAAAGACCCCAAGAGTGATATAGAATAGAAATTTACAGAAACAATCTATAAAAACAAGGGCCTCATGGGCAACATGTTGACAATAAAATCATATCTTTCAATAATCACTCTCAAGATGAACAGCCTATGTGCTCCCATAAAATGGCACAGGGTTGCAGATTGGATAAAAAGATGGGACCCATCCATATGCTGTTTACAAGAGACTCATTTTGAACCTCAGGTTATATCCAGACTGAAATTGAAGAGATGGTGAACCATCTTTCATGCCAATGAACCTCAAAAGAAAGCTGGGATAACAATTCTCATATCCGATGAATTAGATTTTAAGCTAAAGACTGTAGTCAGAGATACAAAAGGGAAATATATGATTCTTAAAGGGTCTATCCAAAAGGAAGATCTAAGAATTTTAAATGACTATGCCCCAAACATGTGAGTAGCCAACCACATAAGCCAATTGTTAATCAAAATAGAGACATGTTGTTAATAGTATGTTAATTGTAGGGCATCTTAACACTCCACTTTCAGATATATACAGATCATCTAAACAGAAGATCAACAAAGAAACAAGAGCTTTGAGTGACACACTGTACAGATGGACCTCATAGATATATACAGAACATTCCACCCTAAAACAACAGGATACTCATTCTTCTCAACTGAACATGGAACTTTCTCCAGAACAGACCATGTACTGGGTCACAAATGAGGTCTCAACTGATACCAAAAGACTGAGATTATTCCCTGCGTAGTGTTAGACCACAATATTTTGAACCTGAAATTCAATCACAAGAAAAAAGTTTGGAATAAATTAAAACACTTGGAAGCTAAAGACCATCTTGCTCAGGAATGTTTGGATAAACCAGGAAATCAAGGAAGGTCTTAAACAATTCATGGAAACCAGTGAGAATGAAAACTCATCAGTCCAAAACCTATGGGATATGGCAAAGGTGGTTCTAAGGGGGAGATACCTAGCCATCCAAGCCTAACTCAAAAAAAATAGAAAAATCCTGAATACACAAACTCTCTTTACAACTTAAAGAACGGAGAATCAACAACAAATTAAGCCTAACCAATGCATAAGAAGGGAAATAATTATGATTAGAGCAGAGATCAATGAATTAGAAACCAGAAATACAGTACAACACATCAATGAAACTAGAAGGTGGATGTTGAAAGAATTAATAAGTTTGATAAACCACTGGCCAGACAAATCCAAAAGAAAAGAGAAAGGACCAAAATTAATAGAATTATGAATGAAAGGGGAGACATCACAACTAACATCAAGGAAATAGAAACAATCATCAGAGATTATTATCAACAGCTATGTACCAATAAGTTAAGCAATATTGATGAAATGGATGCATTCCTGGAGACCTATAAACTTCTAAGACTGAAGCAGGAAGAAATTGACAACATGAATAGACCAATAACCAGTAATGAGATTGAAGCAGTGATCAAAAACCTCCCCAAAACAAGAGCCAGAATTCCCTGAAGAATTCTACCAAACATTCCAAAAAGAAATAATACCTATTCTCCTGAAGCTCTTTCAAAAAAATAGAGACAGAAAGAAAACTTCCAGATTCTTTCTATGAAGCCAGCATCACCTTGATCCCCAAACCGGCAAAAACTCCATCAAAAAGAATTTCAGCCAATATCCCTGATGAATATGGATGCCAAGATTCTCAACAAGATCCTAGCTGGTAGGATCCAACAATATATTAAAAAGGTTATCCACCATGACCAGGTGGGATTTACTCTGGGATGCAAGGTTGGTTCAACATTCACAAATCAATCAGTACAATAGAATAACTCAATAAGGAAAGAGAGAAGAACCATATGATCCTCTCAAATGATGCATAAAAAGCATTTGACAAAATACAGCAACATTTCCTCATTAAAACTTTTCAGAGTACAGGGATAGAGGGAACATTCCTCAATTTTATAAAATCTGTCCATAAAAAATCCACAACAAATAGCATTCTCAATGAGGAAAAGCTAAGACACTTTCCCTTCAGATCAGGAATAGGATAAAGACACCCACTTTAGCCACTATTGTTCAACGTAGTACTAGAAGTCCTAGGAACAGAATTCAGACAACAAAAAGAAATAAAACATATTTAAATAGGCAAAGAAGAACTCAAGCTCTCTCTCTACACAGGTGACATGATACTTTATGTGAAAAACTCAAAGGACTCCACCACCAAGTTACTAGAACTCATAGAACAATTCAGTAATGTGGCAGGTTACAAAATGAATGCACAGAAATCAGTTCATTTCTTATACACTAACAATGAAACTGTAAGAGGGAAATTAGAGATTCTATTCCATTTACAATAGCACCAAAATCTATAAAATACCTTGGAATAAACCTAACCAAAGAGGTAAAAGATCTATACTCTAGAAACTACAGGACACTCATGAAAGAAATTGAAGACACAAAAATATGGAAGAAGTTTCCATGCTCATAGATAGGAAGAATAAACATTGTTAAAAATGTCTATGCTGCCCAGAGCAATGTATGCTTTCAATGCCATCCCAATCAATATCCCATTGGCATTTTTAAAAAGTGCTGGAAGAAACAATCCTAAAATTTATATGGAACCAGAAAAGGCCCAGAATCACCAAGGAAATGTTGAAAAAGAAAACGAATGCTGGAGGCATCACGTTGCCTGATTTCAAGCTATATTACAAAGCTGTGATCACCAAGAAAGCAAGGTACTGGCACAAAAACAGACATTCAGACCAATGGAACAGAGTAAAGAGCCCAGATATGGACCCTCAACTCTATGGTCAACTAATCTTCGACAAAGCAGGAAAAAAATATACAGTGGAAAAAAGACAGTCTCTTCAATAGATGGTGCTGGGAAAATTGGACAGCTATATACAGAAGAATGGAACTCAACCATTCTCTTACACCATACACAAAGATAAACTTGAAGTGGATAAAAGACCTCAACATGAGGCAGGAATCCATCAGAATCTTAGAGGAGAACGTAGGCAGTAACCTCTTTGACATTGGCCTCAGCAACTTCTTTCAAGACATGTCTCTAAAGGCAAAGGGAACAAAAGCAACAATGAACTTTTGAGACTTCATCAAGATCAAAAGTTTCTGCGCAGCAAAGGAAACCGTCAACAAAACAAAGTGGCAACCCCACAGAATGGGAGAAGGTATTTGCAAATGACACTACGGACAAAGGGCTGATATCCAAGATCTATAAAGAACTCCTCAAACTCAACACACATAAAACAGTTTTAGGTGTAGAATAGAGTGATTCGACAATTCTATACATTATTCACTGCTCATGATAAGTGCACTCTTTAATATAGCTCTACAGATTAAAGTGTACTCTATAATCCATCACCTATTTGTCCCATACCCACAAATTTCCCTGCTGCTAACCATCATTTCATTCTCTAGTTAAGAGTCTGTTTCTTGGGGCCCCTGGGTGGCTCAGTGGATTAAAGCCTCTGCCTTCAGCTCAGGTCATGAGCCCAGGGTCCTGGGATCGAGTCCTGCATCGGGCTCTCTGCTCAGGAGGGAGCCTGCTTCCTCCTCTCTCTCTCTGCCTGCTTCTCTGCCTACTTGTGATCTCTGTCTGTCAAATAAACAAATAAAATCTTTTAAAGAAAAGAATCTGTTTCTTGGTTTGTCTCTCTTTTTTCTCCCCTTTTGCTCCTTTGTTTTGTTTCTTGAATTCCACATATAAGTGAAATCATTTGTAATTTGTCTTTTTCTAGGTAGCTTACTCACTTAGCATAACACTCTGTAGCTCCATCCATGTCATTGCAAATGGCAAGATTTTATTCTTTTTATGCCTAAATAATATTCCATTGTGTGTGTGCATGTGTGTGTGTGTGTGTGTGTGTGTACACACAACCTCTTATCAATTCAAAAAGTGACGGACACATGCGCTGCTTCTGTATGCTTGCTATTATAAACAATGCTGCAATAAACATAGGGATGCATGTATTCCTTACAATTAGTGTTATTGTATCTTTTGGATAAATACCCAGTAGTGTTATAACTGGATCATAGGGTATTCTATTTTTAACTGTTTCAGGAAACCCCATACTATTTTCCACAAAGGCTGCACAGTTTGCATTCCCACCAACAGTGCAAAAGGGTTCCTTTTTCTCCAAATCCTCACCAAGACTTGTTTCTTGTGTTCTTGAATTTAACTATTCTTTACAAGTGTGAGGTGATATGTCATTGTAGTTTGGATTTGTATTTTCCTGATGATGAGTGATATTGAACATATTTTCATGTGTCTGTTGCCCACCTGTATGTCTTCTTTGGAGAAATGTCTCTTCATGTCTTCTGCCCATTTTTTAAATGGTTTGCTTTTTGGGTGTTGGGTTGCATGAGTTCTTTATGTATTTTAGAAATATATCAGATATGTCATTGGCAAATATCTTCTCCCATTCTGTAGGTGCCTTTTAGGTTTTTTTTTAATTTTTAAATTAACATATAATATATTATTAGCCCCAGGGGTACAGGTCTGTGAATCGCCAGGTTTACACACTTCACAGCACTCACCATAGCACATACCTTCCCCAATGTCCATAAAACCACCACCCTCTCCCTCCCCCCCTCCCCCTGATAATCCTCAGATTGTTTTTGGCAGTTACTGCTGTGTTGTTAAGATGTTATTCATGGAGACTGCCCTACCACTTACACTAGGTCCCCAAGCTTGATTGTTTTACAGCTTCATCTATAATATGCTTTGGTGAGATTTAAAATTCTGCTCTTCTGATCTTGTCCAATACATTTTCTTAAGGTTCTGAAGATATCTTATTCTGTCTTCCATGCACAAGTATATGTCATGATGGAGATGATATACCAAGTTTGACTCTTAACACAGTTGACACTAAACAGCTCATTCTGACAATAGTTAACCATAAAATTTGCTACTAAGCCTACTTCTAGTGCTTCTCAACTGTTAAAGAAAAAACTGTTGGAGAGAATTAGAACTTTGGGATAGGATGATAATCAGTGCAAAGGAAAATGTTTTGTTAAAATTAATTTTGTTAAAATTAAATAGTTTTTTTATTTCTGAACTTCTTAAACCTTTTATTTGCTAACTTACATTGAGAAGTTTCAAAAGGCAAGCTTACTTGAAGACATAATTCTTTGTTCTTAGAACACCAATTAACATCTGAAGCTTGTATCCTACAATACAATTATGCAAATGCTCTTCAAAATTATTTTCTTATTATCAACACTTAGCATAACTATAACAGTAAGTGTTCACTGATTTTTTGTTGAATGAATATATGATAAGAGAAAGCTATCAGCTTATTAAAAGATATTAAAAAGAGGGTGCATCAATATAGTTAAAATCTTGTTAAATTTTTGAGCTGAGTAGAGATATTATGAAGTTAGCTTAAGAAATTTCATGCTGGGGCACCTGGGCAGCTCAGTGGGTTAAAGCCGCTGCTTTTGGCTCAGGTCATGATCCCGGCGTCCTGGGATCGAGCCCCACATCGGGCTCTCTGCTCAGCAGGGAGCCCGCTTCCTCCCTTCTCTCTCTGCTTGCCTCTCTGCCTACTTGTGATCTGTCTGTCAAATAAATAAATAAAATCTTAAAAGAAAATAAAAAAAAAAGAAATTTCATGCTAAGGTGACTTAGTAAAAAGGACCATTTCAAGAATGCTTTAGGTGGCAAAAAATATTATATTGTCAATTTTTCTTTATGACATAAAAATAATAGTGATTTATAGAATTGTTATAGAATAGTCATATTCTACTTATTATAGTAGACTTGCAATTGTGGAATATTGTATTAGTAGAATTGTTATAACTCAGCTGTGAGGCATGCTGGAAGTTCCCGAAAAGTAAGCTGGAAGAGTTTATCCTTGTGAATGGTGTAAGAGAATGGTCGAGTTTCATTCTTTTACACATAGCTGTCCAATTTTCCCAGCACCATTTATTGAAAAGACTTTTTTCCACTGTATATTTTTTCCTGCTTTGTGAAAGGTTACTTGACCACAGAGTTGAGAGTCCATATCTGGGTTCTCTACTCTGTTCCACCGCTCTATGTGTCTGTTTTTATGCCAGTACCATGCTCTCTTGGTGATCACAGCTTTGTAGTAAAGCCTGAAATCAGGCAACGTGATGCCCCCAGTTTTGTTTTTCTTTTTCAACATTTCCTTAGAAATTCGGGGTCTCTTCTGATTCCATACAAATTTTAAGATTGTTTGCTCCAGCTCTTTGAAAAATGCTGGTGGAATTTTGATCGGAATGGCATTGAAAGTAGAGATTGCTCTAGGCAGTATAGACATTTTAACAATGTTCGTTCTTCTAATCCATGAGTACGGAATGGTCTTCCATCTTTTTGGGTCTTCTTCAGTTTCTTTCATGAGTGTTCTGTAGTTCCTTGAGTGCAGATCCTTTACCTCTTTGCTTAGGTTTATTCCCAGGTATGTTATGGTTCTTGGTGCTATAGTAAATGGAATCAATTCTCTGATTTCCCTTTCTTTATTTTCATTGTTCGTGTATAAGAAAGCAACTGATTTCTGTACATTGGTTTTGTATCCTGCTATATTACTGAATTGCTGTATGAGTTCTAGTGGTTTGGGGGTGGAGTCTTTTGGGTTTTCCATATAAAGTATCATGTCATCTGCGAAGAGAGAGAGTTGGACTTTTCATTGCCAATTTGAATACCTTTTATTTCTCTTCGTTGTCTGATTGTTGTTGCTAGGACTTCTAATACTATGTTGAATAAGAGTGGTGAGAGTGGGCATCCTTGTCGTGTTCCTGATCTCAAAGGGAAGGCTGTCAGCTTTTTTCCATTGAGGATGATATTTGCTGTGGGTTTTTCATAGATAGATTTTATGAAGTTGATGAATGTTCCCTCTATCCCTTTATTTTGAAGCATTTTAATCAGGAACGGATGCTCTATCTTGTCAAATGTTTTTTCTGCATCAATTGAGAGGATCATGTGGTTCTTCTCTCTTCTCTTATTGATTTGTTCTGTCACATTGATTGATTCGCAAACATTGAAACACCCTTTTGACCATTCTCTTACAGCATTCACAAAGATAAACTCAAAATGGATAAGAGACCTCAACGTGAGGCAGAAATCCATCAGAATCCTAGAGGAGAACATAGGCAGTAAACTCTTCGATATTGGCCACAGCAAATTCTTTCAAGATATGTTTCCAAAGGCAAAGGAAACAAAAGCAAAAATGAACTTTTGGGACTTCATCAAGATCAAAAGCTTCTGCACAACAAAAGAAACAGTCAACAAAACAAGAGGCAACCCACAGAATGGGAGAAGATATTCACAAATGACAATACAGACAAAGGGCTGATATCCAGGATCTATAAAGAACTCCTCAAACTCAACACACACAAAACAGATAATCATGTCCAAAATGGGCAGAAGACATGAACAGACACTTCTCCAATGAAGACATACAAATGGCTATCAGGCACGTGAAAAAATGTTCATCATCACTAGCCATCAGGGAGATTCAAATCAAAGCCACATTGAGATATCACCTTACAACAGTTAGAATGGCCAAAATGAACAAGACAGTAAATAGCAAGTGTTGGAGAGCACGTGGAGAAAGGGAAACCCTCTTACACTGTTGGTGGGAATGCAAGTTGGTGCAGCCACTTTGGAAAACAGTGTGGAGATTCCTTAAGAAATTAAAAATAGAGCTTCCCTATGACCCTGCAATTGCACTACTGGGTATTTGCCCCAAAGATACTGATGTAGTGAAAAGAAGGAACATTTGTACCCCAGTGTTCATAGTAGCAATGGCCACAGTCGCCAAACTGTGGAAAGAACCAAGATGTCCTTCAATGGACAAATGGATAAGGAAGATGTGGTCCATATACACTATGGAGTATTATGCCTCCATCAGAAAAGATGAATACCCAACTTTTGTATCAACATGGACAGGACTGGAAGAGATTATGCTGAGTGAAATAAATCAAGCAGAGAGAGTCAAGTATCATATGGTTTAGCTCATTTGTAGATCATAACGTATAACACGGAGGACATGGGGAGATGGAGAGGAGAAGGGAGTTGAGGGAAATTGGAGGGGGAGATGAACCATGAGAGACTGTGGACTCTGAAAAACAATCTGAGGGTTTTGGAGGGTCAGGGGGTGGAAGGTTGGGTGAGCCTGGTAGTACGTATTATGGAGGGCACATATTACATGGAGCCCTGTGTGTGGTGCATAAACTGTGAATACTGGAACACTGAAAATAAATTTAAAAATAAATAAAATTTTTTTAAAAAGTATGCTGGGAGAGGGAAAGAACTAAAGTCTACTGGGACTGGGGAGAGAAAGAGGCTGGAAGGCAAGAGCTGGTCACCAACAGGAAGAAGGCAGAATTCCAAATTACATGTCCAATGAGAATGTAATTACTCCAACAATTATCATTGTCCAAAGGTCTGAATGGGTGATAATGGCTTCTAAGCAGTTCTTGGAGCTAGACGATAGTCAAAATTATAGTTCGGGATTACTGGAAGTAGGTTCTGGTCAGAGCTCCAGCTAACTGGGCTGTTATTTATGGTCCAGAATATAGCTTTTATAGAGTTATAGAGTGGGGAATAGGAATCAACAATCTAAGAGAAAATTGTCAAAGTAACCTGGCTATACTCTGCAGGAGGTATTATCAAATCCAAGTTTGGCTGCCTGCTGCCTGAAAGATCCTTACTCAAGAGACCAGTTTTGATTGGAAATGAATTTGAGGTTTATTCAGATATCAGCAACCTGGGGAGAAGAAAGAATATTCTCCAAAAGATGACCCCAAAATTTCTGCCTGACCCAGGGCTTTTCAAGGGTTTTAGGGTAGTTAGTCATCAAATGAAGTGCAGTGGCCTGCAATATTTATTTTTATTTTGGTATTATTTTTATTATTTCATTTCATTTTATTTTAAGTTAGTTAACATATAGTGTAGTATTGGTTTCAGGGGTAGAATTTAGTGACTCATCACTTACATATAACACCCAGTGCTCATCACAAGTGCCTTCTATAATATCCATCACCCAGTTAGCCCATCCCCCCACCCACCTCCCCTGCAGCAACCCTCAGTTTGTTCTCTTAACTACAGAGTCTCTTACATTTTATCTCTGTTTTTATCTTATTTTATTTTTCTTTCCCTTCCCCTATGTTCATTTGTTTTGTTTCTTAAATTCCACATATGAGTGAAATAATATATTTCTTGATTATGAGCAGACTTGATGATGCCAGCTACAAACCTTATCTCAGTGCTCAGGGATTGTGTGAGGGATTTGGTTCTTGTTTCATGATATGCAGGAGTACTCTCTTTCTGCAAAGGAGAGCAAGTTATACAGATACACAAAGAGAGGTCAATAAAATCATTTATGTGGCCTAAAAGAAAGAAAAACATTTTGCTAAAAAAAAAAAAAAATGCTAGGCTAATCAGAAAGTTGAGGCAGCTCCAAACAGACTTGCTGTCCTCTGTGGCCTGAGAAAGTTTTGGTTCTTCCTCCTCAAAGTCAGTGGTTTGCAAATCTCAGAGAAAGTAAATTACTTCTGTTACAGATCAAGGGCCTTAGGTCAGCAAGTAAGGAGTGTGTTAACTTGAAGCAAATTAACCCTTAAGATGGGCTGGAGTGCTATTACAGAGAGAAGGAGGAAGGGAGGTTATATCTCCCAAGTCATTCAGTTACCTATTGGGACAAGTTTTCCCAGGTACACTCTTGGTGGAAGGATGGCAAGTTAATTCTGTGTCTTATCCACCCACTGTCCAGAGGCTTGCAAGCATAACTGTCTAAAATCTTATTTCCTATGTTTGTTTGAGAGATATATTAATAATTATAGCTGACATTTATTCAGGGTTTATGGTGTATCATGTTCTAAGTCTAATCTTCACAACAATCCTATGAAGCATATATAATTATCCTCTTTTTATATATGAGAATGCTGAAGAATGGAGAGGTTAAGTGACCATTTTAAAGTGACATGGTTAAAGTAATAAAGTAAAGAACTGAGATTCAACTATGTTCACCTAGCTCCAGAGCCCACGGTGCTGTTTTACACTTCTGGAATGAAAAATCTAGGCACTTTAGCTGAATCCAGCCCACAGACACATTATGTTATAGTGGAACAATGTTTTAAACTCTTTAAAAATTTGAATGCCTTTAGGTGAAGTAGGACTGTCCACTTTGCCACAGAAAACACTACTCTTTATTATCTTTCATGACCATTTCACATGTTTTTATTACCTGCTCATCTGGGAAGTATTCAGGTTTGTATGTTCTGCATACCACCTCCCACATTTGTCACAATCCTGGATATTTTTGATTATTAAGTAGGCAATCACATTGACCCCATTGCTAGAGATATACATGATATTCCCACTAGAGTTATCCCATAAACTGTAGTTTAGATTAATTATATTGTCATCATAAATGACTGATGGGGATAACTTTATTAGTCCCAAGTCTCTAAGTTAGAGAAAAAGCTCTTAGAAAAGAAATTGTCCCAGGCATCCTTTTCTATAGGTGAAAGTACTGTATTTATATGCCAAACAATGTATGGTTAGATAATATAAAACCCTGAGGATTGTCTGAATAATTTGATCTGAATATCTTGGAGAATCAGTATACACATTAGTAAGAGGGAGGTAATACATTCCAGGAGGATAAGATCAATTTATACAGCTGGTAGTTCACAAGTTGCCTCTGTCATGTTAAAAAGATCCGTGAAGCTAGCTCTAACTTCTAAGTATAAGAACCATAATGAGAAGGCTGGGAGAGAAAAAGACCTGTAATTTTGAACCATTTAACAATTACTTACTATTTGCCAGGTCTTACCTCTCTCTCTCTCTCTCTCTCTCTCTCTCTCTCTCTCATCATCATCTATCATCTATCTATCATATCTATCCTATATTTCTATTTATCTATTTATCTATCATTTATCTATCTACCTGTCATCTATCATCTATCTATCATCTATCTAACTACCTATCATCTGTATCTCTAGCCATCCACATATATAGAGTCTTATTTTATCCCTACAACAATTCTATAATGAAAATATTATTTTCTACATTTTATAAGTAAGGAATTAAACTTCAGAGAGTTTAAGTCATATACACAAAGTCATCAAACTAGGAAGTGGTACAGCCAGAGGTGTTATTTTTTTTCCCCAGAAAAAGACATAACATCTCCCATGTCTTTATTTTCCATTACAGATGAAAATTCATCATAACTCCTACCAGTTTAAGGGAAACTTTAAACTTAACACCCTTAATCAGTGCTATATTGCACACCTACTAGTTGTAAGTAATCTTTTTAGGAAAATTGAGTCTCTGTTGGGTAAAGGCTCAGTCTTTCAAATTTCCATCGTTTCCCCCATTCAGATGCTAAGTACAGCGTGGTGGGGAAAGGGCTCAGTGCTATGAGAACCTTGCAGCATTGAAGGAGCTGTTATCAACACCTTGGACATGCTGTGAAGAGTCAGGATTTGAAAGTCTAGGCTTGTCTGACTGCCAAGTTTATACAAGCATTTTGCTCTATTCAGTGTTCCCTCACTGCCGACATCTGGATCTCTTAAGGAGGTGAAATAAAAACCAAGAATGTAGTTTGTAGGTTAATGCCGGGCCTTGTCCTATAGGAGGTACAATGTGAAACAGAGTACCGATTGCACAAACAAGTGGGTTGATGCCTTCCATTCCACCAGCAACCCTTACATATGTCTCTAATTCTGTTCCCTCTCCTATTTTCCTTAGCAGCTATTTGCAAGTATTTATTAAACAACATTATTCAAACTATTTTCTTAAAGAAAAATAGTGGTCACCAGACTGGAACAGTTTCAGTTTCTTCCTCCTCCCTGGTAAAAAAATCTATCTGGATCTGTACTCATTCACTCCACTTTCTCTCTAACAGTACAGATGACACTGTACACTCTCCCACCTAAACTGCTCTTTGAATTTACTTCTTCCTTCCTCCTCAGAGATCTTTATATTTTTATCATCAGTTCTTGTACTTTCAACTTCTTCCTTCTTTTGAATCCATGACCTCATTTTTTCACACACATTTTCTTCTTATGCAAACTTCTTGAGAAAATCCTGACTAATTATTGATTAATAGCATAGGCTTTAAATCCAGCCTAATTGGGTTCAAATTCCAGCTCTGGAACTTCCCAGAATTTTTACCTTAAGCATGGTTCCCATCCTCTGGTTCTATTTCCTCATTTCTAAAATGAGGCTAATAATAGTAATTAATTCACTGGATTATGGTGATAATTCCATGAGCTAATATATTTTGAAGCAATTAAAATTATGCCTGGAATACATAAAGCACTATACAAAGTGTTAGTGACTATTATAACTAGCTATAAAAATATACACCTCACAGAGTTGTGATGGTGATTAAGTGAGTTACTACAGTTGACCCCTGAACAACATGGGTTTGAACAGTGTAGGCCCATACATGTGCAGATTTCTTTTGATAATTACAGTTCTGTACTATAAATGTATTTTCTCTTTATTAATATTTTAAAAATAGCATTGTTTTTTCTCTAGCTTGCTTCATTGTAAGAATATAGCATATAATACATATATAATACATAAAACATAAAAAATATGTGTTAATCAACTATGTTATAAGTAAGGCTTATGGTTAAAAATAGGATATTAGTAGTTAAGTTTTGGGGGTGTCAAAAGTTATATGCAGATTTTCAACTGTGCAAGGGGTCAGCATCTCTAACTTTTGCATTGTTCAAGGGCCAACTATACGTGTAGGGTTTTTAGAAGTTTAAAGTAGCTTCTTAATAAACATTAGCTCCTTGTGTTATACTTCTTTTTTCCAATGTCACACCTCTTATTTTTTATTCACCTTACTGGAATTCAGCTTTGGTTCTAGCCACTTAACTTGTTTCTAAAATTGGATCAATGACCTTATAGGTGGTGAATTCAATCAACATTTTTTTTTGCATTGTTTGACAAAGTTCCTATTTATTTTTATTTTTATTTTAATAAACATATAATGTATTTATATCCCCAGGGGTACAAGTCTGTGAATCGCTAGGTTTACACGTTTCACAGCACTCATCATAGCACATACCCTCCCCAATGTCCATATCCCCACCACCCTCTCCCGTCCTTCCTCCCCCCAGCAACCCTCAGTCTGTTTTTTGAGATTGAGTCTTTTATGGTTTGTCTCCCTCCCAATCCCATCTTTTCATTTTTTCTTTTCCTACCTCCCCCCAACCCCCCCACATTGCATCTCCACTTCCTCATATAAAAGAGATCATATGATAGTTGTCTTTCTCCGATTAACTTATTTCGCTAAGCATAATACCCTCTAGTTCCATCCACGACGTCGCAAATGGCAAGATTTCATTTCTTTTGATGGCTGCATAGTATTCCATTGTGTATATATACCACTTCTTCTTTATCCATTCATCTGTTGATGGACATCTAGGTTCTTTCCACAGTTTGGCTATTGTGGACATTGCTGCTATAAATATTCGGGTGCACGTGCCCCTTCGGAGCACCACGTTTGTATCTTTAGGATATATACCCAGTAGTGCAATTGCTGGGTCATAGGGTAGCTCTATTTTCAGTTTTTTGAGGAACCTCCACACTGTTTTCCAGAGTGGTTGCACCAGCTTGCATTCCCACCAGCAGTGTAGGAGGGTTCCCCTCTCTCCGCATCCTCGCCAGCATCTGTCATTTCTTGACTTGTTAATTTTAGCCATTCTGACTGGTGTGAGGTGGTATCTCATTGTGGTTTTGATTTGTATTTCCCTGATGCTGAGTGATGTGGAGCACTTTTTCATGTGTCTGTTGGCCATCTGGATGTCTTCTTTGCAGAAATATCTGTTCGTGTCCTCTGCCCATTTCTTGATTGGATTATTTGTTCTTTGGGTGTTGAGTTTGCTAAGCTCTTTATAGATTTTGGACACTAGCCCTTTACCTGATATACCGTTTGCAAATATCTTCCCCCATTCTGTCAGTTGTCTTTTGGTTTTGTTAACTGTTTCCTTTGCTGTGCAAAAGCTTTTGATCTTGATGAAATCCCAATAGTTCATGTTTGCCCTTGCTTCTGTTGCCTTTGGCGATGTTCCTAGGAAGAAGTTGCTGCGGTTGAGGTCAAAGAGGTTGCTGCCTGCATTCTCCTCAAGGATTTTGATAGATTCCTTTCTCACATTGAGGTCCTTCATCCATTTTGAGTCTATTTTCATGTGTGGTGTAAGGAAATAGTCCAATTTCATTTTTCTGCATGTGGCTGTCCAATTTTCCCAGCACCATTTGTTGAAGAGGCTGTCTTTTTTCCATTGGACATTCTTTCCTGCTTTGTCGAAGATTAGTTGACCATAGAGTTGAGGGTCTATTTCTGGGCTCTCTATTCTGTTCCATTGATCTATATGTTTGTTTTTGTGCCAGTACCATACTGTCTTGATGATGACAGCTTTGTAATAGAGCTTGAAGTCTGGAATTGTGATGCCACCGACTTTGGCTTTCTTTTTCAATATTCCTTTGGCTATTCGAGGTCTTTTCTGGTTCCATATAAATTTTAGGATTATTTGTTCTATTTCTTTAAAAAAATGGATGGGATTTGATAGGGATTGCATTAAATGTGTAGATTGCTTTAGGTAGAATAGACATTTTCACAATATTTGTTCTTCCAATCCAAGAGCATGGAACATTTTTCCATTTCTTTGTGTCTTCCTCAATTTCTTTCATGAGTACTTTATAGTTTTCTGAGTACAGATTCTTTGCCTCTTTGGTTAGGTTTATTCCTAGGTATCTTACGGTTTTGGGTGCAATTGTAAATGGGACTGACTCCTCAATTTCTCTTTCTTCTGTCTTGTTGTTAGTGTAAAGAAATGCGACTGATTTCTGTGCATTGACTTTATATCCTAACACTTTACTGAATTCCTGTATAAGTTCTAGCAGTTTTGGAGTGGAGCCTTTTGGGTTTTCCACATATAGTATCATATCATCCGCAAAGAGTGATAGTTTGACTTCTTCTTTGCCGATTTGGATACCTTTCATTTCTTTTTGTTGTCTGATTGCTGAGGCTAGGACTTCTAGTACTATGTTGAACAGCAGTGGTGATAACGGACATCCCTGCCATGCTCCTGATCTTAGCGGAAAAGCTTTCAGTTTTTCTCCATTGAGAATGATATTTGCGGTGGGTTTTTCATAGATGGCTTTGATAATATTGAGGTATGTGCCCTCTATCCTACACTTTGAAGAGTTTTAATCAGGAAGGGATGCTGCACTTTGTCAAATGCTTTTTCAGCCTCTATTGAGAGTATCATATGGTTCTTATTCTTTCTTTTATTAATGTATTGTATCACATTGATGGATTTGCGGATGTTGAACCAACCTTGCAGCCCTGAAATAAATCCCACTTGGTCGTGGTGAATAATCCTTTTAAAGTACTGTTGGATCCTACTGGCCAGTATTTTGGTGAGAATTTTCGCATCTGTGTTCATCAAGGATATGGGTCTGTAATTCTCTTTTTTGATGGGATCCTTGTCTGGTTTTGGGATCAAGGTGATGTTGGCCTCATAAAATGAGTTTGGAAGTTTTCCTTCCATTTCTATTTTTTGGAACAGTTTCAGGAGAATAGGAATTAATTCTTCTTTAAATGTTTGGTAGAATTCCCCTGGGAAGCCATCTGGGCCTGGGCTTTGTTTTCTTGGAGATTTTTTGATGACTGTTTCAATCTCCTTACTGCTATGGGTCTGTTCAGGTTATCTATTTCTTCCTGGTTCAGTTGTGGTAGTTTATATGTCTCTAGAAATGTATCCATTTCTTCCAGGTTGTCAAATTTGTTGGCGAAGAGTTGCTCGTAGTATGTTCTTATAATTGTTTGTATTTCTTTGGTGTTGGTTGTGATCTCTCCTCTTTCATTCATGATTTTATTTATTTGGGTCCTTTCTGATTTCTTTTTGATAAATCTGGCCAGGGGGTTGTCAATCTTATTAATTCTTTCAAAGAACCAGCTCCTAGTTTCGTTGATTTGTTCTATTGTTTTTTTTTAGTTTCTATTTCATTGATTTCTGCTCTGATCTTTATGATTTCTCTTCTCCTGCTGGGTTTAGGCTTTCTTTGTTGTCCTCTCTCCAGCTCCTTTAGGTGTAGGGTTAGGTTGTGTATTTGAGACCTTTCTTGTTTCTTGAGAAAGGCTTGCACCGCTATATATTTTCCTCTCAGGACTGTCTTTGTTGTGTCCCACAGATTTTGAACCGTTGTGTTTTCATTATCATTTGTTTCCATGCATTTTTTCAATTCTTCTTTAATTTCCTGGTTGAGCCATTCATTTTTTTAGAAGGATGCTGTTTAGTCTCCATGTATTTGCGTTCTTTCCAAATTTCCTCTTGTGATTGAATTCGAGCTTCAGAGCATTGTGGTCTGTAAATATGCAGGGAATGATCCCAATCTTTTGATACCGGTTGAGACCTGATTTGTGACCCAGGATGTGGTCTATTCTGGAGAATGTTCCATGTGCACTAGAGAAGAATGTATATTCTGTTGCTTTGGGATGGAATGTTCTGAATATATCTGTGATGTCCATCTGGTCCTGTGTGTCATTAAGGCCTTTATTTCCTTGTTGATCTTTTGCTTAGATGATCTGTCCATTTCAGTGAGGGGAGAGTTAAAGTCTCCTGCTATTATTGTATTACTGTCGATGTATTTCTTTGATTTTGTTATTAATTGGTTTATGTAGTTGGCTGCTCCCATGTTAGGGGCATAGATATTTAAGATTGTTAGGTCGTCTTGTTGGACAGACCCTTTGAGTATGATATAGTGTCCTTCTTCATCTCTTATAGTCTTTGACTTAAAATCTAATTGATCTGATATAAGGATTGCCACCCCAGCTTTCTTCTGATGTCCATTAGCATGGTACATTGTTTTCCATCCCCTCACTTTAAATCTGGAGGTGTCTTCGGGTCTAAAATGAGTTTCTTGTAGGCAGCATATTGATGGGTTTTGGTTTTTTATCCATTCTGATATCCTGTGTCTTTTGATTGGGGCATTTAGCCCATTAACATTCAGGGTAACTATTGAGAGATATGAATTTATTGCCATTGTATTGCCTGTAAGGTGACTGTTACTGTATATGTCTCTGTTTCTTTCTGATCTACTACTTTTTGCTTAGAGGACCCCTTTCAATATTTCCTGTAGAGCTGGTTTGGTGTTTGCAAATTCAGGTTTTGTTTGTCCTGGAAGCTCTTTATCTCTCCTTCTATTTTCAATGATAGCCTAGCCAGATATCGCATTCTTGGCTGCATGTTTTTCTCGTTTAGTGCTCTGAATATATCATCTCAGTTCTTTCTGGCCTGCCAGGTCTCTGTGGATAGGTCCGCTGACAATCTAATGTTTTTACCCTTGTATGTTACAGACTTCTTTTCCTGGGCTGCTTTCAGGATTTTCTCTTTGTCGCTAAGATTTGTAAATTTTACTATCAGGTGACGAGGTGTGGACCTATTTTTTTGCTTTTGAGGGGCGTTCTTAGCATCTCCTGGATTTTGATGTTTGTTCCCTTTGCCATATTAGGGAAATTCTCTCCAATAATTCTCTCCAATATACCTTCTGCTCCCCTCTCTCTTTCTTCTTCTTCTGGAATCCCAATTATTCTAATGTTGTGTCGTCTTATGGTGTCGCTTATCTCTCAAATTCTCTCCTCGTGGTCCACTATTTGTTTGTCTCTCTTTTGCTCAGCTTCTTTATTCTCTGTCATTTGGTCTTCTATGTCACTAATTCTTTCTTCTGCCTCATTTATCCTAGCAGTGAGAGCTTCCATTTTTGATTGCACCTCATTAATAGCTTTTTTGATTTCAACTTGGTTAGATTTTAGTTCTTTTATTTCTCCAGAAAGGGATTTTATCTCTCTGGTGAGGGTTTCTCTAATATCTTCTATGCCTTTTTTGAGCCCAGCTAGAACCTTAAGAATCGTCATTCTGAACTCTAGGTCTGTCATGTTACCAATGTCTATATTGATTAGGTCTCCAGCCTTCAGTACTGCCTCTTGTTCTTTTTTTTGTTGTGAGTTTTTTGCCTTGTCATTTTGTGCAGATAAGATTTGCTTTCTCCTCCTATAGAAATCTGCTGTTCTTGGTGAGTGAAGTTGGTCCTGGTTGGGTTTCTTGTTGATCTTCTTGGGGAGGGGCCTGTTGTGGTGATTCTCAAGTGTCTTCGTCGCAGGTAGTGCTGCCCTTGCCAGGGGCTGGGCTAAGTAATCCACTCGTTTTTGCTTTCAGGAGCTTTTGTTCCCTGAGTGCTTTCCGTAGAGTTCTGGAGGATGGGAATGAAGATGGCGGCCTCCCAATCTCCGGCCCGGAGGAGCCGAGAGCTTGGGGTTCTGCTCCTCAGTGCACCCTCAGAGAAAAGCTCCCAAACACCCCACCTCCCTGGCCTGCGGTCGCGCTGGTAGGAAAGCGGTCAATTGCTGGCACTTGGAGAGAAGCTCCCATTTGCTTCCGTCTCCATGGCCTCTGGCTGTACTCCAAGCCCACCCAGCCTGCAACCGGCACAAGGTAACTCCAGGCTGAGAGCTCACTCCTCGGCTTTGTCGCTGTAGCTGGCTTCCCTGCTCTAATACCTGCGAGCTCTGCGGCACTCAGATGCCCCAGGTCCTTCTGTGACCCCGCAGGACCTGCGGTTATGCTGACCCCACCTGGGTTTCCCCCCGGTTTAGCCTCTAGAGCGATGTCCCTCCGTAGAGCAGACTTTTAAAAGTCCCGATTTTGTGCTCTGTTGCTCCGCCGCTTGCCGGCAGCCGGCCCCTCCCCCCGTGGTCTATCTTCCCGTCGCTTTGGATTCACTTTGGATTCACTTCTCTGCAGGTCCTACCTTTCAGAAAGTGGTCGATTTTCTGTTTCTAGAATTGTTGCTTGCCGGGAGCCGGCCCCTCCCCCTGTGGTCTATCTTCCCATCGCTTTGGATTCACTTTGGATTCACTACTCTGCAGGTCCTACCTTTCAGAAAGTGGTCGATTTTCTGTTTCTAGAATTGTTGCTCTTCTTCTCTTCGATTTCCCATTGGATTTGTAGGCGTTCACAATGGTTAGATAAGCTGTCTAGCTGATCTCCTGCTACCTGATGTCGTCTCAGCCTGCTACTTCTCCGCCATCTTGACTCCTCCCCCCAATCAACATTTTTCTGTTCCTATCACATTGAATGCCTTTGCAGAATTTTATATTTTATTATAATTCCCTCTTTGAAATTCTTCTCCTTTGGCTCTTGAATACTTTTCTTTCTTACTGCTATTTCTCTGTCTCTTTACTAGGCACCTCGTACTGGCCTTTAATTTAAGTGTTCTTTATTTTGTTAAAGACTTTATTAATTTGACAGAGAAAGATCACAAGTAGGCAGAGAGGCAGGCAGAGAGGGAGAGAGAAGCAGGCTCCCTGCTGAGCAAAGAACCTGATGCAGGGCTCAATCGCTTGACCCTGAGATCATGACCCAAGCCGAAGGCAGCAGCTTAACCCACTGAGCCACCCAGGTGCCCCTAATTTTATTTTTTCAGTGTTCCAAGATTCAATTGTTTATGCATCACACCCAGTGCTCCATGCAATACGTGCCTCATTAATAAACACCATCGGGCTCACATAACACCCTACCCCCTTCCCTCCAAAACCCTCAGGTTGTTTCTCAGAGTCCACAGTCCATCATGCTTTCTCTCCCCCTCTGATTTCCCCCAATTCAATTTTCCATTCCTTCTCCTAATTTCCTCCATGTTATTCCTTATGCTCCACAATTAAGTGAACCCATATAATAATAACCTCTTTCTTCTTGACTTATTTCACTCAGCATAATCTCCTCCAGTTCCATCCATGTTGATACAAAAGTTGGGTATTCATGCTTTCTGATGGAGGCATAATATTCCATTGTATATATGGACCCTATCTTCTTTGTCCATTCATCTCTTGAAGGACATCTTGAGTCTTTCCCCAGTTTGCTGACTGTGGCCATTGCTGCCATGAACATTGGGGTACATATGGCTCTTCTTATAATGACATCTGTATCGTTGGGGTAAATACCCAGTAGTGTAATTGCAGGGTCATAGGGTAGCTCTATTTTTAATTTCTTAAGGAATCTCCACACTGTTTTCCAAAGTGGCTGCACAAGTTTGCATTCCCACCAACAGTGTAAGAGGGTTCCCCTTTCTCCACATCATCTCCAACACTTTCTGTTTACTGTCTTTTTAATTTTGGCCATTCTAACTGGTGTAAGGTGGTATCTCAATGTGGCTTTGATTTGAATCTCCCTGATGGCTAGTGATGATGAACATATTTTAATGTGTCTGTTAGCCATTTGTATGTCTTCTTGGGAGAAATGTCTGTTCATGTCTTCTACCCATTTTTTGACGTGATTATTTGTTTTGTGTGTGTTGATTTTGAGGAGTTCTTTATAGATCTTGGATATCAGCCCTTTGTCTGTAGTGTCATTTGGGAATATCTTCTCCCATTCCGTGGGTTGCCTCTTTGTTTTGTTGACTGTTTCCTTTGCTATGCATAAGCTTTTGATCTTGATGAAGTCCCAAAACTTCATTTTCACTTTTGTTTCCTTTGCCCTTGGAGACATGTCTTGAAAGAAGTTGCTATGGCCAGTGTCGAAGAGATTACTGCCTATGTTCTCCTCTAGCATTTTGATAGATTCCTGCCTCACGTTGAGGTCTTTCATCCATTTTGAGGTTATCTTTGTGTATGGTGTAAGAGAATGGTCAAGTTTCATTCTTCCATACATAGTTGTCCAATTTTCCCAGCACCATTTATTGAAGAGACTGTCTTTTTTCCACTGGGTATTTTTTCCTGCTTTGTTGAAGATTATTTGACCATAGAGTTGTGGGTCCATATATGGGCTCTCTAATCTGTTCTACTGGTCTATGTGTCTGTTTTTGTGCCAGTATCATGCTGTCTTGGTGATCACAGCTTTGTAGTAAAACTTGAAACCAGGCACGTGATGCCCCCAGCTTCGTTTATTTTTTCAACATTTCCTTAGTGATTTGGGGCTTTTCTCATTCTGTACAAATTTTAGCATTGTTTGTTCCAACACCTTGGAAAATGCCATTGGTATTTTGATCAGGATGGCATTGAAAGTCTACATTGGGGGCGCCTGGGTGGCTCAGTGGGTTAAAGCCTCTGCCTTCAGCTCAGGTCGTGGTCCCAGGGTCCTGGGGTCGAGCCCTGCATCGGGCTCCCTGCTCAGCACGGAGCCTGCTTCCCTTCTTCTCTCTCTCTGCCTGCCTCTCTGCCTACTTGTGATCTCTGTCTGTCAAATAAGTAAATAAAATCTTAAAAAAAAAAAAAGAAAGTCTACATTGCTCTGGGCATCATAGACATTTTAACAATGTTTATTATTCTGATCCATGAGCATGGAATGATTTTCCATCTTTTTGTGTCTTCTTCAGTTTCTTTCATGAGTGTTATGTAGTTCCTTGAGTATAGATGCTTTACTTCTTTGATAGGTTTATTCTATGGTATCTTGTGATTTTTGATGCTATTGTAAATGGAATCGGTTCTCTAATTTCTCTTTCTACAGTTTCATTGTTAGTGTATAAGAAAACAACTAATTTCTGTGCATTGATTTTGTATCCTGCCACATTACTGAATTGCTGTATGAGTTTTAGCAGTTTGGGGTGGACTCTTTTGGGTTTTCCATATAAAGTATCATGTCATCTGTGAAGAGAGAGAGTGTGACTTCTTCTTTTCCAATTTGAATACCTTTTATTTCTTTTTGTTGTCTGATTACTGTTGCTAAGACTTCTAATACTATGTTGAACAAGAGAGGTGAGAGTGGGCATCCTTGTCGTGTTTATGATATCAAAGGAAAGGCTCTCAGCTTTTCTCCATTGAGAATGATATTCGCTGTGGGTTTTTCATAGACAGATTTTATGAAGTTGAGGAATGTTCCCTCTCTCCCTATACTTTGCAGCGTTTTAATCAGGAACAGATGATGTATTTTGTCAAATGTTTCTTCTGGATCAATTGAGAGGACCATGTGGTTATTTTCTCACCTCCTATTGATTTGTTCTATCACATTGATTGATTTGCAAATGTTGAACCACTCTTGCATCCCAGGGATAAATCCCACCTGGTCCTGGTGGATTATCTTTTTAATATACTCTTGGACCCTATTAGCTAGAATCTTATTGAGAATCTTGGCATCCATATTCATCAGGGATATTAGTCTAAAATTCTCTTTTTTAATGGGGTCTTTGCCTGGTTTGGGGATCATGGTAATACTGCCTTCATAGAAAGAGTCTGGAAGTTTTCCTCTCTGTTTCTATTTTTTTTTAAATCAGCTCCAGGAGAATAGAATTATTTCTTCTTTAAATGTTTGGTAGAATTCCCCAGGAAATCTGCGAACAAACTCTTCTCTAAAGAAGACATACAAATGGCTAATAGATGCATGAAGAAATGTTCATCATCATTAGCCATCAGGGAGATTCAAATCAAAGCCACATTGAGATACCACCTTACACCAGTTAGAATGGCCAAAATTAAAAAGACAGTAAACAGAAAGTGTTGGAGATGATGTGGAGAAAGGGGAACCCTCTTACACTGTTGGTGGGAATGCAAACTTGTGCAGCCACTTTGGAAAACAGTGTGGAGATTCCTTAAGAAATTAAAAATAGAGCTACCCTATGACCCTGCAATTACACTACTGGGTATTTACCCCAACGATACAGATGTCATTATAAGAAGAGCCATATGTACCCCAATGTTCATGGCAGCAATGGCCACAGTCAGCAAACTGGGGAAAGACTCAAGATGTCCTTCAAGAGATGAATGGACAAAGAAGATAGGGTCCATATATACAATGGAATATTATGCCTCCATCAGAAAGCATGAATACCCAACTTTTGTATCAACATGGACAAGACTGGAGGAGATTATGCTGAGTGAAGTAAGCCAAGCAGAGAGAGCTAATTATCATATGGGTTCACTTAATTGTGGAGCATAAGGAATAACATGGAGAACATTAGGAGAACGAAAGGAAAAGTGAATTGGGGGAAATTGGAGGGGGAGATGAAACATGAGAAACTGTGTAGTCTGAAAAACAACCTGAGGGTTTTGAAGGGGAGGGTGTGGGCTACTATGTGCGTCTGATGGTGTTTATTAATGAGGCATGTATTGCATGGAGCACTGGGTGTGGTGCATAAACAATCAATCTTGGAACACTGAAAAAATAAAATAATTTTTTTTAAAAAGAGTAAAAAGAGATAAAAAGAAAAAAAAAAGTTGTATCTGAAAAATACACCAGCCATGAGGCATTGTAAGGAGCTCAATATACTATTTTCCCATGGTGTTGTGGTTTTACATTTTCATGGGGACCCTAGGTCTGTTGTCCTCTTGTTCTTACAACTTATCTTCTGGGGGATGTACCTGCCATGCTCTTTCTCAGGCAACCCTCTGTGAAAACTGGTTTTGCGGCTCTTGTTCTCTGGTGGCTTTCCAAGGCTTTTCAGAGAGTCATAGCATAGGAAAATATCCACATTGAGACCTCTGACCCAGGGCAGAGAATTCACAAGCTGCTCTCCTCTGAACTCTCCAGAACACAGTCTCCATTTCCATAAATGCTGCTGAAAACTGCAGCCTCCTGCAGGTGGTGAAGATCCCCAGTGACTCCCTCAGTGGTCTACTCAGGAGCCCTGCTTGTCTTTGCCCTTTGTGCTTCTAAAACCGCAAGTGGTCCCAGGTTCGAGTGCATATATTCTCACATCTCAGGCTGATTTCACAGGTGTTCAGAATGGTTTGGTAGATACCCAACTAAATTCAGGGGTCCAGTTGAAACAGAGTCCCCTACTCCTCTGACATCTTGCCATCCTCCTCCATTTTTATTGTTACATATACATGATATATATATATATAATTTCTGTGCATTATATTTTATGTGTGTGTGTGTGTGTGTGTGTGTGTGTGTGTTTCTTTTTTCCTGCTTTGGGATCTAGTTTCCTTTAACAAAGAGACCAAAATACACCCAGGATCTAATTTACTGCTTTGTTCTGTTTTACTTCTTTGATTTTTTCCCCCTTATTTTGTTTTCTTTCTGTTTTCTTCTGGTTTGTTTTGATTGTATTTTTCTGGCATTGTTGTTATTTTTGCATTTTCTCTCTCTTATATTTTTTTCAGGACATAACAATGGGACTGAGAAATTCACCCCAAAAAAACAACAGGAGGCACTATTTGCTGTCAGGCATGTAATCAATACGGATATAAGTGAGATGTTGGAACTAGAATTCAAAATGATGATTATAAAGTTATTAGCTGTGCTTGAAAAAAGCATAGAAGACACTAGAGAATCTCTTATTGTAGAAATAAAACAATTAAAATCTAATCAGGCTCAAATTAAAAATACTATTACTGAGATGCAGTAAAAAATGGAGGACTTAATGACAGGATAGAAGAGACAGAAGAGAGAGGCGGTGATATAGAAGGCAAAATGATGAAGAATAAGGAAGCTGAGAAAAGAAAACAATTACCGGATCACCAAGGGAGGCTGTAACAAACCAGCAATATGAAAAAGGGAAATAATATCCAAATAATAGAGGTCCCAAAAGATGAAGGGGGGTCAAAAGGTTTATTTGAACAAATTATAACTGAGAACCTCCTTAATCTGGGGAACAAAACAGGTGTTCAAGTCCAGAGGGAACAGAGAACTCCTGTCAAAATCAATAAAGATAGGTCAACACCTCGACATATAATAGTGAAGCTTGCAAATTTCAGAGATAAACAGAAAATATAGACGGCAGTTCAGGACAAGAGGTCATTAACCTACAAGTATAGAAACACTCTGGCAACAGATCTGTCCATGGAGATGTGGCAGCCCAGAAAGGACTGGCATGATATATTCAATGGGCTAAGTGAGAACAATATACATCTAGGAATATTTTATCCAGCAAGGCCATCATTCAGAATGGAAGGAGAGATAAAAGAATTTTGAGGACAAACAAAAACTAAAGGAATTCATGAACACTAAACCAGCCCTGCAGGAAATACTAAAAGGAATCCTTTGAGTGAAAAGAGAGCCCAAAATTAACAAACACCAGACAGGAACAGAGACAATCTATATCAACAGCAAATTTACAGGTAATACAATGGCACTAAATTCATACCATTCAATAATTATCCGGAATATAAATGGACTAAATGCACCAACCAAAAGACACAGGTATAAGATTGGATTAAAAAGAAAAAATAAGACCCGTAAAAATACTGTCTACAGGAGAATAATTATAGAGCCAGAGACACTTCCAGATTGAAAGTGAGGTATGGAGAATAATTTGTCATTCTAATGGACATCAGTAGAAGCTGGAGTAGCAATCCTTATATCAGACAAACTCGATTTTAGACCAAAGACTCTAATAAGAGATGAAGATGGACATTGTATCATAAGAAATGTGTCCATCTAACAAAAAGATGTAATAGTTTTAAGTATTTATGCCCATAACATGGAAGCAGATAATTATATAAAAGAATTAATAACAAAACTAAAGAAACACATTTATTTCTTTTATAAATTAAATTTTTTTAATTAAATTTTTTATTTATTTTCAGCGTAACAGTATTCATTGTTTTTTCAACACACCCAGTGCTCCATGCAATCTGTGCCCTCCCCAATACCCACCACCTGGTTCCCCCACCCTCCCACCCCCCGCCCCTTCAAAGCCCTCAGGTTGTTTTTCAGAGTCCATAGTCTCTCATGGTTCACCTCCCCTTCCAATTTCCCTCAACTCCCATTTATAATAGTACAATGTTAGTACAGGACTTTAACACCACAATTACAGCAATGGACAGATCATCTAAGCAGAAGATCAATGAAGAAACAAGGGCTTTGAATGACACATTCATCAGATGGAATTCACAGATATATTCAAGGTATTTCATCCTAAAGCACAGAATACACATTCCTCTTGAGTGCGCATGGGACATACTCCAGAATAGATCACATATTGGGTCACAAATCAGGTCTTAACCACTACCAAAAGACTGATATTATACCATGTATATTTTCAGACCACAGTTCTTTAAAACTTGAACTCAATCACAAAAGAAAATTTGGAATGGAAAAAAAATCCATGTAGGTTAAAGAGCATCCCACTAAAGAATGGATAAGTCAACAAGGAAATTAAAGATGAATTAAAAATACATGGAAACAGGGAGGGAGACAAGATGACAGAGGAGCAGAAGACCCCATTTCAACTGGTCCCCTAATTAAGCTGGTTATCTATCAAACAATTTTGAACATATACAAAATCAGCTTGAGATTTTAGAATATATATCCGGATCTCTATAAGTAGAAAAGTGACCTTTGGCAAGGTACGATGTGCAGAGTTGTGAATCTGCAGGGAGATATGTGAAGATAAATGGAAGGGCTAGGAACTGCCATAAGCTGGCACATGGAAAGTAATATAACACTGGAGCACAAAATCAGGAACTGTAGAAATCTGCTCTAGTGAGTGACATCCCCTTCTTAAAGGGGGCTCTGGAAATGAAAAGACAAAATTCTAGTAGGGTATTGTAGTCTCAGGTTAGGAGGGACCACAGAGCAAAAGGAAATTCCTGATATGGTAGAGGGCCTGAGCATTGGAGCCAGGAAGCGGTTATGGTCAGCAACCCCAGGAAGAGAATTTCAGCTCGGATCACCAGAAACCAAGGACCAGATGGGTCTATATCCACTCTTTCCTTTAAAGGCTTGAAAAATCTGGAACCTGTCCCTGTGACTGAGCAAAAACTCAGAGAGCAATAGTAGCTGGCGCTTTAGGGAAGAACCCAGACTTGATTCTGGAGCTTCTGGTGTCCATGTGAGCCCAAAGCCGCTTGAGGTTTTAGAAGCACAAATGGGCAGAGATACTCCTGGGCCCCTGAAATCATTTCTGATAGATTGTGTGGGCATGCACCACGGGAGGCTGTAGTTTTCAGAGGTGCAAGCAGAAGTGGAGACTGTTTGTCCTAAAGAGTTATTAAAAAGGGCAGAATGCAAATTTTCTGCTTTGGTTTGGCTGTGCCATCTTTGTTCTGACCCACTTAGGAAGCATGGAAGGGACTGAGGGAACAAAAGCCAAAAAGAGGTCACGTTTCCACTGACCCCATCACCGTGACAGGAGATAGGGCAAATCCAAACAGGCATGGTAACCTGAGAAACAGCATGGCAGGTCCCTGCCCCAAAAGACAGGCTAGAAGAATGGGGGAAGACAATCCTATGGAGCCTACAAAACTGTAAACTCCCAACACAAGGGTAAAATTGTATATCGAGTCCAGTTATGGTCTCATAACTTACTTTTCAGGGAAATTCTACTTTTATTTCTTTTTTCCTCCTTTTCTCATGCATACTTCATTTATAACTTCTCCTCATTTCAACTAGATGTCTTTTATACAAACTTTTCTCACACTGCTTTTTGAACTTGTATTTTTACACACTTTTAAAAATAGCTATGTGCTTTATTTTAGCCCGTGTCTCAGTCTACTCAATGTTACCTTTTTATATATACAAGTTTTACTTTCCTAGTAATCTTGGGACATAGTGTCTTCTTACACACAGACCAAATACACCTAGGAAGAAGTGAAATACCCCACTTTATACACACTGAGAGATTGTGAGAGTCCCTGCCACTCCCCCTTTTTAAAAATCATTTTTACTTATTTTTAATTTATTTTTAGTTTATTTTAAAATTCCTCAATTTTTAATTTTATTCTGGTGTCTCATTTTGGCTTTGTTTTTTCATTGGTGGCATCTGAACACTCCAGACATTGCCAGGGTTCAATAGCTTGGGACGTGACTGATATTTTGGACTCTGTCCATTCATTCAACTGTCCCTCAATAGAATGACTAAGAGGAGGAACTCCCAACAAAGAAAAGAATGAGAGACAGTGTCCTCTGCCACAGAATTAATGGATATGGATATAAGCAAGATGCCAGAGATAGACTTCAGGTTAGTAATCATGAAGTCAATAGCTAGGCTTGAAAAAAAATTTGTGACAATATAGAATCTCTAAGGGCAAAAATGAGAGCTAATCATGCAGAACATAAAAATGCTATGAATGAGACGCAGTCTAAACTGGATAATCTAATATCCAGTATAAATGAGGCAGAAGAACAAATTAGTGATAAAGAAGAAAAGCTGATAGAAAGGAAAGAAGCTGAAGAATATAGGGATAAGCAGCTAGTGCATATAAAAATAGACTTAGGGAGCTCAACAATGCCCTGAAACCTTCCAATGTCAGAATTATTGGGATCCCTGAGTGGGTGGAGAGAGAGAGGACAAGAAAGTATATTTGACTAAATCATAGCTGAGAACTTCCTTAATCTGGGTAAGGAAACAAACATTCATGTACAAGAGACAGAGAGGACCCCCTCCCAAAATCAATAAAAATAAATCAAAACTCTGACACATTATAGTGAAGCTTACAAATCCTAGAGCCAGGGAAGCTATCCTGAGAGAAGCTAGGGGGAAGAGATTTCTTACCTATGGAGGGAGGAACATCAGAATAACATCACACCTACCCACAGAGACCTGGCAAACCAGAAAGGACTGGCATGCCATATTCAGGGTACTAAGTGAAAAGAAAATGCAGCCAAGAATACTTTAGCCGTCAAGACTATCATACAGAATGGATGGAGAGATAGAGGGCTATCAGGACAGGTAGAAACTGAAACAATATGTGGCCACCAGGCCAACAGCACTAGAAATATTAAGGATTCTCCAAGTGAAGAAAAAACCATGAATTACATAGACCAGAAATAACAAAACAAAACAAAACAGAAAATATACAGAAACTGGGAATTTACAGGCAACACAATGTCACTAAATTCATATCTTTCAGTAGTTACTCTCAGTGTGAACAGGCTGAATGCTCCAATCGAGACCAGAGGGTGTCAGATTGGATTAAAAAAATCAGGACCCATCCGTATGCTATTGACAAGTTTATTTTGAACCTAAAGACACCTTCACATTGAAAGTGAGGGGATGAAGAACAATTTACCAGACCAACGGACCTCAAAAAAACCTGGGGTAACAATTCTCATATCAGACAAACTAGACTTTATTATATTTTATATTGTGTTATGTTAGTCACCATACATTACATCATTAGTTTTTTATTAGTGTTCCAAGATTCATTATTTACATATAACACCAACAACTCCATGCAATAATGCCCTCCTTAATACCCATCTCCAGGCCAGCCCATCCTCCCACCCCCTCCACTCTAAAACCCTCAGTTTGTTTCTCAGATTCCATAGTCTCTCATGATTGGTCTCCCCCTTCAATTCCCCACCCTTCATTTTTTCCTTCCTTCTCCTAATGTCCTCCATACTATTCCTCAAGTAAGCAAAACTTTATGATAATTGACTTTCTCTGCTTGACTTAATCACTAAGCATAATCTTCTCCAATCCCATCCATGTTGATGCAAAAGTTGGGTATTCATTCTTTCTGATGACTCAGTAATATTCCACTGAATATATGGACCACATCTTCTTTATCCATTTGTCTGTTGAAGGACATCTCAGCTCTTTGCAGTTTAACTATTGCAGGCATTGCTGCTATGCACACTGGGGGTACATATGGCCCTTTTTTTCACTATATCTATATCTTTAGGGTGAATATCTAGGAGTGCAATTGCTGGTTCATAGGGTAGCTCTATTTTTAATTTTTCATGGAATGTCCACAATGTTTTCCAAAGTGGTTGCACCAACTTGCATTCCCACCAACAATGTAAGAGGGGTTGCCTTTCTCCACATCCTCTCCAACACACGTTGTTTCCTGTCTTGCTAATTTTGGCCATTCTAACTGGTGTAAGGTGGTATCTCAATGTAGTTTTGATTTGAATCTCCCTGATGGCTAGTGATGATGAACATTTTTTCATGTGTCTGATAGCCATTTGTATGTCTTCATTGGAGAAGTGTCTGTTCATATCTTCTGCCCATTTTTAAATATGATTGTCTGTTTTGTGTGTGTTGAGTTTGAGGAGTTCTTTATAGATCCTGGATATCAACCTTTTGTCTGTACTGTCATTTGCAAATATCTTCTCCCATTCCGTGGGTTGTCTCTTTGTTTTGTTGACTGTTTCTTTTGCTGTGCAGAAGCTTTTGATCTTGATGAAGTCCCAAAAGTTCATTTTCATTTTTGTCTCCTTTACCTTTGGAGACATATCTTGAAAGAAGTTGCTGTGGCTGATACTGAAGAGGTTACTGCCTACGTTCTCCTCTATGATTTTGATGGATCCCTGTCTCACACTGAAGTTTCTCATCCATTTGTAGTTTATCTTTGCATATGGTGTAAGAGAATGGTTGAGTTTCATTCTTCTGTATATAGCTGTCCAATTTTCCCAGCACCATTTATTGAAGAGACTGTCTATTTTTCATTGGATTTTTTCCCCTGATTTATAGAAGATTAGTTGAACATAGAGTTGAGGGTCCATATCTGGGTTCTCTACTCTGTTCCATTGGTCTATGTGTCTGCTTTTGTACTAGTACCATGCTGTCTTGGTGATCACAGCTTTATAATATAGCTTGAAATCAGGCAAAGTGATGGCCCGAGCTTTGGTTTTCTTTTTCAACATTTCCTTGGGGGTTCGGGGTCTTTTTTGGTTGCATACAAATTTTAGGATTGTTTGTTCCAGCACTTTGAAAAATGCCATTGGTATTTTAATCAGGATGGCATTGAAAATATAGATTGCTCTGGGCAGCATAAATATTTTAACAATGTATATTCTACTGATCCATGAGCATGGAATGTTTTTCCATCTTTTTGTGTCTTCTTCAATTTCTTTTAAGAATGTTCTGTAGTTCCTTGAATATAGATTCTTTTCCTCTTGAATTAGGTTTATTCCAAGGTATCTTATGGTTTTAGGTGCTATTGTAAATAGAATCCACTCTCTAATTGCATTTCTACACTTTCACTGTTAGTGTATAAGAAAGCAACTGATTTATTTCTTTTTAATTTTTTAAGACTTTATTTATTTATTTGACAGACAGAGATCACAAGTAGGCAGAGAGGCAGGTGGGAAGGGGGGGAGCAGGCTCCCAGCTGAGCAGAGAGCCCGATGCGGGGCTCAATCCCAGGACCCTGGGATCATGACCTGAGCTGAAGGCAGAGGCTTTAACCCACTGAGCCATCCAGGCATCCCTGGCAACTTATTTCTGTATATTGATTTTGTATCCTGCCACATTACTGAATTGCTGTAGGAGTTCTAGTAATTTGGGGGTGGAGTGTTTTGGGTTTTCCACATAAAGTATCATGTCATCTGTGAGGAGAGAGAATTTGACTTCTTCTTGCCTATTTGAGTACATTTTATTTCTTTTTGTTGTCTGACTGCTGTTGCTAGGACTTCTAGTACTATACTGGAGAATAATGGTGAGAGTGGGCATCCTTGTCATGTTCCTCATCTCAGTGGAAAGACTCTCAGCTTTTCCCCCTTGAGAATGATATTTGCTGTGGGTTTTTCCTAGATAGATTTTATGAAGTTGAGTGACTTGTGAATTTGAACCACCCTTGCATCCCAAGGATAAAACCCACCTGGTCCTGGTGGATAGTCTTTTTAATGTACTGTTGGATCCTATTAGCTAGGATCTTGTTGAGAATCTTGGCATCTGTATTCATCAGGCATATTGGTCCAAAATTCTCCTTTTTGATAGGGTCCTTTCCTGGTTTGGGGGTCAAGGTGATGCTGGCCTCACAGGAAGTGTTTGTAAGTTTTCCTTCTGTTTCTATTTTTTGAAAGAGCTTCAGGAGAATAGATGTTATTTCTTCTTGGAATGTTTGGTAGAATTCCCCAGGGAATCCATCTGGTCTTTGACTCTTCTTTTTTTCTTTCTTTGTTTTGGGGAGGAGGTTTTTGATTACTGCTTCAATCTCGCTACTGCTTATTTGTCTATTCAGGTTGTCAGTTTCTTCATGTTTTAGTCTTGAAAGTTTATAGGTTTCCAGAAATGCATCTATTTTTATGTAGGTTGCTTAATTTATTGGCATATAGCTGTTGATAATCATGTCTGATGATTGTTTCTATTTCTTCGTGTTAGTCGTGATCTCCCCCTCTACATTCATAATTGTAATAATTTGGGTCCTTTCTCTTTTTTTTTTTGATTAATCTGGGCAGTGGTTTATCAATGTTCTTGATTCTTTCAAAGAACCATTTTCCAGTTTCATTGATGTGTTCTACTGTATTTCTGGTTTCTAATTCATTGATCTCTGTTTAATCTTAACTATTTACCTTCTCATGCATGGGGTAGGCTTAATTTGGTGTTGATTTTCCTGTTCTTTAAGCTGCAAAGAGAGTTTGTGTATTCAGGATTTTTTCTATTTTTTTTTTTTGAGTGAGGCTTTAATGACTATATATTTCCCCCTTAGGACTGCCTTTGCCATATCCCATAGGTTTTGGACTGATGTGTTTTCATTCTCATTGGTTTACCTGAGTTGTTTAAGTTCTTCTTTGATTTCTTGGTTGACCCAAACATTCTTGAGCAGGATGGTCTTTAACTTCAAGTGATTGAATTTCTTACAATTTTTTTCTTGTGATTGAGTTCCAGTATCAAACCATTGTTGTCTGAGAATATGCAGGGAATCATCTTAATCTTTTGGTATCAGATGGGACCTGATTTGTGACCCAGTATGTGGTCATTCTGGAGAAGGTTCCATGTGTGCTAGAGCAGAATGAGTATTCTGTTTTTTTAGGGTGGAATGTTCATATATATGTATATTCAATCTGTTCCAGTTTGTCATTCAAAGCTCTTGTTTATTTGTTGATTTTCTACTTGGATGCTCTGTCTATTGCTGATAGTGGAGTGTAAAGATCCACTACAATTAACATATAATTATCAATATGTCTCTTTATTTTGATTAACAGTTGGCTTGTGAGTTTGGCTGCTGCCATGTTGGGGGCATAGATATTTACAATTTTTAGATCTTCTTGTTGGGTAGACACTTTATGAATTATATAGTTCCCTTCTATATCTCTAAGTACAGTCTTTAGCTTAAAATCTAATCAGTCTGATATGAAGATTGCTACCCCAGGTTTCTTTTGATGTCTCTTGGCATGTAAGATGATTCTTCATCCCTTCACTTTCAGTCTGGATATATCTTTAGGTTCAAAATGAGTTTCTTGTAAACAACATGTGGATGAGTCCTGTCTTTTTATCCAATCTGCAACCCCGAGCCATTATATTGGAGTATTTAGGGCCTTCATGTTGAGAATGATTATTGATAAGTACGTTTTTATTGCCATAATGTTGCCTGTGAGGTCCTTGTTTCTATAGATTGCCTCTGTAAATTTCTGTTCTATATCCCTCTTGGGGTCTTTCTTCTTTTATAGAATACCCCTTAATATTTCTTGCAGGATCAGCTTATGGTCACGTATTCTTTCAGTTTTTGCTGGTCTTGGAAGCTCTTTATCTTTCCATCCATTCTAAATGACAGCCTTGCCAGATAAAATATTCTTGGCTGCATGTTCTTCTCTTTCTTTTCATTTAGTACCTTGAATATGTCTTTCTAGCCCTTTATGGCTTGCCAGGTTTCTGTGGACAGATCTGATGTTATTCTAATGTTTGTTCCTGTGTACGTAAGGAATCTCTTCAGCCTTGTTGCCCTTAAGATATTTTCCCTGGTTTTGTGATTAGCAAGTTTCACTATTAAATGCCTGGGGGTCAGTCTGCTCTACTTGATTTTCGGGGGTGTTCTCTCTGCCTCTAGGACACAAATGCTTGTTCCATTCCACAGATTAGGGAAATTCTCAGCTAGGATTTGCTCAACTGTACCTCTCTCTCTCTCCAACCCTCCAGGGAACCCAATAATTTTGATATTCGAGCATTTCATGGAGTCATTTATTTCTCTAATCCTGTTTTCATGTTTGCTCCAGGCCTCCTCCTGTTCCTTCTTTTCTATCAGTTTGTCTTCTAGTTCCCTAATTTGTTCTTCTGCCTCATTTACCCTGGATGTTAGAGTATTTAGATTAGATTTGATCTCATTGTTAGTATTTGTAAGTTCTTCCAGATCAACTCTCACTTCTGCCCCTAGAGAATCTATGTTGCCATTAATGGTTTTCTCCAAACTAGCTATTGTCTGCATAACTGTTACCCTGAAGTCTATGTCTGTTCTGTGCAGAGGTCACAGTCTCTGAATTTTTCCTGTGTTGGGGGTTGGTTTCTTCTCTTAGTCATACTGGTGATGGGTGATTGAGGGAATATACTGTGTCCAAACTATTGACCACAACTGAAGCAACATGCACCTATTTTATAGAGACCTTTGGGTTGTTGGCCTCTTTCTTTTTCAGCCTGTCTTCTGGGAAAGGGACCTTTTATGATACTACTTAGGCAACCCTATATGGGCAGAATTGCCCTGCCCCCTGTGAGGGTGGATGGGCTCAGTGAAAACCGGTTTGGGGTGGCTTCTGTTCTCTGGCAGCTTTTCCTGGTGGCTTTCTGCATCTCTTCTGAGAGTCATAGCAGAACTGACCATATCCAATCCTCTGTCTCAGAACAGAGAGATCACAGTCTGTTTTCCAGAAAGCCTTCCAGGCCATATTGACTGCTGTTTTTATCTGTTCTGCTAAAAACTGCAGCACCCTGGGTTATGTGCCCTACAGCAGCACTCCCAGCCCGTCCTTCCAGGTCCAAGCATGTTTTTGCCCCTTGTGCTTCTAAAACCACCAGCAACCCTCAGTTCACATGCATTCCCCCACAGCTCCAGGTTTTAGTCTGGGGCACTGACCTAAAGTCCTTCCTCCATGGCTACTGGTCTGTGAGTCTGTGCCCGGTCCCAGAACTGATGCTTTTGTGCTCCTGTGTTATTTCACCTTCCTGGCACATCTTTGCCTTTGTGCCTCTAAAACCACCTGCCACCCTCAGTTCACACGCATTCCCCCACAGCTCCAGGTTTTAGTCTGGGGCACTGCCCTAAAGTCCTTTCCCCGTGGCCTCTGGTCTGTGAGTCTGTGTCTGGTCCCAGAACTGATGCTTTTGTGCTCCTGTGTTATTTCACTTTCCTGGCACCAGTGGTTATCGCTACTTCCTCCCCCTTCCATTTATCTTCTGATATCTGCTAGCAGAATAGTGACTCCCTGATTCATACCTCTAAACCAGCTGCAGGGGATATTCTGTTGGTATAGATACTGGTATATCTTTTTATAACTCATGCTGATTTTATGGGTTTTCAGAATGGTCTGGTAGATCTCCACCTCATTTCACAGTACCAGTTGAAGTAGGGTCTCCTACTCCTCCACCATCTTGACCCCTCCTCAGACAAATTACATTTTAAACCAAAGACTGTGATAAGACAAAACAAAACAAAACAAAAACAAAAAAGAAATCCAAACTTATTATCTTTAACTTCTACCTGGAACAATTAATGTAATTTGTCTACTTAAAGTTACTGTAATTACTGCTTTGTTAATAAAAACAAGTCTACAACTTAAAAAAAAAAGAGAGATGTAGAGGGACACTATATCATACATAGTCTGTCCAACAAGAAGAGCTAACAATTTTAAGTATCTATGCCTCCAACTTGGGAGCAGCCATTTATATAAACCAGTTAATAACCAAAATAGAGAAACATATGGATAATGATACATTAATAGTAGAAGACCTAAACACTCCACTCTCAACAATGGACAGACCCTAAACACTCCACTCTCAACAATGGACAGACCATCTAAGCAGAAGATCAACAAGGAAACAAGAGCTTTGAATGACACATTAAACCAGAAGGATTCATACATATATACTGAACATTCCATCCTAAAATAACAGAATACTCATTCTTCTTGAGTGAACATGGAACTTTCTTCAGAATAGACCACTTACTGGGTCACAAATCAGTCTTGAACTTATACCAGAAGATTGAGATTATCCCCTGCATATTTACAGTCCACAATGTAGTGAAACTGAAACTCAAGCAGAAGAAGAAATTTGGAAGGAACTCAAACACTTGGAAGTTAAAAAGCATCTTGCTAGAGAATGATTGGGTCAATCAGAAAATTAAAGCATAACTTAAACAATTCATGGAAACTAATGAGAATGAAAACACATCTATTCCATACCTTTAGAATACAACAAGAGGCAAGTATATTGCAATACAAGCCTTTCTCTAAAAATTAGAAAAAAGCCCAAATACATAGGCTAAAGTTATGCATAAGTGACCTGGAGAAAGGACAGCAAATAAAGTCTAAAGTAAGCAGGAGAAGAGAAATAATAAAGATTAGAGTAGAGATCAGTGAAATACAAACCAGATGAACAGTAGAACAGATCAATGAAACTAGAAGATGGTGCTTTGAAAGAATTAACAAGATTGATAAACACCTGGCCAGACTTATGGAAAAGAAAAGGTAAAGGACTCAAATTAATAAAATCATGAATGAAAGGGGAGAGATCATGACTAATACCAAGGAAATAAAACAATTATTAGAAATTATTACGAGCAAATATTTGCCAACAAATTAATAAATCTAGAAGAAATGGATGCATTCCTAGAAACTTATGAACTACCAAGACTGAAATAGGAAGAAGTAGACAATCTGAATAGACCAATAAATAACAATGAAATTGAAATAATAATCAAAAACCTCTCAACAAACAAGAGTCCAGGGCCAGATGGCTTCCCATGGGAATTCCACCAAACATTTATAGAAGATATAATACCTATTGTTCAGAAGTTGTTTCAAAAAATAGAAATAGAAGGAAGATTTCCAAACTCATTCTTAAGGCCTGCATCACCCTGATCCCCAAACCAGACAAAGACCCCATCAAAAAGGAGAATTACAGAGCAATAGCCCTGATGAACATGGATGCCAAAATACTCAACAAGATTTTAGCCAATAGCATCCAACAGTACATTAAAAGCATTATTCACTAAAACCAGGTGGGATCTATTCTTGTGGTGCAAGGGTGGTTCAATATTCACAAATCAATCAACTTGAGAGAACACGTTAATTTAAAAAAGACAAGAATCATATGATCTCATTCAATGCAGAAAAATCATTTGACAAAATACAGCATTCTTTTCTGATTAAAATTCTTCAAACTATAGGGATAAAGAGAACATATCTCAATGCCTTAAAAGCCCCCTATGAAAATCCCACAGAAAATATTATTCTCAATGGGGAAAAACAGAGCTTTTCCCTTAAGGTCAGGAACACAACAGAGATGCCCACTCTCACCACTGTTGTTCAGCATAGGACTAGTTCTAGTCTCAGCAATCAGAAAACAAAGAGAAATAAAGGCATTCACATAGGCAAAGAAGATGTCAAACTCTCTCTCTCTTCACAGATGACATGATACTTTATATAGAAAACCCAAAAGACTCCACACCTAAATTACTAGAACTGATAGAGCAATTCAGTGATGTGGCAGAATACAAAATCAATGCACAAAGAATCTGTTGCATTTCTATATGCTAACAATGTAACTATAGAAAAAGAAATTAAAGAATCAACTCCATTTATAATAGCCCCCAAATTCATAAGATTGGAATAAACATAAGCAAAGAGATTAAGGATCTATACTCTAGAAACTACAGAACACTTATGAAAGAAATTGAGGAAGACACAAAGAAATGGGAAAATATTCCATCCTCATGGATCAGAAGAATAAGGATCATTAAAATGTCTATGCTTCCCAGAGCAATCTACAATTTCAGCACAATCCCTATCAAAAGATCATTGACATTTTTCAAGGAGCTGGAACAAACAATCCTAAAATTTGTATGGAACCATAAAAGACCCTGAAATGCCAGGGGAAAGTTGAAAAAGAAAACCAAAGTTGGGGGGATCATAATGTCTGACTTATAGCTATATTACAAAATTGTAGCAATCAAGATAATATGCTACTGGCACAAAATCAGACACATAGATTGATGGAATGGAATAGAGACCCCAGATATGGACCTTCAACTCTATGGTAAACTCATCTTCAACAACGAAGGGAAGGACATCCAATAGAAAAAAGACACTCTCCTCAATAAATGTTCCTGGGAAAACTGGACAACCACATGCAGAAGAATGAAACTAGACCATTTTTTTTACACCATACACAAACATAAATTCAAAATGGATGAACAGCCTCAGTGTGAGACAGAAATCCATCAAAATCCTAGAGAAGAACTCAGGCAGTAACCTCTTCAAACTCAGCCCCAGCAACTTCTTGCAAGACACGTGTCTAAAGGCAAGGGAAAGAAAAGCAAAAATGAACATTTGAGACTTCATCAAGATAAAAAGCTATTGCACAGTAAAGGAAACAGAAGAACTAAGAGGCCATCCATCAAATGGGAGAAGATATTTGCCAATGACATTTCAAATAAAGGGCTGGTATCCAAGATCTATGTAGAATTTATCACACTCAATGCCCCCCAAAAAATAGTCCACTCAAGAAATGGGTAGAAGATATGAACAGACATTTCTCCAAAGAAGACATAAAAATGTCTAACAGACACATGAAAAAATATTCAACATCACTAGCCATCAGGGAAATATAAATCAATACCACAATGAGATAGTGCCTTATACCAGTTAGAATGGTAGAAATTAACAATACAGGAAACAATAATTTTGGCAAGGATGTGGAGCCCAGCTTACACTGTTGGTGGGAATGCAATCTGCTACAGCCACTGTGGAAAATAGTATGGAGTTTCCTTAAAACTTCTGGAGGGGCGGGGGGTAGGAGGTTGAGGGAACCAGATGGTGGGTATTAGGGAGGGCATGGATTGCATGGAGCTCTGGGTGTGGTGCAAAAACAATGAATACTGTTGCACCGAAAAGAAATTAAAAAATTAAAGAAAATGTTTTGGAACTAGACAGAGGTGGTGGTTGCACAACATTGTGAATGTAATAAATGCCAGTGAGTTGTTCACTTAAAAAAAAGAGAGAGAGAGAGGGAGCTACCTTATGACCCAGCAACTACACTATTAGGTATTTACTCCAAAGATACAGATGTAGTGAAAGGAAGGGGTAAATACACCCCAGTGTTCGTAGCAGCAATGTCCCAAATAGTCAAACCATGGAAGAAACTGAGATGTCCTTCAACAGATGAATAGATAAAGAAGGTGTGGTTCAGGTCTTGAGAGACAAGATGGCGGGGAAGTAGGAGGAGGCACCGTTTCAACCTGTACCCTAAAGTGAGCTGATTACCTACCAAAGAACTCCAATCACCCATGAAATCAGCCTGAGATCAGAATTATACACGTCTGGATCTCTATGGGGACAGAAGATGCCAGTGGGCAGGTAAAGCAGAGTGGGAACGTTGGACTGATATTGGAAGATAAACAAAAGGGGGAGGGAGCCATCAGAGGCGGTCGATTGGAAAGTAATACCCCAATACGAGAGTGCCCTGCATCTGGGGACCAGCATTAACTTGGAGTCTGGTTGAAAGCACTCAAAAAGAGCAAAGGATCGTGGGGGGAAATTGTGGGAATCGGGGAGGTTAGGGGCTTAAGTCCCCGGACCCAGGACAGCCTCCCCTGGTGCTGAGCGAGAGTGCGGCGGAGATAACAGGTCTTGGTCCCTGAGCCGCCAGCGTGCCCGAGAACGCGTGGGGTCTGGCTCCTGTGAGGGGCTGGGAGACTCACCAGACGGCAGAACACTGCGGTGTGCTATCAGAGCCTGAGAAGCGCGTGCCCCACACATTCCCCTGGGAGAGGTGCACGCAAGCCCAGCTCACTTAGACCCGGAAAGACCAGGCACTGCCAGCCTGGGCCAGTGGGAAAATCTCAGTGTGCAATCGCTGCTTGGAACCTCTCTGGTGGTCTGGAGCTGCCCAGACAGCCGCTGCTGCCGTGGTTTTAGATACAAGCAGGAGATCCTGCGTCCCCAGGGACCGTGACTCGGAACCTGCTCTGCCAGCGGCCAAGGGGGAATTTATATGGGCTCTGCAGCACCCACATGGGAGAAGACTGAGGCTTCTCTCTGAGAGGGAGTTCGGGGTGCAGTTTGCTTTCCTCTTAACCTCCAAAAACCATCAAAAGCTGTCAAGGTGAGAGAAAAGAAGTGAACAATCATAAAAACCTCCAGAGAACAAAAGCCTTGAAAAGACCGGTTTCCTCAGAGCCCACCCCCTTGAGGGGGGCGGGAGAACTTAACTCAGGGAACATCATTGACTGAAAACCCACGTGGCAGGCCCCTCCGCCAGAAAACAAACCAGGAAAGGAAAAAAAAAAAAAAAGACTACAAGAGAACCACCACCACTACTTCATAGATACAACTTTTATTTTTAACTCGTTCCCACTATTCTGGTTCATTTTTTTTATATAGATAATTTTTTAACCTATTTACCAACACAGTGAGATGTCCAGTACATCAAATTCCATAAATACCTTCTAACCTGAACTTTTTATACATACACCTGTGTTTTTCTTTTGCTATTCTAAATTTTTTTAATTTTAGTTTGGTTTAGTCTAGCTTATTCCTTTTTTATTTTTATTTTCTAATATTCGTATAGACTTAAACTTCAAGGTAACCCCCTTTCCCCAATCAATGCTACTCTTATAGGTAAACCAATTTTGAATCCCCTTTTATCTTAGGAAAGTTGAGTCCTTTAACAAAGATATCAAGATACATCCAGGAAGAATCAAAATAACCTTCCTGGCCCACACTGAGAATTTATAACCACTCTCCCATCTTTTTCTTCTGCCAGTGTTTCTGTGTATTTGTGTTTGTCCTGATAGTATATAAAGCCTATACTTGGGGTTCTTTTTGACGAGGTTCTTCCTTTTTTTGTTTTTATATCTATATATATATTTTTTCTCTTGTCATATACTTTTTTTTAAAGATTTTATTTATTTATTTGACAGACAGAGATCACAAGTAGGCAGAGAGGCAGGCAGAGAGAGGGGAGGAAGCAGGCTCCCTGCTGAGCAGAGGGCCTGATGGGGGGCTCAATCCCAGGACCCTGAGATCATGACCTGAGCTGAAAGCAGAGGCTTTAACCCACTGAGCCACACAGGCGCCCCTCATGTCATATACTTTTATCAGTCTTTATGTTTGTCTGTTTTTGTTTGTACACTTCATAAATCTTACCTTGGGGCCAATTTGGGCTGAAACTTCACTTTTATCTTCCATTTTTTTCCTGTATCTCTCTCTCTCTCTTTTTTTTTCTTTTCATTTTTTTTCTCATTTGGGTGGGGAATCTTGATTGCTCAGAAGTGTTCCAGGGTGCACCTTGACTGCACCACCGTTGATACATCCAGCTACATCCATTCAGTCACCTCTCACCAAAATGTCTAGGAGGAGGAATGCCCAACAGAAGAAAAATGCATAGGATGGGCCTTCTGCAACAGAGCTAATGGCTATCAACATAGACAATATGTCGGAAAGAGAATTCAGGATAACAATTATCCAGGCAATAGCTAGGTTGGAGAAAGCCATGGATGACCAAACAGAATTGATTAGGGCAGAACAGAAAGCCACCAGGGATGATGTTCACAATGTCAGGGAAGAACTGAAAGCCACCAGGGATGATGTTCACAATGCTCTCAATGAGTTCCAATCTAATCTAAATTCTCTAAAAGCTAGGGTAACTGAGACAGAAGATAGAATTAGTGATCTGGAGGACAAACAGAAAGGATCAGGAGGAAGCCTGGAACAAACAGCTTAGAAGCCACGAAAACAGAATCAGGGAAATAAATGATGCCATGAAATGTTCCAACGTCAGAATTATTGGAATCCCTGAAGGGGAGGAGAAAGAAAGAAGTCTAGAAGATATAGGGGAACAAATTCTTCATGAAAATTTTCCCAATCTTGCGAATGGAACAAGCATTCATGTACTAGAGGCAGAACAGTCTCCCCCAAGATTATAGATTCCAAAAAAACATCCAGGCACCTGATAGTAAAATTGAGAAATCATAACTGTAGATACAATCTCTTGAAAGCCGCTAGGACAAAGAGGCTCCTTACGTACAGAGGAAAGCCCATCAGAATAACGTCAGACCTGTCCACAGAGACCAGGCAAGCCAGAAAGGGCTGGCAAGATACATTCATGGCACTAAATGAGAAGAACATGCAGCCAAGAATACTTTATCCAGCAAGACTGACATTCAAAATGGATGGAGAGATAAAGAGTTTCCAAGACCAGCAAGGCTTAAAAGACTATGCAACCACCAAGCTGACACTGCAGGAAATTTTAAGGGGGGTTCTATAAAAGAGGAAAAATCCTAAGAATAGCATTGAACAGAAATATAGAGACAATCGACAGAAAGAAAGACTTCAAAGGTAACACAATGTCAATAAAAACATATCTATCAATAACCACTCTCAATGTGAATGGCCTAAATGCACCCATAAAACGACACAGGGTTGCAGATTGGATAAAACGACAGGACCCATCCATATGTTGTCTACAAGAGACCCATTTTGAACCTAAAGATACACCCAGACTGAAAGTGAAGGGATGGAGAAGCATCTTTCACGCCAATGGGCCTCAAAAGAAGGCCAGGGTAGCGATTCTCATATCAGATAAATTAGATTTTAAACTAAAGACTGTAGTCAGAGATACAGAAGGACACTACATCATTCTTAAAAGGACTATCCACCAGGATGATCTAACAATTGTAAATATCTATGCCCCCAATATGGGAGCAGCCAATTACATAAGAAAACTATTAATCAAGATAAAGAGTCATATTGATATGAATACATTAATAGTAGGAGATCTTAACATGCCTCTCTCAGAAATAGACAGATCATCGAAGCAGAAAATCAATAAAGAAACAAGAGCATTGAATGACACATTGGACCAGATGGACCTCATAGATATATACAGAACATTCCACCCTCAAACAACAGAATACTCATTCTTCTCAAGTGCACATGGAACCTTCTCCAGAATAGACCACATACTGGGTCACAAATCAGGGATCAACTGATACCAAAAGACTGAGATTATTCTCTGCATATTCTCAGATCACAATGCTTTGAAACTGGAGCTCTACCACAAGGAAAAGTTCAGAAGGAACTCAAATACCTGGAAGCTAAATACCACCTTGCTTAAGAATGCTTGGATCAACCAGGAGATCAAAGAAGAACTTCAACAATTCATGGAAACCAATGAGAATGAAGACACTTCGATCCAAAACCTATGGGATACAGTGAAGGTGGTCCTAAGGGGGAAATTCATAGCCATCCAAGCCTCCCTCAAAAAAAATGGAAAAATCCAGAATACACCAGCTGTCTCTACACCTTAAAGAACTGGAGAATCAACAACAAATCAAACCAACTCCACACGTAAGAAAGGAAATAATCAAGATTAGAGCAGAGACCAATGAGGTAGAAACCAGAGATACAGTAGAACGTATCAATGAAACTAGAAGCTGGTTTTTTGAAAGAATCAATAAGATCGATAAACCATTGACCACACTAATCCAAAAGAAAAGAGAGAAAGCCCAAATTCATGAAATTATGAATGAAAACGGAGAGATCACAACTAACACCAAGGAAGTAGAAACAATCATCAGAAGTTATTATCAACAGTTATATGCCAATAAGCTAAGCAACCTAGATGAAATGGATGCATTCCTGGAAAACTATAAACTCCCAAAATTGAACCAGGAAGAAATTCACAACCTGAATAGACTGACATCTAGTAATGAGATTGAAGCAGTGATAAAAAAAAAAAAAACTCCCAAAAAACAAGAGCCCAGGACCTGACAGATTCCCTGGGGAATTCTACCAAACTTTCAAAGAAGAAATAATACCTATTCTCCTAAAGCTGTTTCAAAAAATTGAGGCAGAAGGAAAACTTCCAGATTCTTTTTAGGAAGCCAGCATTACCCTGATCCCCAAACCAGGCAAAGACCCTACCAAAAAGGAGAATTTCAGACCAATATCACTGATGAATATGGATGCTAAGATTCTCAACAAGATCCTAGCAAACAGGATCCAACAGCACATTAAAAAGATTATCCACCATAACCAGGTGGGATTCTTCCCTGGGTTACAAGGATGGTTCAACATTTGCAAATCAATTAATGTGATAGAACAAATCAATAAGAGAAGAGAGAAAAAGCACATGATCCTCTCAATTGATGCAGAAAAAGCATTTGACAAAATCCAGCATCCGTTCCTGATTAAAACGCTTCAAAGTATAGGGATAGAGGGAACATTCCTGAACTTCATAAAATCTATCTATGAAAAACCCACAGCAAATATCATCCTCAATGGGAAAAAGCTCACAGCCTTCCCGTTGAGATCAGGAACACGACAAGGATGCCCACTCTCACCACTCTTGTTCAACATTGTATTAGAATTCCTAGCAACAGCAATCAGACAACAAAGAGAAATAAAAGGTATCCAAATTGGCAAGGAAGAAGTCAAACTCTGTCTCTTCGCAGATGACATGATTCTTTATATGGAAAACCCAAAAGACTCCACCCCCAAACCACTAGAACTCATACAGCAATTCAGTAATGTGGCAGGATACAAAGTCAATGTCCAGAAATCAGTGGCTTTCTTATACACTTACAATGAAAATACAGAAAGGGAAATCAGAGAATCGATTCCATTTACTATAGCACCAAGAACCATAACATACCTGGGAATAAACCTAACCAAAGAGGTAAGGGATCTGTATTCGAGGAGCTACAGAACACTCATGAAAGAAATTGAAAAAGACACAAAAAGATGGAAGACGATTCCATGCTCTTGGATCGGAAGAATAAACATTGTCAAAATGTCTATACTGCCTAGAGCAATCTATACTTTTAATGCCATTCCGATCAAAATTCGACCGGTATTTTTCAAAGAGTTGGAGCAAATAATCCTAAAATTTGTATGGAATCAGAAGAGACCCCAAATTGCTAAGGAAATGTTGAGAAACAAAAATAAAGCTGGTGGCATCACGTTACCTGATTTCAAGATTTACTACAAAGCTGTGATCACCAAGACAGCATGGTACTGGCATAAAAACAGACACACACAGAAGTGGAATAGAGTAGAGATCCAGATATGGACCCTCAACTCTATGGTCAAATAATCTTCGACAAAACAGGAAAAAAATATCCAGTGGAAAAAAGACAGTCTCTTCAATAAATGGTGCTGGGAAAACTGGACAGCTATATGGAGAAGAATGAAACTCGACCATTCTCTTACACCGTGCACAAAGATAAACTCGAAATGGATAAAAGACCTCAACGTGAGACAGGAATCCATCAAAATCCTAGAGGACAACATAGGCAGTAACCTCTTTGATATCAGCCACAGCAACTTCTTTCAAGATATGTCTCCAAACGCAAAGGAAACAAAAGCGAAAATGAACTTTTGGGACTTCCTCAAGATCAAAAGCTTCTGCACAGCAAAGGAAACAATCAACAAAACAAGGAGGCAACCCACGGAATGGGAGAAGACATTTGCAAATGACAGTACAGACAAAAGGTTGATATCCAGGATCTATAAAGAGCTCCTCAAACTCAACACACACAAAACAGACAATCATCTTAAAAAATGGGCAGAAGATATGAACAGACACTTCTCCAATGAAGACATACAAATGGCTATCAGACACATGAAAAAATGTTCATCATCACTAGCCATCAGGGAGATTCAAATTAAAACCACATTGAGATACCACCTTACACCATTTAGAATGACCAAGATTAGCAAGACTGGAAACCACATGTGTTTGAGAGGATATGGAGAAAGGGGAACCCTCTTACACTGTTGGTGGGAATGCAAGTTGGTGCAGCCACTTTGGAGAACAGTATGGAGATTCTTCGAGAAGTTAAAAGTAGAGCTTCCCTATGACCCTGCAATTGCACTACTGGGTATTTACCTCAAAGATACAAATGTAGTGAAAAGAAGGGCCATCTGTACCCCAATGGTTATAGCAGCAATGGCCACGATTGCCAAACTGTGGAAAGAACCAAGATGCCCTTCAACAGATGAATGGATAAGGAAGATGAGGTCCATATACACAATGGAGAATTATGCCTCCATCAGAAAGGACGAATACCCAACTTTTGTAGCAACATGGACAGGACTGGAAGAGATTATGCTGAGTGAAATAAGTCAAGCAGAGAGAATCAAGTATCATATGGTTTCACTTATTTGCAGAGCATAACAAATAACATGGAGGACATGGGGAGATGGAGAGGAGAAGGGAGTTGAGGAAAATTGGAAGGGGAGGTGAACCATGAGAGACTATGGACTCTGAAAAACAACCTGAGGGTTTTGAAGGGGTGGGGAGTGGGAGGGTTGGGAGAACCAGGTGGTGGGTATTAGGGAGGGCACAGATTGCATAGAGCACTGTGTGTGGTGCAAAAACTATGAATACTGTTATGCTGAAAAGAAATAAATATTTAAAAAAAGAAGGTGTGGTTCATATACTCAATGGACTATTACTTATCCTTCAGAAAGGATGAATATCCCTCATTTGCATCGACATGGATGGAATTGTGGGATATTATGCTATGAAATAAGTCAATCAGCAAAAGACAATTATTGTATAGTTTCACTCATATGTGGAACATAAGGAATAATGTAGAGGACCACAGGGGAAGGGAGGGAAAACTGAATGGGAAGAAATCATAGAGGAAACAAAGCATGAGAGACTCTGGACTCTGGGAACCAAACTGAAGGTTAGGGAAGGGATGTTGTGAGGGGATGGGGTAACCTGGTTATGGGTATTAAGGAGGGCATGTGTGGTGATGAGCACAGGGTGCTATACACAACTAATGAATATTTGAACAGTACCTCAAAAACTAATGATTATTATATACTGGTTAACTGAACATAATTAGAAAATTATGGAAACAAATGGAAAAAAATGGATACAAATGAAAATGAAAACACTATAGTTCAGAATCTTTGGGATGCAACAAAGACAGACCTAAGAGGGAAGTATATAGCAATAGAGGTCCTTTTCAAGAAACATGAAAAGTCTTAAATACATAATGCTACCTTATACCTTAAGAAAGAATAACAAATAAAGCCTAAATCCAGGAGGAAAAGAGAATTAATGAATTTTAGAGCAGATATCAATGATATTGAAATTTAATTCAATTAATTCAATAAATTCAATGACATTGATATTTAAAAATATATAATAGAACTGATGAACGAATTGGGGAGCTGGTTCTTTAAAGATTTATTAAGATCGATAAACACCTAGCCAGACTCACTAAAAAAAGAGAGAAAGGACCCAAATTAACAAAATCAAAAATGAAAAAGGTGTGATCACATCCATCACTGAAGAAATAGAAACAATTCTAAGAGAATATTATAAGCAATTAATATGCCAACAAATTAGGCAATATGGAAGAATGGGTGCAGTCCTAGAAATATATACACTATGAAAACTGAAAACAGGAACAAATAGTAAACCTGAACAGACAAAACACCGGCAAAGAAATCGAAACATGTATCAAAAATCTCCCAACAAACAAGAGTCCAGGGCTGAATGGCTTCCCAGTTGAATTCTACCAAATATTTAAAGAATTAATACCCATTCTTCTGAAACTGTCCCCAAAAAATAGAAATAGAAGGAAAACTTCCAAACTCATTCTATGAGGCCAGCATTACTGTGATCCTAAAATGAGATGAAGACCCCACCAAGAAGGTGAATTACAAACCAGTATCCTTGATGAAGATGGATGCAAAAATTCTCACCAGGATACTAGCTATTAGGACCCAACAGTACATTAAAAGGATTATTCACCATGATCAAGTGCGATTTAGTCCTGTGCTGCATCAACATCCACAAGTCAATCAGTGTGATACACTACATTAATAAAAGAATGGACAAGAACCATATGATCCTCTAAATGGATGCAGAAAAAGCAAATTACCAAATAAAGCATCCTTTTTGATAAAAAAAAAATCTCTGCAGTATAAGGATAGAGAGAATATATCTCAATATTATAAATTCAAAATTCAAAAAACCCACAGTGAATATCATTCCCAGTCAGGAAAAACTGAGAACTTTTCCTTTAAGGTCAGGAACATGACAGGAATGTCCATGGTCACCAATGTTCAACATAGTACTGGGAGTCCTAGCTTCAACAATCAGACACCAAAAAGAAATAAAAAGCATTCAAATTGGCAAAGAACACGTCAAACTTCCACTCTTCACAGTAGACATTATACTCTATGTGGAAAACCCAAAAGACTCCACCCCAAAATTGCTAGAACTCATACAGGAATTCAGCAAAGTGGCAAGATATAAAATCAGTGCACAGAAGTCAGCTGCATTTCTGTACAGAAACAATAAGAGAGAAGAAAGAAAAATCAAGGAATCGATCACATTTACAATTGCACCAAAACCCATAAGATACCCAGAAATAAGCCTAATCAAAGAGGGAAAGCATTTGTACTCTGAAAACTATAGAACTCTTATGAAAGAAAGACACAAACAAATGGAAAAACATTCCATGCTCATGGATTGGAAGAAAAATATTGTGAAAATATCTATGCTACCCAAAACAATTAAACATTCAACGCAATCCCTATCAGGATGCCATCAAGATTTTTCACAAAGCTGGAACAATCAATCCTAAATTTTTTATGGAACAAGAAAAGAACCCAAATTGCCAGTGTAATGTTGATAAGAAAACCAAAGCTTAATGCATCACAATTCAGAAGTTCAAGCTGTATTACAAAGCTGTAATCATCAAGACAGGATGGTACTAGCACAAAACAGACACATAGATTGGTGGAATTGAATATTGAGAACCCAGAAATGGACCACAAACTCTATGGCCAATTAATCTTCCACAAAACAGGAAAGAATATCTAATGGAGAAAAGATAGTACCTTCAACGAATGGTGTTGGGAAAATTGGACAGCTACATGCAGAAGAATGAAATTGCACGACTTTCTTCTGCCATACACAAAAATAATTAAAATGGATAAAAGACCTAAGTGTGAGACAGGAATCCATTAATATCCTAGAGCAGAACACAGGCAACAACCTCTTTAATCTCAGCTGCACTTCTTGCTGGACACGTCTTCAAGCAAGATAAATGAAAGCAAAAATGAAATATTGGGACTTCATTAAGATAAAAGGCTTTTGCACAGCAAAGGAAATAGTTGACAAAACTAAAGGCAACCAATAGAATATGAGAAGATATTTGCAAATGTCTTAGAGATAAAGGGCTAGTATCAGATATCTATAAAGCACTTATCAAACTCAACACCCCAAAACCAAAAATCCAGTTAAGAAATGAGAAGACATGAACAGACATTTCTCCAAAGAAGACATACAAATGACCAACAGACACATGAAAAAATATTCCACATTACTTGGCATCAGAGAAATACAAATCAAAACCACAATGGGATACCATTTCACACCAGGCAGAATGGCTTAAATGAACAACTTGGGAGACAACAGATGTGGGCAAGGATGTGGAGAAAGAGGAACCCTCTTGCACTGTTGTCAGGAATGCAAACTGGTGAAACCACTCTAGGAAACAGTATGAGGGTCCTCAAAATTAAAAATAGTTCTACACTATGACCCAGCAGTTGCACTACCAGGTACTTATAAAAGTATACAAACATAGTGATTCGAAGGGACACATGCACCCCAATGCACCAGCAATGGTCACAATAACCAAAATATGGAAAGAACCCAGATGTCCATCAAAAGATTATATATATATACACATATATATATATACATATATATATATAAACCTCTTCTTTAAGCATATATCTTAAATATATCATATATTTATATATATCATGTATTTAAATATATCATATATCATAAATCACTGTATATATGTATATATGTATACACATATATGCATATATATGTATGGTGATGTATAATACATATATAGTGGAATATTACTCAGCCATCAAAAGGAATGAACTCTTGCCATTTGCATTGGCATGGATGGAACTAGAGGGTACTATGCTAAGTGAAATAAGTCAGTCAGAGAAAGAGAAATATCATATGATTTCACTCATATATGATACTTAAGAAACAAAATAGATGAACATAGGAGAAGGGATGGAAAAATAAAATAAGACCAAAACAGAAGGAGACAAACCATAAGAGACTGTTAACTCTAGGAAACAAACAGAGGGTTGGTGGAGGAGAGGTGTGTGGGGGTATGGGGTAACTGGGTGATAGGCATTAAGGAGGGCATTTGGTGGAATGAGCACTGGGTGTTATATGCAACTGATGAATCTCTAAATTCTACCTCTGCAACTAATGCTATGCTGTATTATATATAATTATATTGAATTTAAATAAAAAATATAAAATTTTAAAAAGGTAATAAATAAAATAGCATGACGTAGGGAACAGAACCCTATAGTTCTATTTGCCCTCATCTTCATCCCCATGGTGGTCCCTGAGCTCTGTAGAGTGTACTTATACATAGTTCTATGTGACTAAAATAACATAAAATTTGTAAATGAAAAAACAAAACAAAATATACAAAAAGAAATAAAGACAATGAGTTCTTTATGGCTTCTGTTAAGGTTTTTACTTTGTCTTTTATTTTCAGAAATTTAATCACAATTTTGTCTTTACATGGAGTTCTTTGGACTTTTCCTGTTTTTGTTTCACTTATTCTAATCTGTCAATTTGTTTCTTTCATTAAATACAAGAAAAGTTCAGCCATTATTTCTTCAATTACTCTTTCTGTCCCGTTTTCTTCTCCATTCTTTCTGGCATGGTGGTGATACAAATGTTATATTTTTGTTATTTTCTTTCGGGTCCCTCTGTCTCCGTTCATGGTGTTTTTTGTTTTTGTTTTTGTTCTGCTACTATTTTCTATTTTATCTCTGGTTTTCATATTGGATAAAGTCTAGTGACCTGTTTTCAAGTTCAATCATTCTATACTTTGCCATTCCCATTCTACTACTGAACCCATAGAGATTAGTATTTTTTTTAAGATTTTATTTATTTATTTGAGAGATTTGAGAGAGAGGACACATGAGCAGAGGCAGAGGGAGAGGCAGAAGCAGACTCCCCACCAAGCAGGAGCCCTGACATGGGGCTCACTCCCAGGACCCCAGGATCATGACCTGAGCCAAAGGCAGAGGCTTAACTGATTGAGCCACCCAGGCACCCCTATAGATTAGTATTTTTAAAAATTAAGTGTTGTTATTATAAATGTCAGTTTTATGTTTTCCATTTTTAGTAACCTCTATATATTTGCTGGGATTTTCTATTTTTTTCATTTGTTTCAAGAAAATTTATACTTGATCAGATCCTTGCCATGTAATTTTGACAATTCAAAATCTTAACGCTGGTTAAAGCTGATTACATTTTCTCATTCAAGTTGTGATTTTCTTATTTTTTGGCATTACAGGTGATTTTGCATTATATCCTGAAATTTTGTCTATTAGGTTATAGACTCTGGGTCTTACTTAAATATTTTATTTTAGAAGCAGATACTATGTTTAGGTTTAGTATATAGGGCTTAGCCTACCTTGGTAGGCTGAAAATATATAGATATATATATATTTTAATCTGGGTATAGTTGACATACAATGTTACATTAGTTTCAGGTGTTCAACAAAGTAATCCAACATTTCTATACATGAATGTATGCCCACCACTAGCATAGCTACCATCTGTCACCACACAACACTATTACAATATAAGAGCATCTATCTCTCACTTCCTTTCATCTGTTTTGCTCATCCCCTACTTCCTCTCATCGGGCAACCATCCGGTTTTTTTCTCTGTATTTATCAGTCTGCTTTTGCTTTTTGGTTATTTGTTGCTGCTGCTGTTGTTGTTTTTAGATTCCACATATAAGTGAAATAGTATTTGTCTTTCTCTGACTTATTTTACTTAGCATAATACCCTCTAGGTCCATCCATGTTACTGCAAATGTCAAGATTTCATCTTTTTTTAATGGATGTTTTATATATATATATATATATATATATATATTCTTTATCCATTTAATAATGGGCACTTAGTTTGCTTCCATATCTTTGCTATCACAAATAATGATGGAATAAACATAAGGGTGCATATATCTGTCTGAATTAGTGTTTTCATTTTCTTTTTTTTTAAATTGAAGCATAATTGGCACACTGTCTTTTTTTTTTAAATATTTTATGTATTTGACAGAGAGAAATCACAACTAGGCAGAGAGGCAGGCAGAGAGAGAGGAGGAAGCAGGCTCCCTGCGGAGCAGAGAGCCGGATGCGGGGCTCGATCCCAGGACCCTGAGATCATGACCTGAGCCGAAGGCAGAGGCTTTAACCCACTGAGCCACCCAGGCGCCCCAGCACACTGTCTTATTTTATGTTCAGGTGTATAATATAATGTTCCAACAATTCTACACTTTACTAAGTGCTCATTAAGATAAGTGTACTCTCAATTCCCTCATCTGTTTCTTCTTTTCTTTGTTTTCTTTCTTGAATTCCACATATGAGTGAAATCATATGGTACTTGTCTTTCTCTAATTGACTTATTTCACTTAACATTATACCCTCTAGATCCATCCATATTGTTGCACAAGGCAAGATCTCATTATTTTTTTATGGCTGAATAATACTGCATTGTTTATATAAGACATCTTCTTTATCCATTTATCTATGGATACACGCTTGGGTTGCTTCCAAAGCATGGCTTTTTAAAATAATGTTGCAGAGGGGGGAGACAAGATGGCGGGGAAGTAGGAGGAGGCGCCTTTTCAACCTGTACCCTAAAGTGAGCTGATTACCTACCAAAGAACTCTGATCACCCATGAAATCAGCCTGAGATCAGAATTATACACGTCTGGATCTCTACGGGGGCCAGAAGACGCCAGTGGGCAGGTAAAGTGGAGTGGGAATGTCGGACTGATATCGGAAGATAAACAAAAGGGGTAGGGAGCCACCAGAGGCGACCGACTGGAAAATAATACCCCAATACGAGAGTGCCCTGCATCTGGGGACCAGCATTAACTTGGAGGCTTGTTGAAAGCACTCAAAAGAGCAAAGGATCGATCGCGCGGGGAAATTGTGGGAATCGGGGCGGCTAGGGACAGGGGCTTAAGTCCCCAGACCCAGGACAGCCTCCCCTGGCGCTGAGCCAGAGAGACTGCGGCGGAGAAACCTGGTCTTTGTCCCGGAGCCGCCAGTGCGCCCGAGAACGGGTGGAGTCCGGCTCCCGTGAGGGGCTGGGAGCCACACCAGACGGCAGAACACGCACCTTACTGGAGATCCACGCGTGCCTCACCCTCCCCTGAGAGAGGTGCACGAATGCCCAGCCTGGTGTTCTCGGACCCACGCGGCGATAGAGCCGATAGAGCTGGAGGCGCCGCGCCCCAAACCCTCCCCTGGGAGAGGTGCGTGCAAGCCCGGCGCTCTTAGCCCCGGCCAGCGGGAAAATCTCAGTGTGCGATTGCTGCTTGGAACCTCTCTGGCGGTCTGGAGCTGCCCAGACAGCCACAGCTGCCTTGGTTTTGCGTACAAGCAGGAGATCCTGCGTCCCCAGGGACCGCGACTCAGAACCTGCTCTGCCAGCGGCCCAGCGGCTGCAGCACCTGCAGGGGAGCAGACTGAGGCTTCTCTCTGAGAGGGAGGTTGGGGTGCAGTTTTCTTTCCTCTAAACCTCCAAAAACCATCAAAAGCTGTCAAGGCGAGAGAAAAGAAGTGAACAAACATAAAAACCTCCAGAGAACAAAAGCCTGAAAAAACGGTTTTCCTCAGAGCCCACCCCCTTGAGGGGGTCGGGAGGACTTAACTCAGGGAACATCATTGACTGAAAACCCACGTGGCAGCCCCCTCCCCCAGAAAACAAATCAGGAAAAAAAAAAAAGACTACAAGAGAACAACCACCACTACTTCATAGATACAACTTTTATTTTTAATTCTTTCCCACGATTCTGGTTCATTTTTTTTTCTTTTTTTATATAGATAATTTTTTAACCTATTTACCATCACAGTGAGATGTCCAGTACATCAAATTCCATGATAAACTTCTAACCTGAATTTTTTGATACATACACATGTGTTTTTCTTTTGCTTTTCTATTTTCTTAATTTTTAAAAAAATTTTTAATTTAGTTTAGTCCAGTTTATTCCTTTTTTATTTTTATTTTCTAATATTCATATAGAGTTAAACTTCAAGGTAACCCCCTTTCTCCAAGCAATGCTACCCCTATAGGTGAACCAATTTTTAATCCCCCTTTTTCTTAGGAAAGTTGAGTCCTTTAACAAAGATATCAAGATACATCCAGGAAGAATCAAAATAACCTTCCTCGCCCACACCGAGAATCTATAACCATGCTCCCATCTTTTTCTTCTGCCAGTGTCTCTGTGTATTTATGTTTGTCCTGATAGTATATAAATCTTATACTTGGGGTTCTTCTTGACAAGGCTCCTCCTTTTTTTTGCTTATATATATATATATTTTTTCTCTCGTCATATACTTTTATCAGTCTTTTTGTTTGTCTGTTTTTGTTTGTATACGTCATAAATCTTACCCTGGGGCCCATTTGGGCTGAACCTTCTCTTTTATCTTCCCTTTTTTTCCTGTCTCTCTCTCTCCCTCTTTTTTCTTTTTCTTTTCTTTTTTCTCTCATTTGGGTGGGGAATCCTGAGTGCTCAGAAGCGTTCCAGGGTGCACCTTGACTGCACCACGGTCGATACATCCAGCTACATCTGTCCAGTCATCTCTCACCAAAATGACTAGGAGGAGGAATCCCCAACAGAAGAAAAATACAGAGGATGGGCCTTCTGCAACAGAGCTAATGGCTATCAACATAGACAATATGTCAGAAAGAGAATTCAAGCTAACAATTATCCAGGCAATAGCTAGGTTGGAGAAAGCCGTGGATGACCAAACGGAATTGATTAGGGCAGAATTGAAAGCGACCAGAGAGGAGGTTCATAATGTTAGGGCAGAGCTGAAGGCCACCAGGGATGAGGTTCACAACGCTCTCAATGAGTTCCAATCTAATCTAAATTCTCTAAAAGCTAGGGTAACTGAGACAGAAGATAGAATTAGTGATCTGGAGGACAAACAGATAGAGAGAAAGGATCAGGAGGAAGCCTGGAACAAACAGCTTAGAAGCCACGAAAACAGAATCAGGGAAATAAATGATGCCATGAAACGTTCCAACGTCAGAATTATTGGAATCCCTGAAGGGGAGGAGAAAGAAAGAAGTCTAGAAGATATAGTGGAACAAGTTTTTCATGAAAATTTTCCCAATCTTGCGAATGGAACAAGTGTTCATGTACTAGAAGTAGAAAGGTCCCCCCCCAAGATTATAAATTCCAAAAAAACATCCAGGCACCTCATAGTAAAATTGAGGAATCATAATTGTAGATACAATCTCTTGAAAGCCGCTAGGACAAAGAAGCTCCTTACATACAGAGGAAAGCCCATCAGAATAACGTCAGACCTGTCCCCAGAGACCTGGCAAGCCAGAAAGGGCTGGCAAGATATATTCAGGGCACTAAATGAGAAGAACATGCAGCCAAGAATACTTTATCCAGCAAGACTGACATTCAAAATGGATGGAGAGATAAAGAGTTTCCAAGACCGGCAAGGCTTGAAAGACTATGCAACCACCAAGCCGACACTGCAGGAAATATTAAGGGGGGTTCTATAAAAGAGGAAAAATCCTAAGAATAGCATTGAACAGAAATATAGAGACAATCGACAGAAAGAAAGACTTCAAAGATAACACAATGTCAATAAAAACGTATCTCTCAATAATCACTCAAAATGTGAATGGCCTAAATGCACCCATAAAACGACACAGGGTTGCAGATTGGATAAAACGACAGGACCCATCCATATGTTGTCTACAAGAGACCCATTTTGAACCTAAAGATACACCCAGACTGAAAGTGAAGGGATGGAGAAGCATCTTTCACGCCAATGGGCCTCAAAAGAAGGCCAGGGTAGCGATTCTCATATCAGATAAATTAGATTTTAAACTAAAGACGGTAGTCAGAGATACAGAAGGACACTACATCATTCTTAAAGGGACTATCCACCAAGATGATCTAACAATTGTAAATATCTATGCCCCCAATATGGGAGCAGCCAATTACATAAGAAAACTATTAATCAAGATAAAGAGTCATATTGATATGAATACATTAATAGTAGGAGATCTTAACACGCCTCTCTCAGAAATAGACAGATCATCGAAGCAGAAAATCAATAAAGAAATAAGAGCATTGAATGACACATTGGACCAGATGGACCTCATAGATATATACAGAACATTCCACCCTCAAACAACAGAATACTCATTCTTCTCAAGTGCACATGGAACCTTCTCCAGAATAGACCACATACTGGGTCACAAATCAGGGCTTCAATGATACCAAAAGACTGAGATTATTCCCTGCATATTCTCAGATCACAATGCTTTGAAACTGGAGCTCAATCACAAGGAAAAGTTCAGAAGGAACTCAAATACCTGGAAGCTAAAGACCACCTTGCTTAAGAATGCTTGGATCAACCAGGAGATCAAAGAAGAACTTAAACAATTTATGGAAACCAATGAGAACGAAGACACTTCACTCCAAAACCTATGGGATACAGCAAAGGCGGTCCTAAGGGGGAAATTCATAGCCATCCAAGCCTCCCTCAAAAAAATTGAAAAATCCAGAATACACCAGCTGTCTCTACACCTTAAAGAACTAGAGAATCAACAACAAATCAAACCAACTCCACACGTAAGAAGGGAAATAATCAAGATTAGAGCAGAGATCAACGAGGTAGAAACCAGAGATACAGTAGAACGTATCAATGAAACTAGAAGCTGGTTTTTTGAAAGAATCAATAAAATCGATAAACCATTGGCCACACTAATCCAAAAGAAAAGAGAGAAAGCCCAAATTAATAAAATTATGAATGAAAAGGGAGAGATCACAACTAACACCAAGGAAGTAGAAACAATCATCAGAAGCTATTATCAACAGTTATATGCCAATAAGCTAAGCAACCTAGATGAAATGGATGCATTCCTGGAAAACTATAAACCTCCAAAATTGAACCAGGAAGAAATTGACAACCTGAATAGACCGATATCTAGTAACGAGATTGAAGCATTGATCAAAAACCTCCCAAAAAACAAGAGCCCAGGACCTGACGGATTCCCTGGGAAATTCTATCAAACTTTCAAAGAAGAAATAATACCTATTCTCCTGAAGCTGTTTCAAAAAATTGAAGCAGAAGGAAAACTTCCAGACTCTTTTTATGAAGCCAGCATTACCCGATCCCCAAACCAGGCAAAGACCCTACCAAAAAGGAGAATTTCAGACCGATATCACTGATGAATATGGATGCTAAGATTCTCAACAAGATCCTAGCAAACAGGATCCAACAGCACATTAAAAAGATTATCCACCATGACCAGGTGGGATTCATCCCTGGGTTACAAGGATGGTTCAACATTCGCAAATCAATCAATGTGATAGAACAAATCAATAAGAGAAGAGAGAAGAACCACATGATCCTCTCCATTGATGCAGAAAAAGCTTTTGACAAAATCCAGCATCCGTTCCTGATTAAAACGCTTCAAAGTATAGGGATAGAGGGAACATTCCTGAACTTCATAAAATCTATCTATGAAAAACCCACAGCAAATATCATCCTCAATGGGAAAAAGCTTGCAGCCTTCCCGTTGAGATCAGGAACACGACAAGGATGCCCACTCTCACCACTCTTGTTCAACATAGTATTAGAAGTCCTAGCAACAGCAATCAGACAACAAAGAGAAATAAAAGGTATCCAAATTGGCAAGGAAGAAGTCAAACTCTCTCTCTTCGCAGATGACATGATTCTTTACATGGAAAACCCGAAAGACTCCACCCCCAAACTACTAGAACTCATACAGCAATTCAGTAATGTAGCAGGATACAAAGTCAATGTCCAGAAATCAGTGGCTTTCTTATACACTAACAATGAAAATACAGAAAGGCAAATTAGAGAATCGATTCCATTTACTATAGCACCAAGAACCATAAGATACCTCGGAATAAACCTAACCAAAGAGGTTAAAGATCTGTACTCGAGGAACTACAGAACACTCCTAAAAGAAATTGAAGAAGACACAAAAAGATGGAAGACCATTCCATGCTCTTGGATGGGAAGAATAAACATCGTTAAAATGTCTATACTGCCCAGAGCAATCTATACTTTTAATGCCATTCTGATCAAAATTCCACCAGTATTTTTCAAAGAGCTGGAGCAAACAATCCTAAAATTTGTATGGAATCAGAAGAGACCCCGAGTTGCTAAGGAAATGTTGAAAAACAAAAATAAAACTGGTGGCATCACGTTACCTGATTTCAAGCTTTAGTACAAAGCTGTGATCACCAAGACAGCATGGTACTGGCATAAAAACAGACACATGGACCAGTGGAACAGAGTAGAGAGCCCAGATATGGACCCTCAACTCTATGGTCAAATCATCTTTGACAAAACAGGAAAAAATATCCAGTGGAAAAAAGACAGTCTCTTCAATAAATGGTGCTGGGAAAACTGGACAGCTATATGGAGAAGAATGAAACTTGACCATTCTCTTACACCGTACACAAAGATAAACTCAAAATGGATAAAAGACCTCAACGTGAGACAGGAATCCATCAGAATCCTCGAGGAGAACATAGGGAGTAACCTCTTTGATATCAGCCACAGCAACTTCTTTCAAGATATGTCTCCAAAGGCAAAGGAAACAAAGGCAAAGATGAACTTTTGGGACTTCATCAAGATCAAAAGCTTCTGCATAGCAAAAGAAACAGTCATCAAAACAAAGAGGCAACCCACGGAATGGGAGAAGATATTTGCAAATGACAGTACAGATAAAAGGTTGATATCCAAGATCTATAAAGAACTCCTCAAACTCAACACACACAAAACAGATAATCATATTAATAAATGGGCAGAAGATATGAACAGACACTTCTCCAATGAAGACATACAAATGGCTACCAGACACATGAAAAAATATTCATCATCACTAGCCATCAGGGAGATTCAAATCAAAACCACATTGAGATACCACCTTACACCAGTTAGAATGGCCAAAATTAGCAAGACAGGAAACAACGTGTGTTGGAGAGGATGTGGAGAAAGGGGAACCCTCTTACACTGTTGGTGGAAATGCAAACTGGCGCAGCCACTTTGGAGAACAGTGTGGAGATTCCTCAGGAAATTAAAAATAGATCTTCCCTATGACCCTGCAATTGCACTGCTGGGTATTTACCCCAAAGATACAGATGTCGTGAAAAGAAGGGCCATCTGTACCCCAATGTTTATAGCAGCCATGGCCACGGTCGCCAAACTGTGGAAAGAACCAAGATGCCCTTCAACGGATGAATGGATAAGGAAGATGTGCTCCATATACACTATGGAGTATTATGCCTCCATCAGAAAGGACGAATACCCAACTTTTGTAGCAACATGGACAGGACTGGAAGAGATTATGCTGAGTGAAATAAGTCAAACAGAGAAAGTCAAGTATCATATGGTTTCACTTATTGGTGGAGCATAACAAATAATATAGAGGACAAGGGTAGATGGAGAGGAGAAGGGAGTTGAGGGAAATTGGAAGGGGAGGTGAACCATGAGAGACTATGGACTCTGAAAATCAACCTGAGGGTTTTGAAGGGGCGGGGTGGGAGGGTGGGGGAACCAGGTGGTGGGTATTAGGGAGGGCACAGATTGCATGGAGCACTGGGTGTGGTGAAAAAACAATGAATACTGTTACGCTGAAAATAAATAAAAAATTTAATTTAAAAAAAATAATAAAATAAAATAATGTTGCAATAAACATGGTCGTGCATGTATCTTCAAATTAGTGTTTTTGTTTTTTCTGTGTCAATACTCAGTAGTTGAATTATGGATCATATATTATTTTTAGTTTTTTAAAGAAATTTAATTCTGTTTTTCACAGTTGGATTTGCCAATTTATATTTCCATCAACAGTGCATGGCTATTCCTTTGTCTCCACATCCTCACAAACACTTGATATTCATGGTTTTTGATTTTAGCCATTCTGATAAACATAAAATGATACCTCATTTTGGTTTTGATTTGCATTTCCCTGATGATTATTAATGTCAAGTATTCTTTGGCTATGATTTTTTTTTATTTGTCAGAGAGAGAGAGAGAGAGCGAGCATAGGCAGACAGAGTGGCAGAGGGAGAAGCAGGCTCCCTGCGGAGCAAGGAGCCCGATGTGTGACTCGATCCCAGGACGCTGGGATCATGACCTGAGCCGAAGGCAGCCGCTTAACCAACTGAGCCACCCAGGCGTCCCTCTTTGGCTAAAATTTTAATGATGGTTTAATTTCATAGCCATTCTGGTTTTATTTTGATTGATTTAGTGACATCAGGCATCCACTGGACCTCATTGGTGCTACTTAAAGTGGTGGAAAGTATTTCCATATCCCAGGCCTCTGGGTGTCTCTATGTTCCCTGGCATTTCAGGTGGAAAGAAAAGGAGTTTTATGACCACAGGGTAAAAGATGTTTCCCTGGCAGGAAACTGTGGTAGGAACAAATGCACTGCTATCAATGATGGAGAGCATTTTTTTTCATTTTATTTTATTCATTTTCAGTGTTCCAGAATTCATTGTTTATGCACCACACCCAGTGCTCCATGCAATACGTGCCCTCCTTAATACCCACCACCAGGCTCACCCAACCTCCCACCCCCTCCCCTCCAAAACAATCAGTTTGTTTCTCAGAGTCCACAGTCTTTCATGGTTCATTTCCCCCTCCGATTTCCCCCAACTCACTTCTCCTCTCCTTCTCCCAATGTCCTCCATGTTATTCCTTATGCTCCACAAGTAAGTGAAACCATATGATAATTGACTCTCTGCTTGACTTATTTCACTCAGCATAATCTCTTCCAGTCCCGTCTACATTGATGCAAAAGTTGGGTATTCATCCCTTCTGATGGAGGCATAATATTCAATTGTATATATGGACCATATCTTCTTTATCCATTCATCCATTGAAGGGCATTTTGGTTCTCTCCACAGTTTGGCGACTGTGGCCATTGCTGCTATGAACATTGGGGTACAGATGGCCCTTCTTTTCACTACATCTGCACCTTTGGGGTAAATACCCAGTAGTGCAATTGCAGAGTCATAGGGAAACTCTGTTTTTAATTTCTTAAGGATCTCCACACTGTTTTCCAAAGTGGCTGCACCAACTTGCATTCCCACCAACAGTGTAAGAGGGTTCCCCTTTCTGATGGAGAGCATTTCTTGAACCAGACACTTGTTGCAATGGTAATCTTTTATTTGTGTCCCTTTCTTTACCTGATGTCTCTGGCAAGTGAGGGGATTCTTAGGCCTGTAGGACTAAAAGGGGATCTGCTTGCCTCCTCCAATAATTTCAAGGTGAAGAGAGTTTTATGATCGGTGGGAGAAAAAAAGACTCTCAGGACAGACTGCTTGTGGCTGGGTCTCTCTTGCTAGTTTGGTCTGTCCACCTTGGTATCTCTTAGCATTACCAAGACCCGCAGAGAAGGAGAAAATTTCACCTGCCTCTTATAAGTGGTAAAACTCCCAGTGGAGTCCCCCTTGTTGGTGGTGTCAGAGGAATTCCCTCTAAATCCAGGGAAGAAATATGCCTGCTTGAGCTGACATTTATTTTGAGGTTGAGGGTTAGGAACAGCTGGGTATAGTTCATGTTCTTTTGGTGTGTGTGTGTGTGTGTGTGTGTGTGTGTGTGTGTGTGAGAGAGAGAGAGAGAGAGAGAGAGAGAGAGAATGTATGTGGACTATAAAATGGTCTGTTGATGTGTTGTTCTTCTACTCCTGAAATCACAAATCAGTCACCCTTTTCTTATTATCTTCTTATGAAGAGTAATAATTTGGTTGTCTCATATTATTTTGAGCATTTATAATTGTGCTTAGTGGGTTGGGGCCAGAAGAAATAGGTCTATCTCCTCTTGTACAGACTGGAAATTCTCCAATGTCTTATTTTTAGCAGAATATGCTTAGAGACATTATGCTTTAGAATGAAAGATTAGATTTTTAATGGTAAGAGTTCTGGTGACTGGTGGTCACTCAGAAGTAGGTAGCACTACAAAAATTGTTTTCTCCTATATGTGCAGGACTTTGTCCATCAGATGGCAAAGAGGAGAGTAGTAGAATATTCCCTGTGAGCCCACAGAGAAATGAGGGAGAGAGTAAAGGGCAAATCACTTAGTTTTATTCACAAGTTTGTTGATGAAATTCTAATAATGATCATAAATGTACTATAATTATAATCATTGTTTTATAGTTAAATACAATTTTTGGAATACAGGTTTATTCTTGAAAAGAACTAAATTTTTAAATAGTGGCATTTTTTGTTTATTTATTGTATTTAAATTTTATTGAGATATAATTGACATACATCACTGTATAAGTTTAAATTGTACAGCATAAGGACAATTTAAGATGACAGAGGAGTAGGGGGACCCTAAGTTTGTCTTGTCCCTTGAATACAAGTTATCAAGTTATTCTGTTGTAGTTATCAAGTCATTCTGAAGACCCAAGAAATTCAATCAGAGTTCTGAGAAAACAAATGCAAATAGAAAAGCAACCACCCCTTAGAAGTTTGGAGGTGCAGAGACTTCAATCTGGTGTGATACAGCTTAGGACAGGGCAGTGGGGAAGGATCCTTTTTAAATAAAGAGGCTGCCACAAAGTATTACGAGCAGCAGAGTGCAAAATTGGAATTTTGCGAGTCTGTTACAGAGGGGGACATCCCTGTCTTAAAGGTATCCAGGTGGGGAAGTGGTACAGAATCCCATGTGTGACAGTGTGGTTTGAGGATCCCCAGGGACCCAAGAAGAATGGGTGATTCCTAAGTGTGGCAGGGTTCCTAGGCATTGGAACATGGAAGCCAACTGAGAACAGTGAGTCTAGGTGCCCACTTTCTGTTCTGTATTACCATAAACTGTGAAAGACTACACAGTTGTTCCATTGATTTCCTGGGATGGGTACAGCCAAAAGGAGAAGCATGATGAGACTTTGCCATAGGAATCCCTAAAATTTGTGGTTTTGAAACTGGGGCATGTGCCTGAGATAAAAAATGCTCAGTCATAGGCAGGGTGAACACAAGTTTCTAATGGAAACCAGTGAGAAAAGAATGATTGATTGTTCTTCTGTGAGGGCTTGCAGAAGAGTGGGGGGTGTGAAATTTCAGCTCCAGAGCTGGAGAGCTGGGCACCATCATTCATTCTGCCCATCAGTGCTGAAAGGATTTAGGAATAAACGAATGCCATCTAGTGGAGCTAAGAGCCTCTTACACTGAGCTTCCATGCCCACTGGAAGTGCATTTCCATTAGGGGAAGTCCACCTGAGATTCAGCATAACAGGTGCCTCCCCTAGAAGACCAGCAGAAACAACTGTCTAGCTTGAAGTTTGATCATAGAGAGGTGCAAAGCTTCAGCTCTTGAGGAATACAGTATATAGCACTATTTGCATTTTTATTCTTTAGTCTTTTACTATTTATTTCTCACTTATTATCTTTTTTCAATTCTTTCTATAATTTTTTCATTTTTATTTTATATATACTTTATATATATATACATATATATACGTATTTTTGTGTCCCTTAATTGCATTTTATTATATGCATATTTCCTTCCTTCCTTCTTTCTTTTTTCTTTCTTTCTTCTTTCTCTTTCTTTCCTTCTTATTTTGGGACATGGTTTCTTTGAACAAGTACACCAAAACACACGGGGATCTAGTTTTATTCTGTTCTGTTGTTATTGCTTTTCTTTCTTTCTTTCTTTCTTTCTTGACAAAATAATTAGATGGAGAAATTCAGCCAAATGAAAGAAGAGGAGGTAGTACTCAAAACCAGGGATTTAATCAATATGGACATAAGTAAGATATCTGAACTAAAATTTAAAATAAGGATTATAATGATACTAGTTAGGCTTGTAAAATGCACAAAAGACGCTAGAAAATCTCTTACTGTAGAGATAAAAGAACTAAAATCTAGCCAGGCAGAAGAAATTAAGAATGCTAATCCTGAGATGCAGTCCTAAGTGGATGCTATAAAAATAAGGATGAACAAATCAGAAGAGTTGAATCAGTGTTACAGAAGATAAACTGATAAAAAATAATGAAGCTCAAAAAAGGGGGAAAGAAAATTATTGGGCCCACAAAGGTAGACTTGGGAAAATCAGTGATTCTGTAAAGTGAAATATATGTATCATTGGGGTCCCAGAAGATGAAGAGTAGGAAAAAGGGGTAGAAGATTTATTTGAAAAAATATATATACATATAGCTGAGAACTTCTGTAATCTGGGGAAGGAAACAGGCATTCAAATCCAAGAGGCACAGAGAAGTCTCATCAATATCAACAAAAATAGACCAACACCAAAAAATATTATAGTGAAACTTGTAAATTACAGAGATAAAGAGAAAATTTTGAAAGCAGCACAAGACAAAAGGTCCTTAACCTACAAGGGTAGACACGTAAGGATGGCCAGCAGACCCATCCACAGAGACCTGGAAGGTCACAAAGGATGGTCAAGATATATCCAATGTGTTAAATGGGGAGAATATGCAGTTGAGAGTGTTTTATCCAGCAAGGTGTCATTCAGAATAGGAGAGATAAAGAATTTCCAAGACAAACAAAAACTAATGGAATTTGTGAACACTAAACCAGCACTGCAAGAAATATTAATGGGGACTCTTTGAGTGGAAAGACAGATTAAAATTAACAAACACCAGAAAGGAACAATAAACAATCTATAGGAACAGCAAATTTAAATGTAATACAATGGCACTAAATTCATATCTTTCAATAATTACTCTGAACATAAATGGACCCAATGCTCTAATCAAAAGACATAGGGTATCAGGGCACTTGGGTGGCTCAGCGGGTTAAGTGTCTGCCTTCAGCTCAGGTCATGATCCTGAGTCCTGGGGTTGAACACTGCATTGGGCTCCTTGCTCAGCAAGAAGTCCGCTTCTCCCTCCTCCTCTGTCACGCTACCCTGCTTGTGCTTGTGCTCTCTCTCTATCTCTCCCTCCCTCCCTCACTTTCTCTCAAATAAATAAGTAAGATCTTAAAAAAAGACAGGGTATAAGAATATATAGAAAAATAAGACTCATTTATATGCTGCTTATAAGAGACTCATTTTAGACCCCAAAACACCTACAGATTGAAAGTGAGGGATAGAGAACAATTTATCATCCTAATGGTAATCAAAAGAAAGCTAGAAAAGCCACCCTATATTAGACAAACAAGATGTTAAGCCAAAGAGTGCAATAAGAGATGAAGAAGGACACTATATCATAATGAAGGCTTTTATCCAACAAGAAGATCTAACAATTGTAAATACTTATGCCACTAACTGTGGACCAGCCAAATATATAAATCAATTAATTACAAAATTAAAGAAACTCCTTGATAATAATACAATAATAGTACAGGATATTAAGACCCTGATCAGAACAATGGACACATCAACTAAGCAGATGAAAAAGGAAAGAAGGGTTTTGAATGACGCACTGGGGAAGATGAACTTCACAGATATATTCAGAACATTTCACCCTAAAGCAACAGAAAACACAGTCTTCTCAAATGCACATGGAATATTCTCCAGAACAGATCACATACTGGGACACAAATTAAGCCTCAAGCAGTACAAAAAGATTGAGATCATACCATGCCTATTTTCAGAACACAATGCTATGATTCTTGAAGTCAATCACAATAAAAATTTGAAAGATCACAAATACATGGAGGTTAAAGAATATCCTACTAAAGAATGAAGGGGTTAACCAGGAAATTAAAGAGGAATTTAAAAAATACATGGAAACAAACAAAAATGAAAACACAGCAGTCCAAAACCTTTGGGATACGGCAAAGGTGGTCCTAAGAGAAAAGTATATAGCAGTACAGGCCTTCCTCAGGCAGCAAGAAAAGTCTCCAATACACAATCTAACCTTACAGCTAAAAGAGCTGAGAAAGAACAACACATAAAGCCTAAATCCACAGAAGGAAAATAATTAAAAACAGAGCAGAAATAAATGTTACAGAATTTAAAAAAAAAAAGTAGAACAGATCAACAAAACTAGGAGCTAGTTCATTGAAATAATTAACAAAATTGTTAAACCTCTAGTGATACTTAACAGAAAGAAAAGAGAAAGGATCTGAACAAATACAATTATGAATGAAAGAGGACAGATCATAACCAACACCACAGAAACACAATTATATAGACAATACTATGTCTAATGATTATAAGACAATACTATGAAAAATTATAAACCAACAAATTGGTCAATTTGGAAGAAATGGATAAATTCCTAGAAACATATACATACCAAAACTGAAAAAGGCAGAAATACAAAACCATTTATCTATTTATCTAGGAAGAAATACATCCATAACCATGAAATTAATTGAAACTATAATCAAATATCTACCAATAAACAAGAGTCCAGGGGGGCACCTGGGTGGCTCAGTGGGTTAAAGCCTCTGCCTTCAGTTCGGGTCATGATCCCGGGGTCCTGGGATCGAGCCCCACATCGAGCTCTCTGCTCGGCGGGGGGTCTGCTCCCTCCTCTCTCTCTGCCTGCCTCTCTGCCTACTTGTGATCTCTGTCTGTCAAATAAATAAATAAAATCTTTAAAAAAAAAAAAAAAAAACAAGAGTCCAGGGCTGCATGGCTTTCCAGGGGAATTCTATTCTTCTGAAACCATTAAGGAAAAAAAAAGAGAGAGAAAGAGAAAGAGAAATAGAAGGGAAGCTTCCAAACTCATTCTATGAGACCAATATTACCTTGATCCCAAAACAAGACAAAGGTGAATTACAGACCAATATTCTTGATGAATATGGATGCAAAAATTCTCAACAAGGTACTAGCTAAAAGAATCCAACAGTACATTACAAGGATTATTCACCTTGACCAAGTGGGATTTATTCCCATTACAACAGTGGTTCCTCAACCACATATCAATCAATGTGATATACCACGTTAATAAATGAAAGGATAAGAACCACACCATGCTCTCAATAGATGCAGAAAAAGTATTTGACAAAACACATCACCCTTTCTTGATAAAAACCCTCCACCATGTAGATGTAGCAGAAACATACCTCAACATCATAAAGGCCATATATGAAAGACCTATAGCAAATATCATCCTCACTGGGGAAAAACAGAGCTTTTCCCCAACAGTCAGGAAAATGACAGGGATGTCCATGCTCACTACTGTTGTTCAACATAGTAATGGAATTTCTAGCCTCAGCAATCAGACAACAAAAAGAAATAAAATTCACCAAATCCACAAAGAAGAAGTCAAACTTTCACTCTTCCCAGAAAATATGATACTGTATGTAGAAAACCTGAAAGACTCCACCAGAAAATTGCTTGAACTGATACAGGAATTCAGCTTAATTGAAGGATATAAAATCAATGCACAGAAGTCTGTTGCATATCTATACACTAACAAGGAAGCAGCGGAATAAGATATCAAGAAATCAATCCCATTTACTGTTGCACCAAATACCATAAGACGCCTAGGTATAAACCTAACCAAAGAGGTAAAAGAACTGTACACTGAAAACTATAGAACATTCATGAAAGAAATTGGGGAAGACACAAAGAAATGTAAAAACATTGGAAGAAGAAATATTGTGAAAATGTCTATGCTCCCAAGAGCAATCAATCTACACATTCAATGCAATCCTTATCAAAATACCATCAGCATTTTGTCACAGAGCTGGGACAAACAATCCTAAAATTTGTATGGAACCAGAAATGATCCCAAATAGCCAAAGTACGTTGAAAAAGAAAACTAAAGCTGGTGGCATCACAGTCCAGACTTCAAGCTATATTACAAAACTTTAATCATCAAGACAGCATGGTACTGACACAAAAACAAACACACAGATCAGTGGAACAGAATAGAGAATCCAGAAATGGACCCTCAACTCTATGGTCAACTCATCTTCAACAAAGCAGCAAAGAATATTAGATGGACAAGAAACAATCTCTTCAATAAATGGTGTCGAGAAAATTGGGCAGTGGCATGCAGCAAAATGAAACTGCACTAATTTCTACACCATACACAAAATTAAAGTCAAAATGGATGAAATACCTCAATGTGAGACAGGAATCCATCAAAATCCTAGAGGAGAATGCACACAGCAACCTCTTAGACCTCAGCCACAGCAACTTCTTGCTAGAGACGTCTCCAGCAGCAAGGGAAACAGCAGCAAAAAGGAACTATCAGGACTTCATCAAGTTAAAAATCTTTTTCACAACAAAGGAAACAACAAAACTAAAAGGCAACCTAGAGATGGGGAGAGATATTCACAAATGACATATGAGAGAAAGGGATAGTATTCAAAATCTATAAAGAACTTATCAAACTCAATAACCCCCCCCCCAAAAAAAAAACAAAAACCCAGCCAAGAAAGGACAGAAGACATGGACAGGCAATTCTCAAAAGAAGACATGCAAATGGCTAATAGACCCATGAAAAGATGCTCAACAACACTTGGCATCAGGGAAATACATATCAAAATCACAATGAGATATCACCTCACACTTATCAGAATGGCTACAGTTGACACCTCAGGAACAACAGATGTTGGTGAAGATGCAGAGAAAGGAGAACCCTCTTACATTGTTGGGAGGAATGCAAGTTGGTGCAGCAACTCTGAGAAACAGGATGGATCTTCCTCAGAAAGGTAAAAATAGAGCTACCCTATGCCCAGCTATTGCACTACTAGGTATTTTTCCAGAGAATACAGTGATTTGAAGGGGCACATGCACCCCACTGTTTATAGCAGCGATATCTACAATAGCCAAAATATTGAAAGAGTCCACATATCCACGAATAGATGAATAGACAAAGAAGGGGTGGCATGCATATATATATATATATATATATATATATATATATATATCTCAGAATATTATTCAGCCATCAAAAAGATTGAAATCTTGCCATTTGCAATGATATGGGTGGAAGTAGAGGGTATTATGCTAAGCCAAATAAATCAGTCAGGGGAAGACAAATACCATATTATTTCACTCATATATATATATGTATATATATATATATGTTTTATTTTATTTATTTTATTTATTTTATTTTAGAAACAAAATAGTTGAACATAGGGGAAGGGAGGGAAAAATAATAAGATAAAAATGGAGAGGAAGAGAAACCATACGAGACTCTTAAGTAGAGAAAACAAAGAGAGGGTTGCTGGAGAAGGGTAGGTGGGAAGATGGGGTAATTAGGTGATGGTTATTAAGGCAGATACTTGATGTAATGTAAAGAGTGGGTGTCATATGCAACTGAGGAATCACTAAATTCTACCCCTGAAACTAAAAATACACTATATGTTAACTAAATTGAAATTAATTGAAAAATTTGGAAAATATATACCGTAAAATGGCTTGATGTACATGTATACAGAAATAATTAATGCAAAGTTTAGTTAGAATCCATCATCTCATATGGATATGATAAAAAGAGAAAGCAGAAAAAGAACATTTTCCTTTGTAATAGAGCTTAAGATTTAATCTCTTAACAACTCTCATATATATCAAAGAGCAGTGTGAACTATAGTTATAATGTTGTATATCTGTGGTTTTTATTTATTTTTTTAATACAGAACTGGAAATGTATCATTTTTGACCAACTTCCTCCAAGAATTAAAATTTTAATGTAAAGTTTTCCTTAGCCACTTACCTTAGTTTCAAAGTTATTGTTCCCTATTATCAAAATCAACTGAACTGTAGCTGTCATTGATGATTTGTTGTAAGATTTTATGTATTCATCTTTGAAAAAGTCCTTTCACACTGATAGATACTGCCAAATTTTGTTAATAATGAATGAGCTTATTATTTTCAGTAAACATTTTTAAAGACTTATTTATTTATTTTAGAGAGAGAGAGAGAGAGAGAGCAAACATGAGTGGGAAAGGCAGAGGGTGAGGGAGAGAGAAACTCAAGTAGAGTCCATGCTGAGCACGAAGTCCAGCACAGGACAATCTCACAACCCTGAGATCACAACCTCAGCCAAAACCAAGAGTTGGACACCCAACCAACTGCTCCACCCAGACACCCCTTTAGTAATCATTTTTAAGAATACATTTAAGTACATTCACAATGTTGTGCCATCATCATTTTTGCCACTATACATTTCCAGAATTTTTTCATTGTCCCAAATAGGAATTCTCTACCTATTAAACAATACCTCCTCATTTTACTATACCCCCAGCCCCTGGTAATCTCTTTCTCTGCTTTCTATGAATGTGCCTTTTCTAGATACACCAAATAAGTGGAATCATACAATATTTGTCCTTTGGTGTTTGTTATTCATCCACATTGTAGCATGTATCAGAGTTTTATTCTTATATAAGGCAGAATAATATTCCCTTTCATCCTGTATATACCATGCATCTTTTTTTTAAGATTTTTTATTTTATTTATTTGATAGACAGAGATCACAAGTAGGCAGAGAGGCAGGCAGAGAGAGAGGGAGGAAGCAGGCTCCCTGCTAAGCAGAGAGCCTGATGCAGGGCTCGATCCCAGGACCCTGGGATCATGACCTGAGCCGAAGGCAGAGGCTTAACCCACTGAGCCACCCAGGCGCCCCAGCATCTTTTTCTTTTTTTGACAGAGTTGCCCAACATGGCACTCGATCTCAGAACCTTGAGATCATGACCTGAGCTAAAGTCAAGAGTCAGAAGCATTATTGACTGAGACATGCTGGTGCCCCTGTAACATGTATCTTTTATTTGTTCATCTATTGTTGAATATTTGGGTTGTTTCCACGTTTTGACTATTGTGAATAATGATGCTTTGAACATTGGTATACAGGTATCTATTTGAGTTCTTGCTTTCAATTCTTTTGAGTATACACCCAGGAATGGAATTCCTGGATCATGTATTATATTTCCATATATTTTTTTGAGGAACTGCCACACTGTTTTCCAAATCACTGAACCATTTTACATTACAATCAGCAATACACAAGGTTTCCAAATTTTCCACATCCTCACTAACATGTATTTTCTGTTCTTTTTTTTTCTTTCATAATAACCACCCCAAGGGGTATGGAGTGGTTTTTCACTGTGCTTTGGATTGCATTTCCCTAGTGACTAATTTAAAAAAAAATTAGGTTATGTTAGTCACTACACAGTATATCATTTGGTTTTTTTTTTTAACTTAAACTTTATTTTATCTCTTTAGTGTTCCAAAATTCATTGTTTATGCATCACACCCAGTGCTCCATGCAATATGTGCCCTCCTTAATGCCCACCACCAGGCTTACCCAAACCCCCATCCCCTCCACTCCAAAACCCTCAGGTTGTTTCCGAGAATCGACAGTATCTCATGGTTCATCTCCCCCTCCTATTTCCCCCAACTCCCTTCTCTCCTTCTCCCAGTGTCCTCTGTGCTATTCCCTATGCTCCACAGGTAAGTGAGACCATATGATAATTGACTTTCTCTGCTTGACTTATTTCACTCAGTATAATCTCCTCCAGTCCAACCATGTTGATACAGAAGTTGAGTATTCATCTTTTCTGATGGAGGCATAATACTCCATTGTATATATGGACCATATCTTTTTTTTTTAATTAAATTTTTTATTTATTTTCAGCGTAACAGTATTCATTGTTTTTTCACCACACCCAGTGCTCCATGCAATCTGTGCCCTCCCTAATACCCACCACCTGGTTCCCCCACCCTCCCACCCCGCCCCTTCAAAACCCTCAGGTTGATTTTCAGAGTCCATAGTCTCTCATGGTTCACCTCCCCTTCCAATTTCCCTCAACTCCCTTCTCCTCTCCATCTACCCTTGTCCTCTATATTATTTGTTATGCTCCACCAATAAGTGAAACCATATGATACTTGACTTTCTCTGTTTGACTTATTTCACTCAGCATAATCTCTTCCAGTCCTGTCCATGTTGCTACAAAAGTTGGGTATTCGTCCTTTCTGATGGAGGCATAATACTCCATAGTGTATATGGAGCACATCTTCCTTATCCATTCATCCGTTGAAGGGCATCTTGGTTCTTTCCACAGTTTGGCGACCGTGGCCATGGCTGCTATAAACATTGGGGTACAGATGGCCCTTCTTTTCACGACATCTGTATCTTTGGGGTAAATACCCAGCAGTGCAATTGCAGGGTCATAGGGAAGATCTATTTTTAATTTCCTGAGGAATCTCCACACTGTTCTCCAAAGTGGCTGCGCCAGTTTGCATTTCCACCAACAGTGTAAGAGGGTTCCCCTTTCTCCACATCCTCTCCAACACACGTTGTTTCCTGTCTTGCTAATTTTGGCCATTCTAACTGGTGTAAGGTGGTATCTCAATGTGGTTTTGATTTGAATCTCCCTGATGGCTAGTGATGATGAATATTTTTTCATGTGTCTGGTAGCCATTTGTATGTCTTCATTGGAGAAGTGTCTGTTCATATCTTCTGCCCATTTATTAATATGATTATCTGTTTTGTGTGTGTTGAGTTTGAGGAGTTCTTTATAGATCTTGGATATCAACCTTTTATCTGTACTGTCATTTGCAAATATCTTCTCCCATTCCGTGGGTTGCCTCTTTGTTTTGATGACTGTTTCTTTTGCTATGCAGAAGCTTTTGATCTTGATGAAGTCCCAAAAGTTCATCTTTGCCTTTGTTTCCTTTGCCTTTGGAGACATATCTTGAAAGAAGTTGCTGTGGCTGATATCAAAGAGGTTACTCCCTATGTTCTCCTCGAGGATTCTGATGGATTCCTGTCTCACGTTGAGGTCTTTTATCCATTTTGAGTTTATCTTTGTGTACGGTGTAAGAGAATGGTCAAGTTTCATTCTTCTCCATATAGCTGTCCAGTTTTCCCAGCACCATTTATTGAAGAGACTGTCTTTTTTCCACTGGATATTTTTTCCTGTTTTGTCAAAGATGATTTGACCATAGAGTTGAGGGTCCATATCTGGGCTCTCTACTCTGTTCCACTGGTCCATGTGTCTGTTTTTATGCCAGTACCATGCTGTCTTGGTGATCACAGCTTTGTACTAAAGCTTGAAATCAGGTAACGTGATGCCACCAGTTTTATTTTTGTTTTTCAACATTTCCTTAGCAACTCGGGGTCTCTTCTGATTCCATACAAATTTTAGGATTATTTGCTCCAGCTCTTTGAAAAATACTGGTGGAATTTTGATCAGAATGGCATTAAAAGTATAGATTGCTCTGGGCAGTATAGACATTTTAACGATGTTTATTCTTCCCATCCAAGAGCATGGAATGGTCTTCCATCTTTTTGTGTCTTCTTCAATTTCTTTTAGGAGTGTTCTGTAGTTCCTCGAGTACAGATCTTTAACCTCTTTGGTTAGGTTTATTCCGAGGTATCTTATGGTTCTTGGTGCTATAGTAAATGGAATCGATTCTCTAATTTGCCTTTCTGTATTTTCATTGTTAGTGTATAAGAAAGCCACTGATTTCTGGACATTGACTTTGTATCCTGCTACATTACTGAATTGCTGTATGAGTTCTAGTAGTTTGGGGGTGGAGTCTTTCGGGTTTTCCATGTAAAGAATCATGTCATCTGCGAAGAGAGAGAGTTTGACTTCTTCCTTGCCAATTTGGATACCTTTTATTTCTCTTTGTTGTCTGATTGCTGTTGCTAGGACTTCTAATACTATGTTGAACAAGAGTGGTGAGAGTGGGCATCCTTGTCGTGTTCCTGATCTCAACGGGAAGGCTGCAAGCTTTTTCCCATTGAGGATGATATTTGCTGTGGGTTTTTCATAGATAGATTTGATGAGGTTCAGGAATGTTCCCTCTATCCCTATACTTTGAAGCGTTTTAATCAGGAACGGATGCTGGATTTTGTCAAAAGCTTTTTCTGCATCAATTGAGAGGATCATGTGGTTCTTCTCTCTTCTCTTATTGATTTGTTCTATCACATTGATTGATTTGCGAATGTTGAACCATCCTTGTAACCCAGGGATGAATCCCACCTGGTCATGGTGGATAATCTTTTTAATGTGCTGTTGGATCCTGTTTGCTAGGATCTTGTTGAGAATCTTAGCATCCATATTCATCAGTGATATCGGTCTGAAATTCTCCTTTTTGGTAGGGTCTTTGCCTGGTTTGGGGATCAGGGTAATGCTGGCTTCATAAAAAGAGTCTGGAAGTTTTCCTTCTGCTTCAATTTTTTGAAACAGCTTCAGGAGAATAGGTATTATTTCTTCTTTGAAAGTTTGATAGAATTCCCCAGGGAATCCGTCAGGTCCTGGGCTCTTGTTTTTTGGGAGGTTTTTGATCACTGCTTCAATCTCGTTACTAGATATGGGTCTATTCAGGTTGTCAATTTCTTCCTGGTTCAATTTTGGGAGTTTATAGTTTTCCAGGAATGCATGCATTTCATCTAGGCTGCTTAGCTTATTGGCAAATAACTGTTGATAATAGCTTCTGATGATTGTTTCTATTTCCTTGGTGTTAGTTGTGATCTCTCCCTTTTCATTCATAATTTTATTAATTTGGGCTTTCTCTCTTTTCTTTTGGATTAGTGTGGCCAATGGTTTATCGATCTTATTGATTCTTTCAAAAAACCAGCTTCTAGTTTCGTTGATACGTTCTACTGTATCTCTGGTTTCTACCTCGTTGATCTCTGCTCTAATCTTGATTATTTCCCTTCTTACGTGTGGAGTTGGTTTGATTTGTTGTTGATTCTCTAGTTCTTTAAGGTGTAGAGACAGCTGGTGTATAATCTCAGTCTTTTGGTATCGGTTGAGCCCTGATTTGTGACCCAGTATGTGGTCTATTCTGGAGAAGGTTCCATGTGCACTTGAGAAGAATGAGTATTCTGTTGTTTGAGGGTGGAATGTTCTGTATATATCTATGAGGTCCATCTGGTCCAATGTGTCATTCAATGCTCTTATTTCTTTATTGATTTTCTGCTTCGATGATCTGTCTATTTCTGAGAGAGGCGTGTTAAGATCTCCTACTATTAATGTATTCATATCAATATGACTCTTTATCTTGATTAATAGTTTTCTTATGTAATTGGCTGCTCCCATATTGGGGGCATAGATATTTACAATTGTTAGATCATCTTGGTGGATAGTCCCTTTAAGAATGATGTAGTGTCCTTCTGTATCTCTGACTACCGTCTTTAGTTTAAAATCTAATTTATCTGATATGAGAATCGCTACCCTGGCCTTCTTTTGAGGCCCATTGGCGTGAAAGATGCTTCTCCATCCCTTCACTTTCAGTCTGGGTGTATCTTTAGGTTCAAAATGGGTCTCTTGTAGACAACATATGGATGGGTCCTGTCGTTTTATCCAATCTGCAACCCTGTGTCGTTTTATGGGCGCATTTAGGCCATTCACATTGAGAGTGATTATTGAGAGATACGTTTTTATTGACATTGTGTTATCTTTGAAGTCTTTCTTTCTGTCGATTGTCTCTATATTTCTGTTCAATGCTATTCTTAGGATTTTTCCTCTTTTATAGAACCCCCCTTAATATTTCCTGCAGTGTCGGCTTGGTGGTTGCATAGTCTTTCAAGCCTTGCCGGTCTTGGAAACTCTTTATCTCTCCATCCATTTTGAATGTCAGTCTTGCTGGATAAAGTATTCTTGGCTGCATGTTCTTCTCATTTAGTGCCCTGAATATATCTTGCCAGCCCTTTCTGGCTTGCCAGGTCTCTGGGGACAGGTCTGACGTTATTCTGATGGGCTTTCCTCTGTATATAAGGAGCTTCTTTGTCCTAGCGGCTTTCAAGAGATTGTATCTACAATTATGATTCCTCAATTTTACTATGAGGTGCCTGGATGTTTTTTTGGAATTTATAATCTTGGGGGGGGACCTTTCTACTTCTAGTACATGAACACTTGTTCCATTCGCAAGATTGGGAAAATTTTCATGAAAAACTTGTTCCACTATATCTTCTAGACTTCTTTCTTTCTCCTCCCCTTCAGGGATTCCAATAATTCTGACGTTGGAACGTTTCATGGCATCATTTATTTCCCTGATTCTGTTTTCGTGGCTTCTAAGCTGTTTGTTCCAGGCTTCCTCCTGATCCTTTCTCTCTATCTGTTTGTCCTCCAGATCACTAATTCTATCTTCTGTCTCAGTTACCCTAGCTTTTAGAGAATTTAGATTCGATTGGAACTCATTGAGAGCGTTGTGAACCTCATCCCTGGTGGCCTTCAGCTCTGCCCTAACATTATGAACCTCCTCTCTGGTCGCTTTCAATTCTGCCCTAATCAATTCCGTTTGGTCATCCACGGCTTTCTCCAACCTAGCTATTGCCTGGATAATTGTTAGCTTGAATTCTCTTTCTGACATATTGTCTATGTTGATAGCCGTTAGCTCTGTTGCAGAAGGCCCATCCTCTGTATTTTTCTTCTGTTGGGGATTCCTCCTCCTAGTCATTTTGGTGAGAGATGACTGGACAGATGTAGCTGGATGTATCGACCGTGGTGCAGTCAAGGTGCACCCTGGAACGCTTCTGAGCACTCAGGATTCCCCACCCAAATGAGAGAAAAAAGAAAAGAAAAAGAAAAAAGAGGGAGAGAGAGAGACAGGAAAAAAAGGGAAGATAAAAGAGAAGGTTCAGCCCAAATGGGCCCCAGGGTAAGATTTATGACGTATACAAACAAAAACAGACAAACAAAAAGACTGATAAAAGTATATGACGAGAGAAAAAATATATATATATATAAGCAAAAAAAAGGAGGAGCCTTGTCAAGAAGAACCCCAAGTATAAGATTTATATACTATCAGGACAAACATAAATACACAGAGACACTGGCAGAAGAAAAAGATGGGAGCATGGTTATAGATTCTCGGTGTGGGCGAGGAAGGTTATTTTGATTCTTCCTGGATGTATCTTGATATCTTTGTTAAAGGACTCAACTTTCCTAAGAAAAAGGGGGATTAAAAATTGGTTCACCTATAGGGGTAGCATTGCTTGGAGAAAGGGGGTTACCTTGAAGTTTAACTCTATATGAATATTAGAAAATAAAAATAAAAAAGGAATAAACTGGACTAAACTAAATTAAAAATTTTTTTAAAAATTAAGAAAATAGAAAAGCAAAAGAAAAACACATGTGTATGTATCAAAAAATTCAGGTTAGAAGTTTATCATGGAATTTGATGTACTGGACATCTCACTGTGATGGTAAATAGGTTAAAAAATTATCTATATAAAAAAAGAAAAAAAAATGAACCAGAATCGTGGGAAAGAATTAAAAATAAAAGTTGTATCTATGAAGTAGTGGTGGTTGTTCTCTTGTAGTCTTTTTTTTTTTTTCCTGATTTGTTTTCTGGGGGAGGGGGCTGCCACGTGGGTTTTCAGTCAATGATGTTCCCTGAGTTAAGTCCTCCCGACCCCCTCAAGGGGGTGGGCTCTGAGGAAAACCGTTTTTTCAGGCTTTTGTTCTCTGGAGGTTTTTATGTTTGTTCACTTCTTTTCTCTCGCCTTGACAGCTTTTGATGGTTTTTGGAGGTTTAGAGGAAAGAAAACTGCACCCCAACCTCCCTCTCAGAGAGAAGCCTCAGTCTGCTCCCCTGCAGGTGCTGCAGCCGCTGGGCCGCTGGCAGAGCAGGTTCTGAGTCGCGGTCCCTGGGGACGCAGGATCTCCTGCTTGTACGCAAAACCAAGGCAGCTGTGGCTGTCTGGGCAGCTCCAGACCGCCAGAGAGGTTCCAAGCAGCAATCGCACACTGAGATTTTCCCGCTGGCCGGGGCTAAGAGCGCCGGGCTTGCGCGCACCTCTCCCAGGGGAGGGTTTGGGGCGCGGCGCCTCCAGCTCTATCGGCTCTATCGCCGCGTGGGTCCGAGAACACCAGGCTGGGCATTCGTGCACCTCTCTCAGGGGAGGGTGAGGCACGCGTGGATCTCCAGTAAGGTGCGCGTTCTGCCGTCTGGTGTGGCTCCCAGCCCCTCACGGGAGCCGGACTCCACCCGTTCTCAGGCGCACTGGCGGCTCCGGGACAAAGACCAGGTTTCTCCACCGCACTCTCTGGCTCAGCGCCAGGGGAGGCTGCCCTGGGTCTGGGGACTTAAGCCCCTGTCCCTAGCCGCCCCGATTCCCACAATTTCCCCACGCGATTGATCCTTTGCTCTTTTGAGTGCTTTCAACAAGACTCCAAGTTAATGCTGGTCCCCAGATGCAGGGCACTGTCGTGTTGGGGTATTATTTTCCAATCGGTCGCCTCTGGTGGCTCCCTCCCCCTTTTGTTTATCTTCCGATATCAGTCCGACGTTCCCACTCCACTTTACCTGCCCACTGGCGTCTTCTGGCCCCCGTAGAGATCCAGACGTGTATAATTCTGATCTCAGGCTGATTTCATGGGTGATCGGAGTTCTTTGGTAGGTAATCAGCTCACTTTAGTGTACAGGTTGAAAAGGTGCCTCCTCCTACTTCCCTGCCATCTTGTCTCCCCCTGGACCATATCTTTTTTATCCATTCATCTGTTGAAGGCAACTTGGCTCTTTCCACAGATTGGCGACTGTGGCCATTGCTGCTATGAATTTGTGGTATAGATGGCCTTTCTTCTCACTACATCTGTATCTGTGGGATAAATACCCAGTAGTGTAATTGCAGGGTCATATGGTAGCTCTATTTTTAATTTCTTAAAGAATCTCCATTTGTTTTTGATGTAGTGTTCCATGATTCATTGTTTGCATATAACACCCAGTGCTCCATGCAGTACATGCTCTCCTTAATACCCATCACTGGGCTAACCCATCCCCCACACCCGCCCCTTTAAAACCCTCACTTTGCTTCCTGGAATCCATAGTCTGTCATGGTTCGTCTCCCTCTCCGATCCACCCCCCCCCTTCATTTTTTCCTTCCTTCTCCTAATGTCCTCCATGTTATTCTTTATGTTCCACATATAAGTGAAACCATATGATAATTGACTTTCTCTGTTTGACTTATTTCACTTAGCATAATCTCCTCCAGCCCCATCCATGTTGATGCAAATTTAGGTATTCATCTTTTCTGATGGAGGCATAATATTCCATTGTATATGTGGACCACATCTTCTTTATCCAATCGTCTGTTGAAGGGCATCTCAGCTCTTTCCACAGTTTGGCTATTGTGGCCATTGCTGCTATGAACATTGGGGTACAGATGGCCCTTCTTTTCACTACATCATATCTTTGAGATAAATACCCAGTAGTGCAATTGCAGGGTCATAGGGTAGCTCTATTTTTAATTATTTGAGGAATCTCCACACTGTTTTCCAAAGTGGCTGCACCAACTTGCATTCCCACAACAGAGTAAGGGAGTTCCCTTTTCTCCACAACCTCTCCAACATTTGTTGTTTCTTGTCTTGTCGATTTTTGCCATTCTAACTGGTGTAAGGTGGAATCTCAATGTGTGTTTTTTTTTAGATTTTATTTATTTATTTGACAGACAGAGATCACAAGTAGGCAGAGAGGCAGGCAGAGAGAGAGGGGGAAGCAGGCTCCCTGCTAAGCAGAGAGCCCGATGTGGGGCTTGATCCTAGGACTCTGGGATCATGACCTGAGCCAAAGGCAGAGGCTTTAACCCACTGAACCACCCAGGCACCCCATTGATGTGGTTTTGATTTTAATTTCTCTGATGGCTACTAATGTTGAACATTTTTTCATGTGTTTGTTAGCCATTTGTATGTCTTCTTTGGAGAAGTGTTTGTTCATGTCTTCTGCCCATTTTTTGATTGGATTATTTGTTTTTTGGGTGTTGAGTTTGAGAAGGTCTTTATAGATTTTGGATATCAGCCCTTCATACTAGTGATGTTGAGCACATTTTCATACTGTTACTGGCTATTTGTATATTTTCTTTAGAGAAATGTCTATTTAAGTCTTTTGTGCATTTTTTAAAAGATTTTAATTATTTATTTGACAGAGAGAGAGATCACAAGTTGGCAGAGAGGCAGGCAGAGAGAGGTAAGCAGGCTCCCCGCTGAGGGCTCTATGTAGGGCTCTATCCCAGGGCCCTGGGATCACGACCTGAGCTGAAGGCAGAGGCTTTAACCCCTGAGACACCCAGGTGCCCCCTTTTGTGCATTTTTGTATTGAATTTCATTTTGTTTTTCAGTTGTGAAAATTATTTATATATTCTGGATATTAATCTCTTATCAGACATATACTCTGCAAATATTTTCTCCCAATTTGTGGGTCTTCTTTTTGCTCTCTCAGTGGTGTCCTTTGATGCAGAAAATTTTGAAATTTTGATAATACCCGATTTATCTATTTTTTTTCTTTTATAGCCTGAGCTTTTGGTATCATATCCAAGTTATTACTGTGAAATCCAATTTTATGAAGCATTTCCCCTATGCTTTCTTCTAAGTGTTTGATAATTTTAACTCTCACATTTAGGTCTTCAATTCATTTTGTGTTAGTTTTGTATATGGTATAAAGTAAGGGCCCAACTGCTTTATCTGACATGTGGATATCCAGTTTTCCTGGAACCAATTACTAAATTTACTGTCCTTTCCAATTTAAATGACTTTTAAAATTTGCTTTAAGGAAGTGATATCAGGAAGCTGGTTGAAGAGATTTCTCTAATTTCCTAATAGAACATCAATTTTGACCCCCAGATGAAAGTACTTTTGTGGGAGCCTGAGAATCCAGTGAAGAACTTTCAGAACACTGTTGGATCAAACAAAAACCAAAATCTGATAATTGATACACTGAAGAGGGTAAGAGGAACAGTTTCACTTTGTCCATGTTACCTTTCCCCAAGGTGGCATAGCCTAGGAACAAGAGAAACCCTCAGAGCCCACAGTTTTTCCTACAGAGGAACAAAAGGTATGGGTGAGAGCACTTGGCTTCCTGAGACATGAAGGATGGTGCCCAACAGGCCCAATCATTTCTCACTTCACAGATTACCAAGGTGATCTATAAGACTGAGGAGTTAGGATACACTGAGAGCATGACAGCCAGGGTTCAGAACTCCTTAAAGGAATACTACTATTTTTTTCATGGTTCTTACTATTGCCCAAATCATGGATACCATCAGTAGTCTTGCCCAGGAACAGCTGAGGATGCCTCACTTGTGGAAAACCTGAGCTGACACATGGATATCCAAAATGCTTTAACCACTTTACCTAGACTCTCTGTATCCCTCCCATGGCTGGGCCCTAACATCCACTCCTGAAGAGAGCGAATGGTAGGTTCTGCACATGGCTAGTGAGCAAGTGCAAAAAGCAGTCCCAACTATGAGGGATTGGGAGAAATCTCACAAACTTAAGCATTTTAGGACAGTGCCCTAGGGAAAACAAACAAGAGGCTCTCAGCACATGGCCCAGATTTGTAGGATTGAGAAAAGGCATAAACTTAACAGCGGGAAAATACCCATTCTTAGGAACATTCTCCTGGATATATCATATGTTAGGTTACAAACAAGTCTTTACAAGTTCAAGTTGATTGAGATCATATCAAGTACTTTTCCAACCACAGTGGTATGAGACTAATTTCAATAACACTAGAAGTGCTGGAAAATTCACAAATATGTACAAATGAAACAATACATTCCTGAACAAGGGGTCAAGGAAGAAATTTCAAAATGTCCTGAGATAAATGAAAATGAAAACACACCATACCAAAACTTACAGGATCTACCGAAAGAGTTCTAAAGGAACAAGACAGAGGATCATAGGGGAAGGGAGAGAAAAATGAAACAAGATGAAACCAGAGAGGGAGACAAACCATAAGAGACTCTTAATCTCAGAAAGAAACTGAGGGTTGTTGGAGGGGAGGAGATGGAAGGGATGGGGTGGCTGGGTGATGGACCTTGGGGAGGATATGTGCTATGGTAAGAAAATAAATAATAATAATAAAAAAACAGTTCTAAAGGAAAAGTTTATAGTGACAAATTCCTACATTAAGAGAATATATATATATATATATCTCAATTAACAACTTAATAACTATATATATATATATATATATATATATAAATATAAAATTAACCTTAAGGAACAAGAAAAGGAAGAACTAAGCCTAAAGTTAACAGATAAAGAAATAACAAAGATTCGAATACAAATTAATAAAATAGAGAAAAAATAGGTAAGATCAACAAAACTAAGAACTAGTTTTTAAGAAGATAAAAGAAAGTTGACAAAACTTTAGCTATACAAAAATGAGAGAAAACTAAAATAAATATAATCAGAAGTGAGAGAGGAGACATTATATTATGTGTCCTCCTTAATGCCCATCACCCGGTTACCCCATCCCCCCACCCACCTCCTTTTCCACAACCCTCAGTTTGTTTCCCAGAGTCAAGTGTCTCATATGGTTTGTCTCTCTCTCTGATTTCTTCCTATTCAGTTTCCCCCCCACTTCTATCGTCCTCTGCACTATTCCTTATGATCCACATATGAGTGAAACCATATGATAATTGTCTTTCTTTGCTTGACTTATTTCACTTAGCATAATACCCTCCAGGGCTACCCATTTTGATGCAAATGGTAGATATTCATCCTTTCTGATGGCTAAGTAATATTCCATTGTATATATGAACTACATCTTCTTTATCCATTCATCCATTTAGGGACATTTTAGCTCTTCTACAGTTTGGCTATTGTGGAGATCGCTGCTATGAACATTGGGGTGCATGTGTTTCTTCTTTTCACTACTTGGCCCGTTGAATTTAAATGAAAAACAAACAAACAAATAAATAAATAAATTACATAATAAAAACAAGAGGAGACATTACAACTCATACTGCAGAAATAAAAAGGATCAAGAGAGACTACTATGAACAATAGTGATTCAACACATTGGCTAAAAGAAATGGATAAATTCCTAGAAACATACAACCTACCAACACTGAATCATGAAGCGGAAAGTCTGAATAGATCTATAACTAGTGGGGACAGGGATTCAATCAGTATAAAAAATTCCCAAAAAATAAAAGTACAAATCAGATGGTACTATTGGTGCATTCTACCAAACAATTAAAGAGGAATGAATGTTAAACTTTCTGAAACTTATTCCAAAAACTCAAGAGGTGGGAATACTTCCAAACTCATTTTACTAGGCTGACATTATTCTGATACCAAAGCCAGAAAAGAAAAGTACAAGAAAATGAAATTACAGGCCAATATTTCTGATGAGCATAGATGCAAAATCCATCCATAAAATACTAGCAAACTGAATTTACCAGCACATTACAATGTTCATATACCATGCCCAGCTGGGATTTATCCTTGGGATTCAAGGATGGTTCAACACATACAAGTTAATAAATGTGATACACCACATTAAGAGAATTAAGGATAAAAAAAAAATCACATCATCATCCAAACAGATGCAGAAATACCATTTGACAAAATTCAACACACTTTTATGAGAAAAACTCTCAATAAATTAAGTATAGAAAGAATGTATCCCAACATAATAAAGGCCATGGCAAACCCACAGCTACCATTATAATCAATGTTGAAAAGTTCAAAGACAAAGATACTCATTCTTGCTACTTTTAGTCAACGTAGTACTGGAAGTTTTAACCAGAGCAATTAGGTATGAAAAAAATAAAGGCACACGAATCAGAAAGAAAAATTTAAATTGTCTTTATTTGCAGGTGACATAATCTTATATAGAAAAAATCCTAAAGACTTTATAAACAACAACAACAATGAACTGTTGGAACTATTAAATGAATTCAGTAAAGTTGATTAATACAAAATTAATGTGCAAAATCAGTTGTGCTTCTTTCTACAAACTACAACAAACTATCTGAAAGAGAAATTAAGACAACAATGCCACTACAATAACATAAAAAAATTTTTAGGAATAATTTTAATCAAGGAGGTAAAAGGCCTATATACTAAGAACTTTAAGACACTTAAGAAAGAATTGGTGAAGATAAAAATAAATTGAAAGATATTCTGTGATCTTGGGTTGGAAGAATTAATGCTGCTCAAATTCCCATACTACCCAAAGCAATTTATAGATTTAGTGCAATCCCTACCAAAATTCCAATGGCAGTTTACATAGAAATAGAAAAAAACAATCCTAATATTCATCTGCAACCCCCCAAATCATGAATTGTCAAAACAACTTTGAGCAAGAAGAACAGAGCTGGAAGTATTACATTCTTGAATTCAAAATTCTTATAAAGGTAATCAAATTTAGGGGCACCTGAGTGGCTCAGTGGGTTAAAGCCTCTGCTTTCGGCTCAGGTCGTGATCCCAGGGTCCTGGGATCGAGCCCTGCATCTCTCTGCTTAGCAGGGAGCCTGCTTCCTCCTCTCCCTCTCTCTCTGCCTGCCTCTCTGCCTACTTGTGATCTCTGTCTGTCAAATAAATGAATAAAAATCTTTTAAAAAAAGGTAATCAAATTTTAAAATGTATGGTACTGGATATTCTTATGCAGAAGAATGAAACTGGTCCCCATAATACACCACTCACAAAAATTCACTCAAAATGGATTAAAGATTTAAGTGTAGGGACACTTGGGTAGTGCAGTCAGTTAAGCATCCAACTCTTGGTTTCAGCTCAGGTTGTAATCTGAGAGTCATGAGATGGAACACCACATTGGGCTCCACACTCAGTGCAGAGTCTGCTTAAGATTCTCTCACCCTCTCCCTCCTCCCCTCCCCCATTCTCTCTCTTTCTCTAAAATAAATAAAGTCTTTTTAAAAAGACTTAAGTGTAAGAACTGAAACCATAAACTCCTACAATAAATCATAGCGAAAAATCTCTTTGACAGAGGTCATGGCAATGATTTCATGGATATCCAAAGCACAGCCACAAAAGCAAAAATGAACAAGTGGGGGTCCAACAAACTAACAGCTTTTGTACAGAAAAACAATCACCAAAATGAAAAGGCAACCTACAGAATGGGAGAAAATATTGCAAACCACATTTCTGATAAGGGGCTAATATTTGATATATATAAAGAACACATACAACTCAATAACAAAACAAAACAAAATTTTTTTAAAAATCCAGTTTAAAAATGGACAAAGGACCTGGGGTTCCTCGGTGGCTCAGTTAATCTCAGTCAATTCAGCATCTGCCTTTGGCTCAGGACATGATCCCAGGGGCCTGGGATCAAGCCCTGGGATCAGCCTCCCTGATGAGCAGGGAGCCCTCTCTCTCTGTCATTCCCCTCTTGTTCTCTCTGTCTCATTCTCTCTGTCAAATAAATAAATAAAATCTCTAAAAATATAAAAATAAATAAAAATGGGCATGGAATCTAAAATTTTCCCAAGAAGACATACAAATGGCTATTAGGTGCATGAAAAAAAACGCTCAACATTGTTAATGCAAATGAATGCAAATAAAATCCATAATGAGTTAAAACCTCACATCTGTTAAGATGGCTATTATCAAAAAGACAAGAGATAAGAAATGTTGGTGAGAATGTCGAGAAAAAGAAACCCTTGTACACTGTTGATGGAATGTTAATTGGTATAGCTGTTAAAGAAAACAGTATGGAGTTTCTTCTGAAAACAAAACAAAACAAAACAAAAAACACAAGTACCATATGATCCAGCAATCCCACTTTGGGGTATATATCCAAAGGAAATAAAATCAGTATCTCAAAGATATCTGCACTTCCATGTAAATATATGAGCTTATGGATGTGTTAATTAACTTGATTGTGATAATCATTTCACAATATATACATATATCAATCATCATGTACACTTTAAACATATACAATTTTGTCAATTATATCAGTAAAACTTGAGAAAAATAAAATTTGTGTTAAGATGACTTTCTTCATGTTGATGGCTATTTTTCTTTATATTTGTAGGAGCATTTTATATATTGACATTAACCCTTTGTTGATGTACTGCAAATACTTTCACCCAATTCATCCTTTGTGTTTTAACTTTACTTGTAGTATGTGGTAGAAGATTTAAACTTTGTCTGTTAACAAATCTACTGACCTTTTACTTTGTTTTTCCACTGGTGTCATGTTTTAAAATAGCTTTCCTAATCCAAGATTTTAGAAATGTATTTTTCTCTGGTCCTTTATAGTTTTTAAAATCATTGTTAATGGACTTCAGTTATGTAGAATTGGATTAATGATAACCTTTGGTTCTTCACACAATATCTTTATTGGTCTATTTATGTCATTTATTTACAATTTAACAAGTATCTGAACCTGCCACTCAACCCAAAAGTTACCATATTACCAATAACTTGTATCTACCTATGGGTATCTCTTTTATTATATTCTTTTCCCCCTTCCCTGAAATAACATAAATATTGTATTTATCCTTCCCTTAACTTAAAAATAATTTTATATATATATATATACACACACACACATATATGCATATGTGTGTGAGTGTGTGTGTGTGTGTAAATAGACAATATATTTGTCCATTGTGTTGCCTAAGGCTATAGTTAGTTTTCACTTGAAAGAAATTAATAGAAGCAAGCCAAGTGAATGGTGAGTACAAGAGTACTTAAGGTGGAAAAACAGTATGTGCTAAGGCCTTGAGATGGGAAAAAGCATGCCAATTTTGAGGGACTATAAAAAGGAATGTCAGTGATTCTAGAGTACTAAGGCTTAGGACAAGAGTAATTGAAGATGAGTCAGGAGTAGCAGCCAAGGACCAGACTACACAGAACCTTGTAGATCATTATAAGGACCTGGGCTTTTATCCTAAGTGTAAGGGAATGTATTAGGCAGGGGAAAATATGGTCTGGTTTGCCATTTTAAAAGATTAATTTGGCTACTCCTAAAGAATAGATTGAGTAGAAGTAACATGAATCCAATCCTGAGCTATTATTGTCTTCATTTTACAGATGAGGAATCTAAAGCTCCGAGAGGATATTATATACATGGATCTAGAGTTCAGAGAAGTTGGGTTCAGAGACATAGATTTAAGTATTCATCAGCTTACAGTAGAGCAATAACACTGAATGAGATCACCTAGGGAGAGGAGGTAGATAGAAAAGAAAAGAAGGTTAAGGAAAGCCTTGAGACACTCTAATATTTAGATTCAGAGGAGGAGAAAAGGAGACCAAAAAGGAGCAGTCAGTAAAGTATAGTAAAACCATGGAAGTATTTTTACAGAGAAGCCAAGAGGGGGGTAAAAGAAAACTTCAAAAAAGTAGCAGTGGTCAACCATGCCAAATGGTTGCCAAAAGTAAATTAAGGACTGAAAAGTGGCCATTTGATTTATCAAAATAAAGGTTGTCAGTCTGCTTCCTTAGCCATCTTAGGATGTGCACAGAAGAGTTGATAAATGTACTACTATTATACTCTTTGTTTTTGTATAATGAAGTTAAAGCTTAGAGGAGTTAGGTGACTTGCTTCAAGTAAAACACCTACAGAATGATAAACTTGGGATTGGAAGTCTTATCATCCCAAATCCAGTCTTCTTTCCACTATACCACAGTTGATTTTTGTATCTAGGAGGTTTTTTGGTATGCTACAGGACTGACTGAAGTCCCACAGGTAGTGCAGAGCTTAATTCATTTCAACATACTTGGAGTGTCTATTATGTGCAAAGCTCTATGGTCATCACTACAAAACATTTTAAGGTGAAAAGGATACAGATCATACTACCAGTCTAGTAAGTATGTATGTATAGTCTAATAAGACAATATCTATATAACTACATTCTAAGATGGCATGGAAGTAATAAAAGCACCAAAGTGAGGGTTTGGGTTACATGCAGCTTGTTAATCTTCCTACTAATTGCTATGTAAACCTGTGTGCCTGGCAAAAAAATTTGGTGCTTAATAAATAACAAGTATTGAGCACTATGCCAAGTACATAGTGATTATATAACAGTAAATAGGAAGTAGCCTCTGGCTATCATAAGTAATACAAGATTTTTTTTTAAAGATAAGTATTCACCATATATTTATTTTAAAGATTTTATTTATTTATTTGACAGACAGAGATCACAAGTAGGCAGAGAGGCAGGCAGAGAGAGGAAGGTAAGCAGGCTCCCTGCCAAGCAGCCTGATGGGGGGCTCGATCCCAGGATGCTGGGATCATGACCTGAGCCGAAGGCAGAGGCTTTAACGCACTGAGCCACCCAGGTGCCCCAATAAAAGATTTTTTTAATTTAAATTAGGGGAATGGGGGGAGGAGTTAAGATGGTGCAGTAGTAGGGGGACCTTGGACTTGCCTCATCCCTTGAACACAGGTAGATCAACATCAAATCATTTGAAACAACTAGGAAATTGATCTGAGGACTAAAGGAACAACCTGCACAATAGGAGGAAGAGAACATGAAAGATTCAAGGTTCAAATATATGAATTGAGAGAGAGAAAACCCAGGGTGCTGTGGAGGGATGGGAACACTTTTCAGAGAGAAGTCAGGGAGAGAGGGAGAGAAAGTGGTGTGTAGGGTTTGTGCAAGGTGCAATGGTATGGGGGAATCCCCTGGGTCTCATGGGTATTGAATGTTCCCCTTCCTGGAGTACATTTGGAAGACGGTATTTTGCCTCTCCAAGGACAAAAGACACTCTGGGCATTCTGAATGGCTGTTCAGTAGCAAGGGACAGAGGTGAACACAGAGGACAGTTAATCTATTCCCACCTTTTTTTGCTGTACTTTCACATAGACTCCCAGAACTCACACAGGTGTGCAACTGACTTTCTGGGACAGAAAGGTGCCAGGCACAGTGCTGGGAGGCACTCCTCCAGGAAAAGGGAGTGGATCTGCACAATGCCAGTTACTTTAAGGTTTGTGGTTTTGAATCCCAGCTGTAAGCCAGAGATAAAACACAGGAGAACTGTGGTACCAGGTGTGCTGTGAGTGAGGCTCAGACAGTCTGAAGGCAGAGATCTGATGAAAGACTGGAACACAAAAAAAGAGTTCACTTTTCTGGGAGGGCTTCCTGAGTAGTGGTGGCCACAAGTTGCCCTTCACTGGGATGAGAAGAAAGAGTGATGCCATCTTATCCTCCCTCCACCCACCTACCAGCATGGTCTGACTTCAGAGAGAAAAACAGTGTGTCCAGTGAAGGCTGGAGTTGGTTACACCAAACCCTGCTCCCCTGTGCCCAGCACGAACATCTTTATTAGGGCAGATTTGATTGAGCCAGGTCAGCTGGTCTCTTCCTCAGAAGACAAACAGAGGCCCTATGTATGCATCAAGGCAACTGATTATAGAATGCTCCAAAGCATCAGCTTTGGTTCTGGTGGAAATAGGACCAGGCTTTTTTTTTTTTTTTCTTCTCTCTTTTCTTTTCATTTTCATTTTTTAAAGTTTATTTTAAACTTTTATTTCTTATTTTTATATATACTTTTTTCAATTTTTCATTTTTTTCTTACTTTTTTCTTTGCCATCATGCTTGTAATTTTTTGTTAATTTGTTGGCTTGTTTGATTCTTTCTCTCATTCTTTGGATCAGGCTTTTTTTTTCCTTTTCTTTGGAATCAGGCTTATATCATTTTGTTTGTCTGTTTGGGTTTATTTTTGTTCCTTTTCCTTTACTCTTTCCTTGGATCAGGCATTAAAAAAAAATCAGGCTTATCTTAACAAACAAATCAATGCACACCTAGTTAAAAGTCCAAAGACTCCCCACTACAAGCAAAGAGGAACTCTGCAGAGGACTGACCTGTGAGAAGGACAGCCAAAACACAATAGCAAAGTGGACACAACATACACCATAAACACTTCTCCAAGTGCCATGCCCTGAACAGTGTAAGACCACTTTTTAACACAGTATTACTCTCAGGAGTGGGAAGCATAACAAGTTTTCATAACACACAAAAGGCAGAAACCTAGACATAACAAAAAGATGGAGGAATTATCCCCAAAAGAAAGATCAAGAAGAAATCAGGCACAGATTTGCTCAAAACAGATATAAGCAATATATCTGAACAATAATTTAGAATAACAGTCCTAAGAATACTTGCTGGGCTTTGAAAGAAGCATGGAAAACACCAAGAAACCCGGGCTATAGAGATAAAAGACCTAAAATGTAGTCAGGCCAAAATAAAAAAATGCTACAACTGAGATGCAAAATCGACCAGATGAAATCACAATGAGGATAGAAGAAGCAGAGAAACAAATAGGTAATATAGAAAATAAAATGATAGAAAATAATGAGGCTGAAAAGAAGAGGGAAAGAAAACTATTAGGTCATGAATATTGACTTAGGGAACCCAGGGATACCATAAAGTACAATATTATCCATTTTATAGGAGTCCCAGAACAAGAAGAGAAGGAAAAAGGGGCAGAAGATATATTTGCACAAATTTTAGCTGAGAACTTCCATAATCTGGGGAAGGAAACAGGAATTCAAGTCTAAGAGGTACAAAGAATTCCACTCAAAATCAACAAAAACATGTCAACACCAAGACATATAATAGTGAAACTTGCAAAATACAAAGATAAAGAAAGACTTCTGAAAGCAGTCAGGGACAAAAGGCCCTTAAGTTGCAAGGGTAGACATATAAGGTTACCAGCAGATCTGTCCACAGAAACATGGCAGGGAAGAGGAGAGTGGTATAATATATTCAACATGTTGAATGGGAAAAATACATAGCCAAGTATACTATATCCAGCAAGGTTGTCATTCAGAATACAAGGAGAAAGAAAGAGTAACCAAGACAAGCAAAAACTAAAAGAGTTCCTGAACACTAAACCAGCTCTGCAAGAAATCCTAAAGAGGACTATTGAGCAGGTAAGAGAGACCAAAAGGTAGACAATCTACAGGAACAGCAACTTTGCAGGTTATACAATGGGACTAAATTTGTATCTTTCAGCAATGACTGTAATGAGTGTAAATGGACTAAATACTACAATAAAAAGACATAGGCTGTCAGAATGGATAAAAAAAAGCCATCGATATGATGCTTACAAGAGACTCTTTTTTATTTTATTTTATATTTTTAAAGATTTATTTATTTAAGGTGGGGTGGGGAGAGTAGAGGAAGAGAGAGTCTGAAGCAGACTCCATGCTGAGCAGGGAACCCAACTCTAGGCTCAATGTCATGACCCTGAGATCATAACCTGAGCCAAAACCAAGAGTTGGGGGCTTAACCAACTATATTCTTCAGACACCACGTAAGAGACTCACTTTAGACCCAAAGACACCACCGGATTGAAAGTGAGGGAGTGAAAACCATCTAACATGATAATAGACATCAAAAGAAAGCTGGAGTAGTCATACTTAAATCATACAACCTACATTTTAAACCAACAACTGTAATAGGAACTGAAGAAAAACACTATATCATAATGAAGAGGGCTATTCAACAAGAAGATCTAACAACAATTGTAGATATTTATGCCCCAACTATGGAACAGCAATATATAAAAATCAATAATAAACAAAGAAACACATTGATAATAACACAATAATAGTATGGGATATTAAGACCCCACTTGCAGCAATGGAAAGATCATCTAAGCAGAAAATCAACAAGAAAATAAGCACTTTGAATGATACACTGGACAAGATAGACTTCACAGATATTTTCAGAGCATTTCATCCTAAAGCACCAAAACACACATTCTTCTTGAATGCCCATGGAACATTCTCCAGAACAGATCACATAATGGGGCATAAATCAGGCCTCAACCAGTACAAAAAGATTGAGATCATACCATGTACATTTTCAGACCACAATGCTATGAAACTTGAAGTCAATCACAAGAAAAATTTGAAAGACCACAAATACATGGAGGTTAAAGAACATCCTACTAAAGAATGAATGGGTTTAACCAGGAAATTCAAGAGGAATTTTAAAAATACATGGAAGCAAATGAAAATGAAAACACGATAGTCCAAAACCTTTGGGATGCAGCAAATGCAGTCTTAAGAGGGAAATATAAAGCAATACTGGTTGGTGTTCCTCAAGAAAGAAAAAAAGCCTCCAAACACAGTTTAACCTATACCTAAAGGATCTGGAAAAAGAACAGCAAATGAAACCTAAATCCAGCATAAAAAGGAAAATAATTAAGGTCAGAACAGAAATAAATGATATGAAAATTAAAAAACAAAACAAAACAGTAGAATAGATAACAAAACTAGAAGCTGCTTCAAGACTTCAAAACTTCAAGCCATTGTCAACAAAATTGATAACCCCCTATTGAGACTTATCGAAAAGAAAAGAGAAAGGACCCAAAGTTATGAATGAAAGAGGAGAGATCACAACACCACAGAAATACATTCTAAAAGTATGAAAAATTATATACCAAAAAATTGGGCAATCAGGAAGAAACATATTAATTCCCAAAACTGAAATAGGAAGAAATAGAAAATTTAAACAGACCCATAACCAGCAAAGAAATTGAATCAGTCATCAAAAATCTCCCAACAAACAAGAGTCCAGGGCTGTGGGCACCTGGGTGGCTCAGTCAGTTAAGCATCTGTTTTTGACTCAGGTCATGATCCCAGGATCCTGGGATTGAGTCCCATGTCAGGCTGCCTGCTTAGTGGGGAGCCTGCTTCTCCCTCTGCATTTCCCTGCTCATTCTCTCTCTCTCTCTCTCTCAAATAATAAGTAAAATAAAGAGAGAGAGAGAGAGAGAGAGACTAGGGCTGGATGGCTTCCCAGAGGAATTCTACCAAACATTCAAAGAAGAATTAATACCTATTCTTTTAAAGCTGTTCCAAAATAGAAATGGAAGGAAACTTCCAAACTCATTCTATGAGGCCTACATTACCTTGGTTCGAAAACCAGACAAAGACCCCACTAAAAAGAATTAGAGACCAATATTTCTGATGAACATGGATGCAAAAATTCTCAACAACATACTAGCTAATCATATTCAAAAGTACATTAAAAGGATTATTTACCATGATCAAGTAGAATTTATTCCTCGGGTGCAGGGGTGGTTCAATATTGAACACAATTAATGTGATACATTACATTAATAAAGAAGGAACGAGAACAATATAATCCTCTCAATAGATGCAGAAAAAACATTTGACAAAATACAGCACCTGTTCTTGATAAAAAACCTTCACAAAAGTAAGGACAGAAGGAACATACTTCAACATCATAAAGGCCATGTATGAATGACCCAAAGCTAATATCATCCTGAATTGGGAAAAATCAAGAGATTTTTCCCCTAAGGTCAGGAATATGAAAGGGATGTCCACTCTCACCACTGTTTTTCAACATCGTACTGGAAGCCCTTGCCTCAGCAATCAGACAATAAAAATAAATAAAAGGTATTCAAATCAGCAAGGAAGAAGTTAAACTTTCATTCTTCCCAAACAACATGATACTCTATATAGAAAACCTGAAAGACTCCACCAAAAAAAAAAAAAGCTAAAACTGATACAGGAATTCAGGAGCATCGCAGGATATAAAATCAACATATAGAAATCTGTTGCATTTCTATACACCAATAATGGAGTAGCAGAAAGAGAAATCAAGTAATCAATCCCATTTACAAATTGCACCTAAAATCATAAGATATCTAAGAATGAACCTACCAAGTGAACCTACTGAAGAGGTAAAAGATCTGTATTCTGAAAACAATAGAACACTTATGAAAGAAATTGAAGACACAAAATGGAAAAACATTCTATGCTCATGGATTGGAAAAGGAAATATTGTTAAAATGTTTATGCTATCCAAAACTTCTACACATTTGATTCAGTCTCTATCAAAATATCACTGACATGTTTTACAGAGCTAGAACAAAGAATCTTAAAATTTGTATGAAACCAGAAAAGACCACAAATAGCCAAAATAATGTTGAAAAAGAAAACCCAAAGAGGAAGCATCACAACCCCAGACTTCAAGCTGTATTATAAATCTGTAATCATCAAGACAGTATGCTACTGGCACAAAATCAGACATATAGATCAATGGAACAGACTAGAAAACCCAGAAACTGACCCACAACTATATGACCAGCTAATCTTCAACAAAACAGCAAAGGATAGCCAATGGAAAAAGACAGTCTCCTCAACAAATGATGCTGGGAAAACTGGACTTCAGAAGAATGAAACTAGATCACTTTCTTACACCATACAGAAAAATATATTCAAAATTGATCATTGATCATCAAAATCCTAGATGAAAAAGCAAGCCGTAATCTCTTTGTCCTCAACCACAGCAACTTCTTACTAGACATGTCTTTGGAGGAAAGGGAAACAAAAGAAAAAAGAACTATTGTGATCTCTCCAAGATAAAAGCTTCTGCACAGCAAAGGAAACAATCAACAAAAGGCAACTGACAGAATGGAAGAACATATTTGCAAATGACATATCATATCAGATAAAGGGCTAGTATCCAGAATCTATAACGAATTTCTCAAACTCAACACCATCCCCCAAACAAACAAACAAACATCCAGTCAAGCAATAGGCAGAAGACATGAACAGCTATTTCTCCAAAGAAGACATACAAATGGCCAAAAAACATACGTAAAAGTGCTCAACATCACTCATCATCAGGGAAATACAAATCAAAATCACAATAAGATACTACCTCATACCTGGCAGAATGGCTAAAATTAACAACTCAGGAAACAACAGATGTTGGATGTAGAGAAAGGGGAACCCTCTTGCACTGTTGGTGGGAATGCAACTGGTGCAACCACTCTGGAAAACAGTATGGAGGTTCCTCATAAAGTTAAAAATAGAACTATCCTATAAGCCAGCAACTGTACTACTAGTAATTTATCCAAAGGATACAAAAATGTTAATTTGAAGGGGCACATACACCCGTGTTTTTAGCAGCACTCTCAACAATAGCCAAATTATGGATAGAGCCCAAATGTCCATTGACTGATGAATGGATAAAAAAGATGTAGTATAATGGAATATAACTCAGCCATCGTAAATGAAAACTTGCCATTTGCAACAACGTGTATGGAACTAGAGTGTATTATGCTAAGTGAAATAAGCCAGTCAGAGAAAGACAAATATCGTATGATTTCACTGATATGTGGAATATAAGAAACAGACAAACATAAGTGAAGGACAGGAAAAATAAAATAAGATAAAAACAGAAAGGGAGGCAAACCATAAGAGACTCTATAGTTAAGAGAACAAACTGAGGGTTGCTGGAAGGGAGGTGGGTGGGGGGATGGGCTAAATGGGTGATGCACATTAAGGAAGGCATTTGTTGGGATAGGATGAGCTCTTGGCGTTATATGTAAGTAATAAATCATTTAATTCTACTCTTGAAACCAATTCTACAGTATATGTTAACTAACTTGAGTTTACATTAAAAAAAATTCTAAGTTGCTAAGAGACTAAATATTAATTGTTCCTACCACAAAAAAGAAATAATTATATGATACAATAGAGGTGTTACCTAACACTTTGGTGGTAATCATATTGCAATAAAAATGCATCAAAGCAACAGGTTGTACACTTTAAACTTAATATTATATTTTAATTTTGTCTCAATCAAAATACACTTTATAAAAATAAAATAAATTTAGGGGAATAGGGAACTTACTGAATAGTGGGATATGTCGCAGAGTTAAGGGAAGAACTGAATCACAAATGCCAGGAACTAAGTGAGCTCTGGGCAGAAAAGCAGTATGAATTTATGGATCTTCTCTCCAGCTTTAATGTGACTTTCCCCCAGTAACTCCTGGGTCCGTTTTAATTAAAAATCTTATGTTTCCTGGAAAGAGAAACTGACTGTCCCAGTTGGGTCAGGGATTTTCTCTTGAATAAGTTTTTACAGCCAATAGGGAAGTTTTATATATCACAGACATCAAACATAGTCGTTACAGTACAACTTAGGGTTTCAAATTGGCTCCAAAGAAGGTAAATCCTTGTTGATTGGACAGCCACTCTATTACATGTGGTACCTACTAAAATCTAATATCACTAGGAATGAGATTAAGAGAATGTGTTCACTTGCCCCAGAAGATTGATATTACAAGCCTTTTCTTGTCATAAGAACTTTCTGCCATCAGTGAAGTGATCAAAGGGAACTGACAGAGAATTTCTGAAATAGAAGGAGCCCTTGGCCGGTTATTAATTCAATCTCCTCATTGTACAATGTAGAATATGAGGCTGCTGCATACAGTGTTTCATGTAGTCAAACAGCAAATAAGTGGTATACAAGAAACTTATGACCTTTAATCCTGTAGCCCCTTTCTTTGCCTATGTTCCATAGGGCTTGGTAATGTACTGATAGCGTAACCATGGTATCTTTCAAACCTCTCATGATATCATGCTCAGGTATAGGCAGGAACCTAGAAAAAAGTGTCTTATAATCCATGACCAGAAGTCCAGGGAATCTGGCCAAGCTTCTATAAACAGGCAGATAGCAGAGTTGGGACACATGATGGATGAGTAATCAGGGACATACTAATGACAGCTTAAGATAGGACTAAAAGACAGAAATATTTTCCTTCTGAGTTTTCTCTTCGTGAGGCTAAAGAGTCCTAGGTCCTTGCACTGGGAAAAGAAACTGGCTGCCCCCATGACCTTGTATCAAGATCACAGCTTACAGAATTACTCAAACCATCCTTCTTGCTTTATGTAACAAACATCCCTGATTTCAGCTGCTTCCCTTTGTCTTTAACCAGTTAACATCCAGCAAAGTGGGTTGTCTGCTCTTCCCAATATCAGGACTGACTATAAGTTTAGTTTAGGAAATACAGTGTAGTGGGTAGGTATGTATATCTGGAGGGCTCAGATCCCAGTTTACCATTTCATAAGAGTTCGATTTTTGACAAGTCACTTTACTCCCTGGGCTTTTGTTTTCTTACCCATAAAATAAGGATAATAATAATGCCTAATTCACACTGAGGTTGTGGGACTCAAATGAATTGATGCATCTTTGGGGGCATGAGATAGCATGTATAAATAATCTGACTTCAAAGTAAGAAACACATCTAGAGACAAAGATGCTATTAATTCAGATGAACCAGGCCCTCAAGGAATATACACCCTAGCACTGACTTGACAGAACTCAGAATGCTTAAGTCAACCATCAGCAATCAATTCTAAACCCTAGAAGCCAACCAAAAAGCACACTGCCATTAAGTCACTGCTCCAACTACCACTGCAAACTCAGTTCTGAGCCAAGTTATCCAGATGGATGTTCTAAGAGAAAATAGATGGGGCATGTGGTTTGGAACAGTTGTGTCTCCCTTTTGCTGCCTTCTTTTTTTGGTTGGTTTATTCTTTTTTGCATTTTTTGTCTGTGTTATTTTTTTTTTAAATCGAAGTATAATTAACATACAATGTTTTATTAGTTTCAGGTGTTTCTTGTTTAAAAAACAGGTTAACACTCAGATTCCAGAAGATAGAGCTTTCAATAATTTTTTCAACAAATATTAATTGAGCCCCTACTATATGTCAACCACTTTTCAGTATGCTGAGAATACATCAGAGATCAAAATAGGAGTCCCTGCTCTTAATGAGCTTATACACTAGTGGGAGGGTCATCACAGAAACAAGATAAGATTGTTTTAGATTTTAATCAGTGCTATAATAAAAATAAAATGAGATAAGTTAACAGAGAGTGCCTGGACTATGAGAATTACTTTAATCTGGGTGGTCAGGGAAAGCTTCTCCAAGGTCTGGAGGACACTGGAGCCTACCATGAGTAGAACTAGATAGGAAGAAAAAGGAGTGCAAAGTCCCTTAGTTCAGACAGATATTTGAATACTGGGATAAAAAGATCAGTATGGGGGCACCTGGGTGGCTCAGTGGGTTAAAGCCTCTGCCTTCGGCTCAGGTCATGATCTCAGGGTCCTGGGATCAAGCCCCGCATTGGGCTCTCTGCTCAGCAGGGAGCCTGCTTCCTCCTCTGTCTGCCTGCCTCTCTGCCTACTTGTGATCTCTCTCCGTATGTGAAATAAATTAAAAAAAAAAGATCAGTATGGCTAGAGGAGAGTGTATACGTTTTAACAAAGACGTAGGCAGGAACTGGATCTAGAGTTAGTGGTAGCTTGGTGGGCGTAGCAGTGGAAATCATGAGAAGTGGTCAGATTCTGGACACATTTTTAAAACAGAGCCAAAAGGATTTCTTGAATAATTGAATGTGAAGTGTGAGAGAAAAAGAGGAGTGAAGGATGGCTTCAAGATTTTTGGTCGGAGCAACCAGGTGTTGCCATTAACTAGAATGGAGAATGGCTTTAAATATGATTTCTGATGGTTCATTCTGGAGTTCTAATACTACCTGTGGATGGGATTTTAGGGCCCTCTGATTTTGAGCGGCCTAGTTATGGAGTGAGGCAGCGGTGTGGTACTGTGGCTTTGTGTGTTAGAGGCACAAAACACATTTCCCCGACCCTCTTTCCCAATTCTAGTGAGAAACCTGGAGACTTACACAGATGAGAGATAGAAAAGACTGAGCACACTGGGACAGGCAGAAGGGAGAGGCCCAAGGGACAGCAGATGTGTTGTAGGGACTTCAGTCCAGAAACTGTATGGAAGTAGGCAGAACCAATGAGGGCGCTGCAATAACTTTCTTGGGGGATTTGGCAGCCTAAGGAACCACTTTTTACTACGAAGTAAAGAGATGGGGTATCCTCTGGTCAGCCCAGAAGGAGTTTGGGTGGAGCCTACTGTGCAAGCTTGAGGCAGAGGGGGAGGGGAAGCAGCCACCAGCAACTAACCTCAGCTTCCTAAACTCAGCAGAAAGATCAGAGGTGTTGTTGGAAAGGCAAGAAGCCCTGTGATTCTGTGTGTCCGCCAAATAGAGACAAAAACCCAAGTTGTGCGATGCAGCTTTAAAGGGGCTGGTGATTGACAGAATGTGTAGCGGTGGATGGGGTGGAGCCGCTGGGTGGGGTTTAGGACTGGCAGCTGGGAGAAACCAAAAGGAAGGAAAAAGAAAACCACTGCCCCCGACAACGCTAATGTTGGGCGGGAACCTAGCCAAAAAAAAAAAAAGAAAGAAAAGAAAAGGAGGATTTTAGAGCTCACCTCCACTCGTGTCCCCGGTCGACTCTTTCAAACCCTTCTGTCTCCTTTTGAGATAATTAAAATCGAGTAAACACCGGCCCTAGTCGGTGCCCATTCCCCCTAACTCTCCACTGAACGAGGTTTGTGGTGCTAGGAAGTGAGGACTCTGAGTCCACCAGCTCAACCCCGGCCCCGCCCCATCGGCCCTGGCCCACGGCGGGGAGCAGAAGATGCCTTCTGAGGTGCAGAATCCCAAAGTAAGTCCCTTTTGTTTTGCCTACCCACTCCCTCCCCTTCCTTTTGCCACCCTCACTGGGGTCTCCCGCTGTGTTGCGAAGGAGCCGTCTTACAGGAGACTTTCAAGGAGGATCCAGAGGCTGGAGCAGAGTGGGTTGGGGTAAGTGGAGGGGAGGAGAAGAGGGGTGGTGCTTTGGAGCTTAGGGGAACTGCCACCCACCGGATAGGCGCTCACAGTTTAATAAAGCCTTGATTTCTCCTTCTGTCATTAGAGCCTCGATTTACCCCCTCCAGGCATTCTTTCCTTGTGTCACTCTTCAGCACCCCTATCATATTACTTAAAGCCTCTAGCGGCGAGCTGGGAGGGCTCCATTTTGCCTGGCTTCTTAAAGGGACAATGCACCACTTGAACTGTAGGAAATCTCTACTGGAAATTCAGTTTGGAGAAGGATGGCATTTACTCACCTTACTATGTCACTACATGTGTTAGGGGAATGTGTATGGCGAGGACAGCTTTTTCTTTCTCACACTAGCCTCCAGAGGTGGTTCTAATGCTCAGTTTATTCTTAGGAGGTACACCTTGGGTAATGTTGCCAAGTTGCACATTAGTTAGCTGCAGAGTCAATTGGATCTGCAGTTTTAGCTGAAGGCAAATATTCTGTTTCCTGAGAGGTTACATGGCTGTGCAGATGTCTTGAAAAAATTTATTCATTCTACAAATATTTATTCAATGCCAAATTTATTGCCTGTGGCTGTTCCTGCTGCTGAGTGGTGTCTGTAACATGTCAAGACCATGTAGAGTGGTGTCACTGACTCCTTTCTTAACAGATTGGTGGCCAGGTTTTCTTCCTAGGATATAGAAATTAATGTTGAATTTGATTACAACATTTACTAAGTATCGATCATGTTAAAGATACAATGGTTCACATTTATTGTCTTTCCTTTAGTAATAATGTCCAATATGTCCAAGCCCAAGTAACTGGGAGATCCAGCTGGAAAAGATAGGAACTCGAGTCAAAATAATATGCAAAGAGAGAGAGGCTGGATACTTCAATAGGGAAGTTAAGGCTACCTTGGGTGATCTGTCATTACCATGTTCATGTCCAGTCAGGAAGATTGTGTTGGGGAGGAGGGCTTCACTATCTACCTTCTGCTGTTAAATAGAATAACTTGTGTGGTGATTTGTTAGAAAGCCTCATACAGACCAGTAACATCTCTTCCATGTTTGTCTCTCTCACATTTCTGCTTAGGGAAAATAGCAGGACTGGATGGAGTCTTATGATATCCCAATGGTCAAAGAAATGAAAACATGTTGTTTAGATTTTAGGGCTTGTATTTCATGCTGAAAGTTTCTGTTTGGTCAGTGGAATGCCATGGCTCCCAGTGCTCTGCAATTTACCAGTTCAGCTGTCTCTGGTATTAAATGCAAGGCATTTAATGTCTTCTTTAATGTGCTAGGTTTTATTGCATCCCCAGTGTTAATTCCCACCAAAGGCAAGTATCAGTTCTAGATTTCTAGGCAACAGTTAGCTAAAGCACATTATTCCATGCCCTCTTTCCTCAATTGGTTTTCCAAACCTCAAAACGACCTTATTCTGAATAGCTAGTATTGTTGAGTCCACTGGATTCTTTCTCCCTAAATTCCCTGGCCTATGGCTTACTTAAAACACAGGAAACATGAATTAAGCTGGAACTCTCCTAGTAACTTTCATCAGTGGGAATACAGTCTTGTCTCAGGGCCAAGAGCCACTTGTACATGTTATACCCACTGAAGTCTGCTATCAACACCCTTGCATGGAAGGTAGAGATGGAACTATGTGTTGATTCCATAGCCAGTTTCCTACATTTGGTATGCATGAAATATTTTAAGAACTGCTGTACTTCCTTTTTAACATTTGATTGTCACTTTGTGTTAATATTGCTTTGTTTTTCTTTGGTTGAGTTTCCAGTTGCAGGATATGGGAACTAGGCAGTTCTTAGCTGTCTTAAAATATCATTGCTGAAATATGGCTATTCTCTTCCTAGGACAATGAAAGTTTTGTGAACCCACCAACAAGTACTACAGGCAAGCAATAGAAATACTTCTCCAAGGGCTTCAAGTGTCTTCTTCAGAGCAATTTAAATTGTTTGGTGTCATTTGTTCTGCTTCTTGGGTTTGTGGAGAATTTCTGTCTATGTGGAGGCAAAAGAGTTTTATGAGAGATAATTGCATGCACTTTGCATGCTCTCTTTTCTCTGTATTTTACTAACAGGATTTTCGACTCCCAATTCCTCTTCTGGAATAAATGCATGGATCTGGGGGCTAGGCTAGACTCAAACACTTTTTCTCTACATTTACTTTGGTCTGAGTTCCTTCCTAGTTGTTGCTCAGGCTTCAAGGATAGGGAGCTGTGATAGACAAAGATATCAACACAAAAATACATTGTGTTATGATATTAATTAATTAATTAATTTCAACAAATACTGAGAATTTACTGAGTGCCATCAGTGCACAAAACTCTGGGGATATATAGCAGTAAACAAAACAAAGCTCTGCACTCTTAGAGATAATATTCTAAAGAGGGTGTGTAGCTGAAGGTGAAAGACAAACAATAAAAGTCTTTGTTGTACTGGGATATGGTAGGAGAAAGGATATAAAGCACCTGAAGTTGGGGAAAGCTCTTTGATATAGAGCAGTCAATGAAAGCTTCTTTTATATGGTGATATTTATGAATATATCTGAATGAAGTGAGAGAATCAGCCATGAGAATACCTGAGCAAAGAGTGTTCTAGACAGAGGAAATAGAATTTGCAAAGTCTTGCTGTGTTCAAGAAATAGCAAGAAGGCCCATGTCACTGGAATGGAGAGGAGAGTGGTAGGACATGAGGTCAGAGAGACAGAAAGACAGAGAGGGTCAGATTTTACAGGACCTTGTAAAGACATTGGCTTTTATCTGATTTAGGAAGCCATTTAAAAAAATATATTTTATTTATTTATTTATTTATTTGAGAGAGAGAGAGAGAGAGAGAGCATGAGTGAGAGAGCACAAGCAGGGGGAGCAGCAGAGGGAGAGGGAGAAGCAGATTCCCTAAAGAGCAGGGAGCCCGATGTGGGGCTCCATCTCAGGACCCTGAGATAATGACCTGAGCTGAAGGCAACTGCTTAACTGACTGAGCCACCCAGGCACCCCTAGGAAGCTATTTTTAAAGAAAATAAATAATTAACAATTACATTATCTAAAATTCGAGGTGCCTGGGTGGCTCAGAGTTAAAGCCTCTGCCTTCAGTTCAGGTCATGATCCCAGGGTCCTGGGATGGAGCCCTGGGGCTCTCTGCTCAGCTGGGAGCCTGCTCCCACACACCCCCGCCTGCCTCTCTGCCTACTTGTGATCTCTGTCTGTAAAATGAATAAATAAAATCTTAAAAATAAAATAAAATAAAATAAAATAAAATTCTACTCTAGTAAGGAAGATGAATTTTCATCTTAACACAAGATGATTTATGTTTTAATGCTTTGGGTATAATGCTCCTTTAAAAAAACCTTAGAAAGCTTATTGCTGAATTTATGTCACCTAATATAATTTAATTTCATACTAACCATTGTTTTATAACAGAAGTATCTGAAAATAGTTTTAAGCACATTTGAAACTACTTAAATACTAAAAGTCTTTTCCACGTACTTTAATAAAAATCACAATAAATTTATTAGCACTTGAATAATGCTTAAACTTTTAATGAAAACATCATAAGATTTTGTAGTACTAGTTTATTCTATCATGAAATGGTGAAAATTATTGACTTGGAAAATTTCTAAGCTTTTAGTGTTGCTGGCATATATGAGTTCTCCTAGGTTATTCACTATCCTTCTTCCCAAGTTCTTTCCAGTGGGGAAGTGTGTTTCATGTATGATTTCATTTAATTTTCATAATAAGCTTGTATGATAGGCACTATTACCATTCCCATTTTACAGATGAAGAAACTAAGGCCCTAAAAAAACTAATGAAAAGTAAAGTGCTATACCCAAGGTCACGCAGCTAGTAAGTGGAAGAGGAACCATTCTCTTCTATACCTTCTGAGAAGTTGTTCCATCAGCTTCTTTCTCTCCTATCTTCCTTGATTTATTTTTCTTCTTTAGTTCTACCACCCATCCAACTATCCCCACCTATTTATTGAGGATCCTCTCTGTGCCAGGCCCTCTATTCAACACTTTATGTGTATCAGTTTATACAAAGCCCATAACAAGTTTATGAAGTAAGTAGTATTATTTTCCCCATTTTCCAGTTAGAGAAATTGGGACACAGAAAAGTCAAGCAACTTGCCCAAGTTTACACATATAGTAAGTGGCAGAGCTGAGATTTGAACCCAAGTTCTACAAAGTCTATGCTTTGACTATTATGCTATACTGCCTGGTCTTCAGCTTGCAAACACATTTTTTTTCCCCGTGGTCTAAATCAGTCTTTCTTTAGCAATGCTCACTCAAATTACTATTCCATTTTTCTCAGTTTCTATTTAAATCATTACTGAAATTGCTCTTGCTAAATTTACCTGAAGGTCTCCTAATTGTCATGTCCATTGCTTTCTCTTTTTTAGGTTTTCAACATAGTTGACTCTAGTACATTTGAAGCAGTTGTGCATTTCATCATTCTTTAAAACCTTCCCTTCCTTGTCTTCCATGACAATACTCTATCTTGGATTTCTACCTCTCTGACTATTGTTTTCTTTCTCTTCTCTAGCCATTCTATAACCTTTTTTGTGTGTGCATAATCTCATCCACTTAAGAGTTTCAACTGTCATTTATATGCTGATGATGGCCTGTGTGATAAATTGCATCTCCAAGCTGAATGTTTTTTCTGAGACTGGACCTACCCATTTACCTGTTAAGTGGACATCTTGACACCTCATCCTTAGTATGTCTAAAACTGAATTCATCATCAAACCCTTCACTCCTGTTTCTATCCCTGTCAGTCACATAATCAACCAAACAATGAAGTCTTGAGACATCTACTATTCTTTCTTCTCTTTACCTTACAGATTCTGCTTCTTGGATCTTTGTATGTTCTCTACCCCAACTTGTAGTGCCTTTACTTAGTTTTTCAACATGTATGATCTGGCCTATTAAAATAGCTTTTTTACTGTCATTTTATCTGCCTCTAATCTCTATGGCTTTTGTTATAGATGAAATTACATCCCTCAAAATATTTTTCAATTTTAATTCCTAATACCACAGAATGAGACTGTATTTGGGGAATGGGTATTTACAGAGGTAATCAAGTTAAAATAAGGTCATTAGGACAGACCTTGATCCAGTATGACTGGTGTCTTTATAAAAAAGGGAAATTTGGATACAAAGAAAGACTCACAGTAGAGGGAAGATGATACAAGAAATATAGGGAGAAAGCCATCTACAAATCAAAGAGAGAGACCTAGAACAGATTCTTCCCTCATAGCCCTCAGAAGGAATTAACCCTGTTGACCCCTTGGTTTTAGACCTCTAGCCGCCAGAACTGTGACAGCAAATTTCTGTTTAAGCTACCCAGTTTTTAGTACTTTGTTGTGCCATTCCTAACAACCTAATAAGGACCCTAGTCTATATATTAGGATGTTTCTAAAAATAGATGTTTTTATCTTACCAGTCATATGTTCAGAATCCTTCAAAGATTCCCCATCACTTATAGGATTAAATCCCTGCCTTTTAGTAAGATGCTTCAGTTTGTCATCAGCCACTGTTCATGTTTATTGCCTATGAGTTCCTCATCACAGGAGCCACATTAAACATACTGCTACTTCTTGAACATAACATGGTCTTTCACAAACACCCTGCTTCATTTATGCTATTAGAATTTCCAGAAATGTGGGTGCCTGGGTGGCTCAGTGGGTTAACCCTCTGCCTTCGGCTCAGGTCGTGATCTCAGGGTCCTGGGATTGAGCCCTGCTTTGGGCTCTGCTCAGCAGGAAGTCTGCTTCCCTCTCTCTCTCTCTCTGCCTGCCTCTCTGCCTACTTGTGATCTCTGTCTGTCAAATAAATAAATAAAATCTTGAAAAAAAAAAAAGAATTTCCAGAAATGTCCTTCTTCCTCTTACAACATGAACTACCCCACCTCCACCTTTCCTTCTACTCCATTCTTCTCTTTGGTAAGCTCCTATTCATATCATGATATTCAAATCAAGTGTTATTTTCTCTGTGGAGCCTAACTGCACCTTGAATTGTAGGTAGGGTTTGGATTGCCTGAGTAGACAAGAAAGGGTATTTTAAGCAGGAAGAACCATATAACCAAAGGCAGGTAATGAACATCAACATAATGTGGGATAAAGGAGGATGAGGTAGGATTAAGGAAGGGATAAGGCTAGCAAACTCTGCCAGTGATGATAATATAGGTAGGACAATAGAAGCTGCTGGAGAAGTAGTAATGTCAATATTCTTCCTCCACAGAGTCTCGGGGAAACACCTAAGTCTCAAAGAATGTTATTATATAGCTAGTGTCCCCTGATGCTGAGATGGCCAGTATTTTGTTTCTTGGAAAACTGGTCTTTCTAATAGCTCCCTGAGCTGGGGGCACTTTTTCTGGTCAGTGATGGGATGGTAGTAGAGTAGAAAATGTTTTAAAATGTTCAGAGTGCCTTTTTTTTGTCTTCTTTGCTCTAGCAGAATGTGATCTGCAGCTTTGACTTACTTAAACCTGGCTCTCTATATTAACCATTTCCACTTATATAAAGCGGATGATTTTGAAAGGGAGAAACAACATTCATTCATTCATCTCATTTACTCATTCAGCATGCGTACCCTGAGAATCCTCTATTTGGCTAGCTCTGTGCTACAGATTAGAAATACAAAAATGCAAGACTTCAGCCTTACCCTGGAGCTCACATGGGAGAGAGAGAGAGAGAAAGATCTAGCTAATATCCAGTGTTTGTTGATCACTTCCTATATGCTAAGGACTGTGCTAAGCCCTTTACATGCTTCTCATTTAAACTCACAAAAGGGTTATTCCCATTTTGTAAATAAAGACACTTAAGGTCAGAAGATATTTGAATAAACTCAAGGAAAGAGAAATTGGGAAACTGACAAATAAGCAAATTATTAACATGAACAGAAAAGATGAGGGGTAACTGGGGTGAAGAGGTAAGAGAAGACTTACTGGATAAGGTGATGTTTGAATCATAAAGTATAAATAGGATTTTTCAAGGTAGGAAAGTATAGAAAGAAGACATTGTAGATTGAAGGATCATCATATGTAAATGCATGGAGCTTCCAGAGAGATGGTGTCTTTAGAAAATAGTGAATGTTTCATTACGTCTGAAACATAAGGAGATTCTGGACCAGTGGCAGGAAAAAAGACTGAAGAGGTAGACAGAATCCAGACACCTGGGTGGCTCAGTCACTTAAGCATCTGCCTTCAGCTCAGGTCGTGATCCTGGGGTCCTGGGATCAAGCGTCCTGTCGGGGCTCCTTGCTTAGCAGGGAGTCTGCTTCTCCCTCTCCCTCTGCCCCTCCTCCTGCTTGTGCTCTCTCTCTAATAATAAAAAAAAAAGAATTAGGAGCATCCCCCCCCCATATTCATTCTTCATTATTCAAAACATTAGGGATTGCATAAACAGCTGCTTGGAGTGCTACAGAGAAACTAGAGTCATATTTGACATTGAGGATCAGTCAGTAGAGGCCATCATAATTACTGGTGCTAGAAAGTAGACACAAACATGAGCACTCATTGAGCTCTAAGAGTCATTGCAGATCAGTGATAAATTGTGAGACCTATTACTTTCTGGGAGCCCACAGTGGTAAAAATGGCTACTATTCAGCTAATCAAGCAATAATTAATAATAAGTAATGATAAAGCAATAACACCAATAATAAATGTGACAGGTACTACTCTAAACACTGGATTTATTATATCCATTTGATAAATGGAGAAATTATAGCACACCAGATCTATGACCATGCCTATGAGGAAACTGGGGAAACTCTGCTAATAATTGGTAGAACTTGGAATTTGAACCCGGGGAACCTTGCCTCCAAATCCATGGTTTTAATCATGGTCAGCAAGACCAAGAAGGAAATAGATCCAAATGGGTCACTAACTCTGGACCCTGCTAGCAGTATAATGCCCTGCACATATGGGTGCATATGAAAAAGATAGTAACAGGTGGAAGCCCAAAGAAGTAAGGAAACAACAGGTAAAGCAGGTAGCTTGCTGACTGAGGTCACAATTTAAAGGCCCACAAACCATATTCGGGTCTCAGATATACTTTATCTTTTTCCCCAAATTTGATTTCATTACCAGTGTATAAAATGTAGAAGATTTCATGTTAAATATAGGTGAGCACCTTTCTTGAAAAACTTTAAATGTATGGCATTACTAGGCCTATCCTGCTGCATGGTGACAGTTACCAGGAACTGAGCAGCATCTACCCATTTAGGCATTTTGTTCATTCATTTCTTTTCTTTGGCTGCAAAGGATAAGACCCATCTGGAGCTAGTTTTAATGCAAGAGAAATGTCACTGTATCTTGGGAATGAACTGGTTTTGCAAATGGGGAGTTCTTAGGAACATTAATTTGTTTTCTTTATGTGTCTCATATTTGCTTCCCTCTTCATATCTGATTGTTTCTTCTCTTTTAGAAGATTAAAACACCCAGTGGGCAAGACATAGCTTCTTCATCTCCTGAGTTTGTATGTTACAGTTTGGTCATATGGGAAGGCAATGGCTAGCTTTCTTAGTTCCAATTCCTAAGGTGTAGAAAATTGAGCACTGATAGACCTGGTTTGAGTCAGTTTGCTTGTATATAAAGAGTTCAGTGAGGAGGCTAGGGTCAGGCAATATAAGCACACCTTTTTAAATCAGAGAGGAGTTATTATTTTTTTCTTTTTTTAATGTGTTATGTTAGTCACCATAGTCATCATTAATTTTTGATGCAGTGTTCCAAGATTCATCGTTTGTGCACAACACCCATTCCATGGGTTGCCTTCTGTTTCCTTTGCTGTGCAGAATCTTTTGAGCTTGCTGAAGTCCCCAAAGTTCATTTTCACTTTTGTTTCCTTTGCCTTTGGAGACATGTCTTGAAAGAAGTTGCTATGGCCGATGTCAAAGAGGTTACTGCCTATGTTCTCCTCTAGGATTTGATGGATTCCTATCTCACGTCAAGGTCTTTCATCCATTTTGAGTTTATCTTTGTGTATGGTGTAAGAGAATGGTTGTGTTTCATTCTTCTGTATATAGCTGTCCAATTTTTCCAGCACCATTTATTGAAGAGACTGTCTTTTTTCCACTGGATATTTTTTCCTGCTTTGTCGAAGATTATTTGACCATAGAATTGAGGTTCCATATCTGGGTTCTCAGAGAGGAGTTATAAGGGGATCATTACATGTGGATCAGACCCTTCCACATTTGCCCCCTGTACCAAACATTATTTTGGCCCTACTGATTTTGTGGTAGATTCCTGCATTCTCTTGGAGGTCTGTCAATCTACTGTAAGCCTGACCTATCTGATCTGCTTGCCAGGTTAAGTCCAGTTATTTTGGGAGTTTGCAGGGTTCAGTGCATCCCCAGTGGCCTGGTCCTTTCTTGTGATAAATCTCTTCCTATTACTGTGCAAAGCAGTTTGAGGTCAAAATGGCCAGAACACCATTTCTTTTCTTTTTCTTTCTTTTTTTGGCACTTTGAATCTCACAGGATTTTCTTCCTCCAGGAGCTTAAAAATCACCTAATCAATTATTATATAATGGCCTAAAAGCCAGTTAATGCAGTCTAGTGAGTGCATTCTTAAAGAGTTAACAGTCCTATATGAAAAAGGGGGCAGTCTAAAGTAAAGCAGCTGATAATATGTCTAGTACTACAGAAGCAGCAAAAGTTTCATTCGCAAATGTAATGACTGTGCTTTAGAATTAGACAGGATGACAGTGATTTACTGTGTTCTCCTTTCTTGGATTCCCTTGAATCACAGGAACTTTCCACATTTTGTGGTCCTCAGTTGAGGCTTGGGACACTTCATGTTCCAATGATTTTTTTTTTCAGTGACTTTAAATTTCTTTTCCTGATACTGCTGACCAAAGTGGCAGTTGGTATTGAAGGATTCCATTTTCAGCCCAGAGCTTTGGGGTGCACGGATTGCTAGTCCTAGTGGGCGTTGAGAGGGAAGCTTCCCCCTCCTCCCAAAGTACCAAAGTAATTGTCCTGGATGAAACTTTTCTCAAGATCCTGGGATGGATTACTTTCAAAGGAATCCAATCTTTCTGTCCAGGTCCGGCTGCATTTTCTTTGCCTTTTATAAATAGAATTATCCTGACTTCCTCAAACTGAGAGTCATTTATTTCCAGGGTAAGAGTCTATACTCTTCAGAGTGAAGTGGGAAGAACTCAGAACCAAAGCCAGACAACTTCCTAGAAAGAGGAATTTTACTTAGAGCATTTGAAATCTGGGCAAACATTAGTTTGCTTTCACATTCCCTCTATGATGTTTCAATAAAATGAATAAAGTGGGTCTGTTACTTTGGATCTTCCTCTCCTTCCTCTAGCTCCTTCGGTTGGCAGGTTAAGACAGCATTTATTGCAAATGACAATAGCAGGTAACATTTTTTTGAGCAATTTCTATATGCAAAACACTGTTCTAAATTCTTGTCAATACCTATGTAGTAAAATTGTTATGATGGTTATGTAACCCATAAAATGTACCTAGCATATAATGTTCAGTCAGTAAATATTAGTACTTGTATAATCGCTATCCCCTCTCATTCCTTCTCCCTTAAAAAAAAAAAACACAATAATTTATAAACCTGTCAATTCACTAGGCTGTACACCTGAAACTAATATAGCATATTGTGTGTCAATTATACTCAAAATACATATATACACACATACATACATACTTGGATTAGGCTCACTGTAAATACAGACATTTTAATCTCTGAGGAGAGATCTTGGCTGCTTCACCATTCTCTCATCCAACCTATAGTAATAGATCCAAGACTTTTCTATACTTCTTAAGCTCCCATTCATACCTACCACCAATTGTGGCCTCCTGATTTCCTGATGAAATTATATAAATTCCCTCATTTCTCTTTTACCTCCCCTAGGTCAGCACTGCTCAAACTTTACTGTATATAAATCACCTGCAGATTTTCTTACAATTCAGATTTTGAGTCAGAAAGTTGGGGGTGGGACCTGAGGAGATTCTACATTTCTAACAAGTTTCTGGGTGTGCAGATACTTCTGGGTGGACAACATTTTGTGTAGGAAAAATCTAAAGAATATCAAAGTTTATTAATCCCAATGTTTTCTTTTAATTTATTTTTTTCAGTGTTCCAAGATTCACTTTATACATCACACCTAGTGCTCCATGCAATACGTGCCGTGCCCTCTTTAATACCCACCAGGAGGCTCACCTATCCCTCTATGCCCCTCCCTTCCAAAACCCTCAGTTTGTTTCTCAGAGTCCACAGTCTCTCATGCTTCATCTTCCCCTCCGATTTATCCCAATTCACTTTCCTTTCCTTCTCCTAGTGTCCTCCATGTTATTCCTTACGCTCTACAAGTAAGTGAAACCGATGTTGTTTTTTGTTGTTTGTTTTGTTTTGTTTTAACAGACGAAGAGATTGAGGCTTAAAAATGTTATGTGATTTTCTCAGGGTTATACAACTAGAAAGTGGTAGAGTCTAGTCTTAAACCTAGCTCTTGCTTCCCATGCTGTATTTATATCCTACACCTCTGAAGTTGTTTCTTGAAGCAATTCCTTGATGTTGAATTGCTTTATCTACACCACCTCAACCTATGGGGATCTCCATGGAGCTTTTGTCTGATCTGACTACAGCATTGTTTTGCTGAAATATTACTATATTTATTTTTAAGTTTCCTTGAAAATAGTTTAAAGTTGTTTTGGCTGGAAATGTTTCATAGCTAGCACATGAAAGCTTTGAAGATCTCTGAGGCAATAGATTCCAGCATTAATAGAGTTTTTATTCATTCAAAAGGGAGCAGTGAGGCTGATTTAGATAATTGAAAATGATGTTCAGAGTTGTTAGTGAGTGAGAGTTAAATGAAGTCAATGTATTCTCTTACTTCAGGGCTTGAAGCACACCAGCTGTGTCTGGAGAGGATTGAGGTCCTCCATCTCCAATATGGGGTGGGGACAATGTCAATTTACTGGCTATGTGAAGTATGGAACTCAAAGCTTTCCATGGAAAAATCCTTCAAACTATGTTTTACCAGACCCTACAACTCAGGGTGCCTTGAGGTTAATAGATTTCTTGATGTAATTTGATGGCTAGGGACTCTAGGACAGTTAAGAACTTGCAGGGGAAGACTCTCTAAGCATCACTGGAATCTACACAGTTGCAGTCTTCCTTTGCAGCTGTGCTATGGGTCTCTAAGCATCACTGGAATCTACACAGTTGCAGTCTTCCTTTGCAGCTATGCTATGGGCATAATAGTAGCCATCAGTAGCTAAGAGTTAGTAATGGTAACTTCAACTTTTTTTCAAAATTTTTTCTTTTTTTAATTTTTATTTTATTATGTTATGTTAGTTACTATATAGTAGTATATCATTAGTTTTTGATGTAGTGTTCCATTATTCATTGTTTGCATGTAACACCCAGTGCTCCATGCAATACATTTTTTGGCTGTATTGTCTTTAAATGGAGATTTGGGATGGTATGTTAAATTTGTCCTGTTTTGATTCAAAATAAACTGGGAAATAGCATCCTCATAAACTGGGTAGGCTTAAACAGAGAGTGACCTTGGGAATCTCAAATTTGTATTTCAGATCTTATGACCCATGCACCCTTCTGCCAGCTGGAAGAAGTGTACTCTTAATGTGGGAAAAGTATTCAAGCAATACAGCTTCTTCTTGCATATTCAAAGGGCAGAAGGGAGCTTGCTTCTGAGTGCCTGGTACTGTGTTAGCCCAGTACAAATACTATTTTTCTGAATTTTCTTAATATAGCCCTATGAAATATTCCCCTCCCTATTTTTTTTTTAACAAATGAGGAAATCAAGAATCAGAGAAATTAACTAAATAAACAGTTACACTGCTAGCATTTGGCATCTGGAATTTGAACTCAGATCTGACACCAGAGCCCTTGCCTTTAAGTGACACATTATGCTGCTTTCAAGTACCTAAATTAGGAAAGCAATAGATTCAGATGTTATAGCCATTTATTATAAGTTACTTATTTACATTTTAATTGTCTTATCTTGAATGGGAAAAAAACAGAGAAATAACGGACATATTGAACAGAAGTAAGTATATAAAAGGAGGTTATTTCTACATATGGGCTCTCAAAGCACTAGACTCAGCAGTCTAAGGATATCTTAGTCATGTCTTCCCCTAGTACCTAGTGCATAGAAATTGTCTAGGAAATGTTTGTTGAGTGAATGAATGAAGATGAATTGATGAGTTTAGAAGAATTAGCTACCTACTTTGAGACTTCCTGACAGATACACATCCTTTCACATGTTCCTGGTCAACAATATATAGATTATGTATACAGGTACCCAAAAAGAGATACACATATTCATTCAGAAATAGCCATCCTGATATATACAAACTCAGAGATACATCTACATGTAAATGAATGCTAGGTATATTAGTTTCTTGCTGCTGTAACAAAGCACCATAAAGTGGGTGGCTTAAAACAAAGAACATTTATTCCCTCATAGTTCTGAAAGTGACACATATGAAGCTAAGGTGTTGGCAAAAACCTCAAAAACCCTCAAAAACCTCTAGGGGAAGATCCTTCCTGGTCTTTTTCGGCTTCTGACATTTCTTGGTTTGCAACAGCATAATTCTAACTTCTGCCTATGTCTTTACATGTTTGTCTCCCTGTATGTGGGTCTCCCTCTCTTCACAAGGTGTTTTCCAGTTCTTTATAAGGATACCAGTCATATTAGATTAGAACCCACCCTAAATACCCATCTTGGTTACTTACTTCCAAATAAGGTCAAAATCACAGATACTAGTGTTTAGCATCTCAATATATCTTTTTAAAATATATATTTATTTGTTTATTTAAATCAAGGATGTTCACATAGAGTATTGTATTAGTTTCAGGTGTACAATATAATGATTCAACAACTCTATACATTTCTCAGTGGTCATCACAATAAATATACTCTTAATACCCTTCACCTATTTCACCCAACCCCACACCTGTCTCCCTCTGGCAACCACCAGTTTGTTATCTATATTTAAGTGTTTTTTTTAAGAGTCTTTTTTTGTTTGTCTCCTTTGTTTCTTGTATTATTAAAAAGTTTTTATTTAAATTCTAGTTAGTATGTTAACATAAGTACAATATTAGCTTCAGATATACAATACCATGACTTAACACTTCCACATAACACTGATACTCAACACAAGTGGACTCCCCAGTTCTCATCAGCTATTTAACCCATCCCCCCACTCACCTCCTGTCTGGTAACTATTAGTCCATTCTCTACAGTTAAGAGTCTGTTTCTTGGTTTGTCTCTCTTTTCCCCCTTGGCTCATTTGTTTTGGTTCTTAGATTCCACATACCAGTGACATCATATGGTATTTGACTCTTTCTGACTGACTTGTCTCACTTAGCATTATTCCCTCTAGATCCATTCGTGTTGTAAATGGCAAGATTTTATACATTAATGGCTGAGTAATATTGTATAAATATGTCATAGCTTCTTTACCCATTTATCTATTGATGGATACTTAGGTTGCTTCCATATCTTCTCTTGTAAATAACACTTCAATAAACATAAGGGTGAATGTGCCTTTTCAAATTTGTGTTTCCATTTTATTTGGGTTAATACCCAGTGGGGGAATTACTGGATCCTCTGTTAATTTTATTTTTATATTTTTGAGGAACATCCATAGTGTTTTCCACAGCTTGCATGCCCACTAACAGTGCATGAGGGTTTGTTTTTCACTACATCCTCACCAACACTTGTTTTTTGTGTTTTGATTTTCACCATTCTGACAGCTGTGAGGTCACATCTCATTGTGGCTTTGATTTGCATTTTCCTGATGATTAGTGGTGTTGAACATCTTTTCATGTTTCTGTTGGCCACCTGTATATCTTTTTTGGAAAAATGTCTGTTTATGTCTTCTGCTCATTTTTAGTTCTATTATTTGGTTTTTGATGTTGAATTGAGTAATTTTTAAATATATTTTAAATATTAACCCCTATTGGATATATAATTTGCAAATATCTGTTCCCATTTGGTGGGTTGACTTTTTGTTTTGTTGATTGTTTACTTTGCTGGAAAAAAGCAAAAATGAACTATTAGGACTTAATCAAGATAAAAAGTTTCTGCACAGCAAAGGAAATAGTCAACAAAACTAAAAGGCAACCTACAGACTGTGAGAAGATATTTTCAAATGATAGTGTAGTCCCAATAGTGTAGTCCCAATAGTTCATTTTTCCTTTCGTTTCCTTTGCCTGAGAAGACATATCTAGAAAACTGTTTCTATGGCCAATGTCAAAGAAATTACTGCCTATATTTCCTCTATGAATTTTATGGCTTCAGGTCTCACATTTAGGTTTTAATCCATTTAAAGTTTCTTTTTGTTTATGGTGTAATAAAATGGTCTAGTTTCATACTTTTGCATGTAGCTGTCTAGTTTTCCCAACACCATTTGTTGATAAGACTCCCTTTTTTCCATTGTATGTTCTTGCTATCCGTGTGATAGATTATTGTACTGTATAATCTTGGATTTATTTCTGGGCTCTATTCTGTACCATTAATCTATGCCTCTATATTTGTGCCAGAATGATAGTGTTTTAATGATTGCAGTTTTATAATATATATGTTTATTCTTTTTTAAAATTTAAATTCAATTTGCCAACATATAGTACAATAGTTTCAGAGGTAGTTCTCAATAATTTATCAGTTGCATATAACACCCAGGGCTTATATCACATGCCCCCCTTAATGCCCATCAACCAATTTCCCCATCCCCCCACCCACCTCCCTTTCTGCAACCCTGAGTTTGTTTCCTACATTTAATAGTTTATCATGGTTTTCCTCCCTCTATGATGACTTCCCATTCAGTTTTCCCTCATTTCCTCTATGATCCTCTGCACTGTTTCTTATAGTCCACATATGAGTAAAACCATATGATAATTCTCTTTCTCTGACTGACTTATTTTGCTCAGCATAATACCCTCCAGTTCTATCCATGACAAAGTAAATGGTAAGTATTCATCTTTTCTGATGGCTGAGTAATATTCCATTGTGTTCCGTATCCATTCATCTGTTGATGGACATCTTGGCTCATTCCACAGTTTGGCTATGGTGGACATTGCTTCTATGAACATTAGGTACAGGTGTCCCTTGGAATCACTACATTTGCATATTTGGTGTAAATACTTAGTAGTGCACTTGTTGGGTCATGGGGTAGCTTTATTTTTAACTTCTTAAGGAACGTCCATACTATTTTCCAGAGTGGCTGTACCAGGTTGCATTCTCACCAAGAGAAGAAGAACGTTCCCCTTTCACCACATTGTCATAAACATTTGTTGTTTTCTGTCTTGTTAATTTTAGCCATTTTGACTGGTGTGAGGTGGTCTCTTGTGTGTGTGTGTGTGTGTGTTTTTTAAGATTTTTATTTATTTATTTGACAGACAGAGATCACAAGTAGGCAGAAAGGCAGGCAGAGAGAGAGAGGAAGGGAAACAGGCTCTCCGCTGAGCAGAGACCCCCGATGCGGAGCTCGATCCCAGGACCCTGGGATCGTGACCTGAGCTGAAGGCAGAGGCTTTAACCCACTGAGCCACCCAGGCGCCGCTCTCTTGTGGTTTTGATTTGTATTTCCCTGATGGCAAGTGATATGGAGGAAAAGTGCTCCATATCGCTCATGTGTTGTTGGCCATTTGTATGTCTTCTTTGGAGAAATGTTGTTCATGTCTTGTATTCATTTCTTGACTGGATTATTTGTTTATACCTTGGATACTAGCCATTTATCTGATATGTCATTTGAAAATATCTTCTCACATTCTGTAGGTTGCCTTTTAGTTTTGTTGACTATTTCTTTTGCTGTTCGGAATCTTTTTATCTTGATTAAGTCCTAATAGTTCATTTTTACTTTTGCTTCCCTTGCCTTTGGAGACGTGTCTAGCAATAAGTGGCTGTGGTTGAGGTTGAAGAGGTTATTGCCTGTGTTCTCCTCTAGGGTTTTGACAGATTCCTGTCTTACATTTAGGTTTTTCATCCATTTTGAGTTTATCTTTGTGTATTATTTAAGAAAATGGTCGAGTTTTGTTCTTCTATGTGTGGCTGTCCAATTCTCCCAGCAACATTTATTGAAGATACAGTCTTTTCTCCATTGGATATTCATTCCTGCTTTGTTGAAGATTAGTTGATCATACAGTTGAGGGTCCATTTCTAAGTTCTCTGTTATGCTCCACTGATCCATGTATCTGCTTTTGTGCCAGTACCATACTGTCTTGATGATCACAGCTTTTTAAAAAACTTTATTTATTTATTTTAATAAACATATAATGTATTTTTATCCCCAGGGGTACAGGTCTGTGAATCGCCAGGTTTACACCTTTCACAGCACTCATCATAGTCCATACCTCCCCAATGTCCATATCCCCACCACCCTCTTCCGTCCTTCCTCCCCCCAGCAACCCTCAGTCTGTTTTTTGAGATTGAGTCTTTTATGGTTTGTCTCCCTCCCAATCCCATCTTTTCATTTTTTCTTTTCCTACCTCCCCCCAACCCCCCCACATTGCATCTCCACTTCCTCATATCAAAGAGATCATATGATAGTTGTCTTTCTCCGATTGACTTATTTCGCTAAGCATGATACCCTCTAGTTCCATCCACAACGTCACAAATGGCAAGATTTCATTTCTTTTGATGGCTGCATAGTATTCCATTGTGTATATATACCACTTCTTCTTTATCCATTCATCTGTTGATGGACATCTAGGTTCTTTCCACAGTTTGGCTATTGTGGACATTGCTGCTATGAACATTCGGATGCACGTGCCCCTTCGGAGCACCACGTTTGTATCTTTAGGATATATTCCCAGTAGTGCAATCGCTGGGTCACAGGGTAGCTCTATTTTAAGTTTTTTGAGGAACCTCCACACTGTTTTCCAGAGTGGTTGCACCAGCTTGCATTCCCAACAACAGTGTAGGAGGGGTCCCCTCTCTCCGCATCCTCGCCAGCATCTGTCATTTCTTGACTTGTTAATTTTAGCCATTCTGACTGGTGTGAGGTGGTATCTCATTGTGGTTTTGATTTGTATTTCCCTGATGCTGAGTGATGTGGAGCACTTTTTCATGTATCTGTTGGCCATCTGGATGTCTTCTTTGCAGAAATATCTGTTCATGTCCTCTGCCCATTTCTTGATTGGATTATTTGTTCTTTGGGTGTTGAGTTTGCTAAGCTCTTTATAGATTTTGGACACTAGCCCTTTACCTGATATGTCGTTTGCAAATATCTTCCCCCATTCTGTCAGTTGTCTTTTGGTTTTGTTAACTGTTTCTTTTGCTGTGCAAAAGCTTTTGATCTTGATGAAATCCCAATAGTTCATTTTTGCCCTTACTTCTGTTGCCTTTGGCGATGTTCCTAGGAAGAGGTTGCTGCGGTTGAGGTCAAAGAGGTTGCTGCCTGCGTTCTCCTCAAGGATTTTGATAGATTCCTTTCTCACATTGAGGTCCTTCATCCATTTTGAGTCTATTTTCGTGTGTGGTGTAAGGAAATAGTCCAATTTCATTTTTCTGCATGTGGCTGTCCAATTTTCCCAGCACCATTTGTTGAAGAGGCTGTCTTTTTCCATTGGACATTCTTTCCTGCTTTGTCGAAGATTAGTTGACCATAGAGTTGAGGGTCTATTTCTGGGCTCTCTATTCTGTTCCATTGATCTATATGTCTGTTTTTGTGCCAGTACCATACTGTCTTGATGATGATAGCTTTGTAATAGAGCTTGAAGTCTGGAATTGTGATGCCACCGACTTTGGCTTTCTTTTTCAATATTCCTTTGGCTATTCGAGGTCTTTTCTGGTTCCATATAAATTTTAGGATTATTTGTTCTATTTCTTTAAAAAAATTGGATGGGATTTTGATAGGGATTGCATTAAATGTGTAGATTGCTTTAGGTAGAATAGACATTTTCACAATATTTGTTCTTCCAATCCAAGAGCATGGAACATTTTTCCATTTCTTTGTGTCTTCCTCAATTTCTTTCATGAGTACTTTATAGTATTCTGAGTATAGATTCTTTGCCTCTTTGGTTAGATTTATTCCTAGGTATCTTATGGTTTTGGGTGCAATTGTAAATGGGACTGACTCCTCAATTTCTCTTTCTTCTGTCTTGTTGTTAGTGTAAAGAAATGCGACTGATTTCTGTGCATTGACTTTATATCCTGACACTTTACTGAATTCCTGTATAAGTTCTAGCAGTTTTGGAGTGGAGCCTTTTGGGTTTTCCACATATAGTATCATATCATCTGCAAAGAGTGATAGTTTGACTTCTTCTTTGCCAATTTGGATGCCTTTAATTTCTTTTTGTTGTCTGATTGCTGAGGCTAGGACTTCTAGTACTATGTTAAACAGCAGTGGTGATAACGGACATCCCTGCCGTGTTCCTGACCTTAGCCGAAAATCTTTCAGTTTTGCTCCATTGAGAATGATATTTGCAGTGGGTTTTTCATAGATGGCTTTGATAATATTGAGGTATGTGCCCTCTATCCCTACACTTTGAAGAGTTTTAATCAGGAAGGGATGCTGCACCTTGTCAAATGCTTTTTCAGCCTCTATTGAGAGTATCATATGGTTCTTATTCTTTCTTTTATTAATGTATTGTATCACATTGATGGATTTGTGGATGTTGAACCAACCTTGTAGCCATGGAATAAATCACACTTGGTCATGGTGAATAATCCTTTTAAAGTACTGTTGGATCCTATTGGCCAATATTTTGGTGAGAATTTTCGCATCTGTGTTAATCAAGGATATTAGTCTGTAATTCTCTTTTTTGACGGGATCCTTGTCTGGTTTTGGGATCAAGGTGATGCTGGCCTCATAAAATGAGTTTGGAAGTTTTCCTTCCATTTCTATTTTTTGGAACAGTTTCAGGAGAATAGGAATTAATTTTTCTTTAAATGTTTGGTAGAATTCCCCTGGGAAGCCGTCTGGTCTTGGACTTTTGTTTGTTTGGAGATTTTTGATGACTGTTTCAATCTCCTTACTGTTATGGGTCTGTTCAGGCTTTCTATTTCTTCCTGGTTCAGTTGTGGTAGTTTATATGTCTCTAGAAATGTATCCATTCTTCCAGATTGTCGAATTTGTTGGCGTAGAGTTGCTCATAGTATGTTCTTATAATTGTTTGTATTTCGTTGGTGTTGGTTGTAATCTCTCCTCTTTCATTCATGATTTTATTTATTTGGGTCCTTTCTGTTTTCTTTTTGATACGTCTGGCCAGGGGGTTGTCAATCTTATTAATTCTTTCAAGGAACCAGCTCCTAGTTTCGTTGATTTGTTCTATTGTTTTTTTTAGTTTCTATTTCATTGATTTCTGCTCTGATCTTTATGATTTCTCTTCTCCTGCTGGGTTTAGGCTTTCTTTGTTGTTCTTTCTCCAGCTCCTTTAGGTGTAGGGTTAGGTTGTGTGTTTGAGACCTTTCTTGTTTCTTGAGAAAGGCTTGTACCACTATATATTTTCCTCTCAGGACTGTCTTTGTTGTGTCCCACAGATTTTGAACCGTTGTGTTTTCATTATCATTTGTTTCCATGCATTTTTTCAATTCTTCTTTAATTTCCTGGTTGAGCCATTCATTTTTTAGAAGGATGCTGTTTAGTCTCCATGTATTTGCATTCTTTCCAAATTTCCTCTTGTGATTGAGTTCTAGCTTCAGAGCATTGTGGTCTGTAAATATGCAGGGAATGATCCCAATCTTTTGATACCAGTTGAGACCTGATTTATGACCCAGGATGTGGTCTATTCTGGAGAATGTTCCATGTGCACTAGAGAAGAATGTATATTCTGTTGCTTTGGGATGGAATGTTCTGAATATATCTGTGATGTCCATCTGGTCCTGTGTGACATTTAAGGCCTTTATTTCCTTGTTGATCTTTTGCTTAAATGATCTGTCCGTTTCAGTGAGGGGAGAGTTAAGGTCCCCTGCTATTATTGTATTACTGTCGATGTATTTCTTTGATTTTGTTATTAATTGGTTTATGTAGTTGGCTCCTCCCATGTTAGGGGCATAGATAGTTAAGATTGTTAGGTCGTCTTGTTGGACAGACCCTTTGAGTATGATATAGTGTCCTTCTTCATCTCTTATTGTCTTTGACTTAAAATCTAATTGATCTGATATAAGGATTGCCACCCCAGCTTTCTTCTGATGTCCATTAGCATGGTACATTGTTTTCCATCTCCTCACTTTAAATCTGGAGGTGTCTTCGGGTCTAAAATGAGTTTCTTGTAGGCAGCATATTGATGGGTTTTGGTTTTTTATCCATTCTGATACCCTGTGTCTTTTGATTGGGGCATTTAGCCCATTAACATTCAGGGTAACTATTGAGAGATATGAATTTATTGCCATTGTAGTGCCTGTAAGGTGACTGTTACTGTATATGTCTCTGTTTCTTTCTGATCTACTACTTTTAGGGTCTCTCTTTGCTTAGAGGACCCCTTTCAATATTTCCTGTAGAGCTGGTTTGGTGTTTGCAAATTCTTTCAGCTTTTGTTTGTCCTGGAAGCTCTTTATCTCTCCTTCTATTTTCAATGATAGCCTAGCCAGATATCGCATTCTTGGCTGCATGTTTTTCTCGTTTAGTGCTCTGAATATATCATGCCAGTTCTTTCTGGCCTGCCAGGTCTCTGTGGATAGGTCCGCTGCCAATCTAATGTTTTTACCCTTGTATGTTACAGACTTCTTTTCCCGGGCTGCTTTCAGGATTTTCTCTTTGTCGCTAAGACTTGTAAATTTTACTATCAGGTGACGAGGTGTGGACCTATTTTTTTGATTTTGAGGGGCATTCTTAGCATCTCCTGGATTTTGATGTTTGTTCCCTTTGCCATATTAGGGAAATTCTCTCCAATAATTCTCTCCAATATACCTTCTGCTCCCCTCTCTCTTTCTTCTTCTTCCGGAATCCCAATTATTCTAATGTTATGTCGTCTTATGGTGTCACTTATCTCTCGAATTCTCTCCTTGTGGTCCAGTATTTGTTTGTCTCTCTTTTCTCAGCTTCTTTATTCTCTGTCATTTGGTCTTCTATGTCACTAATTCTTTCTCCTGCCTCATTTATCCTAGCAGTGAGAGCTTCCATTTTTGATTGCACCTCATTAATAGCTTTTTTTATTTCAACTTGGTTAGATTTTAGTTCTTTTATTTCTCCAGAAAGGGCTTTTATCTCTCCGGAGAGCGTTTCTCTAATATCTTCTATGCCTTTTTCGAGCCCGGCTAGAACCTTGAGAATCGTCATTTTGAACTCTAGATCTGTCATATTACCAATGTTCGTACTGATTAGGTCCCCAGCCTTTGGTACTGCCTCTTGTTCTTTTTTTTGTGGTGAGTTTTTCTGCCTTGTCATTTTGTCCACATAAGATTTGCTTTCTCCTCCTCTAGAATTCCGCTCTTCTTGGTGAGTGAAGTTGGTCTTGGCTGGGTTTCTTGTTGATCTGCTGGGGGAGGGGCCTGTTGTAGTGATTCTCAAGTGTCTTTGCCGCAGGTGGAATTGCACCGCCCTTGCCAGGGGCCGGGCTAAGTAATCCGCTCAGGTTTGCTTTCAGGAGCTTTTGTTCCTTGAGCGCTTTCCGTAGAGTTCTGGAGGATGGGAATGAAGATGGCGGCCCTCCAATCTCCGGCCCGGAGAAGCCGAGAGCTTGGGGTCCCGCTCCTCCGTGCGCCCTCAGAGAAAAGCGCCCAACTGCCCCTGCCTCCTTGGCCTCCGGTCGCACCTGGAGGAAAGCAGTCAATTGCTGGCACTTGGAGAAAAGCGCCCGGTCGCTTCTGTCTCCGTGGCCTCCGGCCGCGCTCCGAGCCCACCCAGCCTGCGACCGGCACAAGGTAACCCCAGGCTGAGAGCTCACTCCTCAGCTTTGTCACTGTAGCTGGCTTCCCTGCTCTAATACCTGCGAGCTCTGCGGCACTCAGACACCCTCTGTCCTTCTGTGACCCTGCGGGACCTGGGGTTACTCTGACCCCGTGTGGGCTTCCCCCTGGTTTAGCCTCTGGAGCGATGTCCCTCCATAGAGCAGACTTTTAAAAGTCCTGATTTAGTGCTCTGTTGCTCCGCCACTTGCCGAGAGCCGGCCCCTCCCCCCGCGGTCTGTCTTCCCGTCACTTTGGATTCACTTCTCCGCAGGTCCTACCTTTCAGAAAGTGATCGATTTTCAGTTTCTAAAATTGTTGCTCTTCTTCTCTTTGATTTCCCATTGGATTTGTTGGTGTTTGCAATGGTTTGATAAGCTATCTAGCTGATCTCCTGCTACCCAATGTCATCTCAGCCTGCTACTTCTCTGCCATCTTTGCTTCTCCCTGATCACATCTTTTTAATATAGCTTAAGTCAGACATTGTGATGCCACCAGCTCTGGTGTTCATCTTCAACATTCCTTTGGCTATTTGGGGTCATTTATGGTTCTAAACAAATTTTAGGATTCATTGTCCCACCTCTGTGAAAATTGTTGAAGGTATTTTGATATGGATTGCTTTGCATGTGTAGATTGTTCTGGTTAGCAGAGACATTTTAACAATATTTGTTCTTCTAATCCATGAACATGGAATGTTTTTCTATCTCTTTGTGTCTTCCTAAATTTCTTTCATAAGTGTTCTGTAGTCTTTACAGTGCATATTCTTTATCTTTTTGGTTAAGTTTATTCCTAGTTATCTAATGGGTTTTGGTACAATTGTAAATGGGATCAATTCATTAATTTCTGTATCTTCAGTCACATTGTTGGTGTGTAGAAATGCAACTGATTTCTGTGCATTGATTTTATATCCTGCCATTTTGCTAAATTCCTTTATGAGTTCTAGAAATTTTGAGGTGGATACTTGGGTTTTCTGCATAAAGTATCGTGTAGTCTGTGTGTGAAGAGTGAGAGTTTGAATTCTTCATTGCCAATTGGAATTCCTTTTCTAAAAGGGCACATGTATCCTTTTTTTTTTTTCAGTTTACATTAATTTAATTTTATTTTTTCGGTGTTCCAAGATTCATTGTTTATGCACCACACCCAGTGCTCCATGCAATACGTGCCCTTCTTAATGCCCACCACCAGGCTTACCTAACCCCCTACCCCCCTCCACTCCAAAACCTTCAGTTTGTTTCTCAGAGTCCACAGTCTCTCATGATTCATCTCCCCCTCCGATTTCCCCCAACTCACTTCTCCTCTCCTTCTCCCAATGTCCTCTGTGTTATTCCTTATGCTGCACAAGTAAGTGAAACCATATGATAATTGACTCTGTGCTTGAGTTGCTTCACTCAGCATAATCTCTTCCAGTCCTGTCTATGTTAATACAAAAGTTGGATATTCATCCTTTCTGATGGAGGCATAATATTCCATTATATATATGGACCATATCTTCTTTATCCAGTCATCTGTTGAAGGGAATCTTGGCTCTTTCTTTTAGGGTCTCTCTTTGCTTCCAGGATCCCCTTTAATATTTCTGGCAGGCCTGGTCTAGTGTACACAAATTATTTTAGTTTCAGTTTGTTCTGGAATCTCTTTATTTCTAATCTGAATGATATTCTTTCCAGATAAAGTACTCTTGGCTGCATGTTTTTCTCATTTAGAACCCTGAATATATCATGCTGGCCTTTTCTGGCCTTCCAGGTCTCTTTGGATAGGTCTGTTGCTGGACTAATGTTCCTGCCACCATACATTGTGGAGTTATTGTCTTGAGCTGGTTTCAGTATTTATTCTTTATCTCTGCAATTTGCAAGCTTCATTATTATATGGTGGGGTATCGATCTATTTTTATTGATTGTGAGGGGGTTTCTCATTGTCTCCTGGACTTGCATGCCCATGTCTTTCCCCAGATTAGGGAAATTCTCTGGTATGATTTGCTCAAATATACCTTGTGTTCCCCCTCTTTCTCTTTCTTCTACCTTGGAGACCCCAATAATTCTAATATTATGTCATATTATGGAATCACTGATTTCTTGAAGCCTCCCCTCATGGTGCACTAATTGTTTTTTTCTTTTTCTCAGCTTCCTTCCTTTCCATCATTTTGTGTTTTATCTCACTGATTCTCTTTTCTGCCTCATTTACCCTAGGGGTTAGAGCATCCAGTTTTTGATGCATCTCAGTTAAAGCATTTTTTTTTTTTGGCCTGATTAGATTTTATTTCTACACTAAGAGATTGTCTTGTGTCTTTTATTCTTTATTCAAGCCCAGCTAGTTACTTTATAGTCATTACCCTGAATTCCTGCTCTGACATTTTACTTATAACCATATCGATTAGACCTGTGGTAGACAGTCTTACCTCTTGTTCTTTCATTTGTTGTGAATTCCTCCTTCTAGTCATTTTCCCCAGAGAAGAATGGGTGAACGAGTGAACAAAATAAAAAAATATGAACCACAACCCAAGTGAAATACGCAGTAGGTAACTCTGCAGAGATCAGAAACCAAAAAAGAAAATTAAAAGAAAAAAAAAGGCAAAAAGAAAATAACATCTCACAGGTAGAGAAAACAGAGTGATCCACTTGGTCCTGGGTGTATTTTAATCTGTTTTTTTTTTTAGAAGACACTAAATCCCAAAATTGTAAAGAAAGCTAAATATATATATATACAAAAATAAAATTGAATACAGTGAAAGGAAGAAAAAAATGAAGAATGTATCTCGAAAATGTAAAAGTAAAAATGAAAATTAAAATACTTAAAAACAAAGAGTTGATAAAATAAGAAACTAGTTGAATAGGGGAAAAGGAAAAAAAATAAATATAAAATTTTAAACTGAAAGACTTTAAAAAAAATCTAAATTCAATTAGCCAACATATAGTACATCATAATTTTTCGATGTAGTGTTCAATGATTCATTAGTTGCATATAACACCCAGTGCGCATCACATCACGTACTCTCCTTAATGCCCATCACCTTAATGCCCATCCTGCCACCCTTCCCTTCTGCAACCATCAGTATGTTTCCCAGAGTCAAGAGTCTCTCCTGATTTGTCTCCCTCTCTGATTTCCCTCTCTTCCCCTATGGTCCTCTGCTCTATTCCTTATATTCCACATATGAGTGACACCATATAATTGTCTTTCTCTGCTTGATTTATTTCACTTAGCATAATGCCCTGCAGTTCCATCCATGAAGATGCAAATGGTGGGTATTCTTCCTTTCTGATAGCTGAGTAATATCCCATTGTATATATGAATCATATCTTCTTTATCCATTTATCTGTTGAAGGACATCTTGCTTCCTTCCATAGTTTGGCTTTTGTGGACATTAAATTGAAAGACTAAACCCTTAATACAGAAGAAATCTCTAATTTCTTCTAAATAAAAATATACTATTTTCCCCTTGCACAGGAGTTTTTCAGTTCTCAGTGATCTATAAATTTGGTATTCACCTGAGAATCCTGCTGGTCTTCTGGGGAAGGGGCCTGTTGCACTGATTCTCAGGTGTCTTTGCCTGGACATTGTTGTTCCAACCCTTGCCAGGGGGCTGGGCTTTGTGTAAGCTGCTTCATGTTGTTCTATGTCCCTTTTGTTCCCTGAAGGCTTTTCTTGCCCTGGGCTGCTTTAGAGGATGAGGGGGGAAAAAAAAGTAAAAAATGGCTGTTCCCTGATCTCCAGCTCCGGAGCTGAACACTGCGGCTCCCACTCCTCAGTACTCCCTCAGGGAAAGGCATTCAGTCCCTTTTGTTTGCACCAAACTCCTCAGACTTTTGCTGTGCACATCTGCACCAGTCATCCCAGGGCAGGGAGGGGTGTCTTACCAAGACCCCACTGCTCACTGGGCCCCTGCTGGGGAGCAATTGCCTGATTGTGAGTGCTCCTGTGCTGCTCTTCCCAGGGGAAGGAGCCAGATCTCACAGAGGTTGTCCCTTGCTCATTCCCTGCTTGAAGAGCAGTGACCCAATTGTGCTGCAGTTTGCAGCTTATGGTAACTCCTAGCTGAGAGGCCACTCCAGGGCTCACTAATTGTAACCAGCTTCTCCACTCAAATGGTTGGGACCTCTATCACACTCAGGCACTCACTTTCTTTCTGTGACACCGGGGGTACTGGACCCACACTGTCCTACCCGGGATTCTGCCTCGCTTTGCCCAGCACCTTTCAGTCAGGAACATTCCAAACAGAAGCAGACTTCTAAAAGTTCTGATTTTGTACTCTGCTACTCTATCACTTTCCAGTAGCTGGCTTACAGAGGCTCCCTCCCCTCATGGTCTATCTTCTGATATATCCCTTCAGATTCACTTCTCCACACATCCTATCTTGTAAAGAGTGGTCACTTTTCTGTCTGTAGAATTGCAGCAATTCTTTTCTTAGATCTCAGGTTGAATTCACAGGTGTTAAGAATGATTTGATAGGTATCTAGCTGAATTCAAGGGACCAGATGAAACTTGGGTTCCCTACTCTTCCACCATCTTCACTTGATGCCTCAGTTTTGTAGTATATCATGAAATCTGAAATTGTGTTACCTCCTGTTTTGTTCTTTTCCTCATGATTCCTTTGGTTATTGGTGTCTTTGTGCTCCCATACAAATTTTAGCATTGGTTGTTCTAGTTCTGTTAAAATCCTGTTGGTATTTTGGTAAGGAATGCATTAAATCTGCAGATTGCTTTGGGTAATATGGACATTTTATCAATATTTTTTCTCCCAACCCATCAGCATAGAATATATTTCCATTTGTTTGTATCATGTTCACTTCCTTTCATCAATATTTTTTACAGATTTTGGAGTGTAGTTCTTTCATGTCCTTGGTTAAATTTATTCTTAATTATTTTATTTTTTGTTACAATTGTAATGGGATTATTTTCTTATTGTCATGTTATGCTAATTCATTATTAGTGTGTATGAATATTATAGATTTCTGTATATTGATTTTTTTATCCTGTCACTTCACTGAATTAATTTACCAGCTCTGGTAGTTTTTTTGTGGGGTGTTTAGGATTTCTATATATAGTGTCTTGTTACCTGCAAATACTGGAAATTTTACCTCTTCCTTACTAATTTGGATGCTTTTTACTTTTTTTTTTTTTCTTGTTTGATTGCTGTGGTTAGGACTTCCAATACCATGCTGAGTAAGAATGCTGAGACTGGACATATTTGTCTTTTTCCTGATCTTAGAGGAAAACCCTCAGTTTTTTTCATCATTGAGTATGATGTTAGTGTGAGTTTTTCACATATAGCCTTTATTAAGTTGAGGTATCTTCCCTCTAAACCTAATTTGTTGAGAGTTTTTGTAATTAATAGTTGTTGTACTTTGTCAAATGCTTTTTCTGTATCTGTTGACATGATCATTTGACATTTATCCTTTCTCTTGTTAATGTAATGTATCACTTCCTTTGATTTGTGAATATTGAGCCATGTTTATATCCCAGGGAAAAAAATCTCTCTTGACTATGGTAAATGATTTTTTTACTGTATTGTTGGATTTGGCTTGCTAATATTTTGTTGAAGATATTTGCATCTATGTTCATTAGTGATATTGGTGCTCAGTTTTCTTTCTTTCCTTTTTTGTAGTGTCTTTATCTGATTTTGATATCTGGGTAATGCTGGCTTATTACAATGAATTTGGAAACATTCTTTCCTTTTCTTTTTGGAATAGTTTGAGAAAGATTGATATTAACTCTTCTTTCAATGTTTGGTAGAAATCACCTGTGAAACCATCTGGTCAGGGCTTTTGTTCTTTGGAATTTTTTTTCCCCTTTGATTCAGTTTCATTGCTGGTAATCAGTGTATTCAAATTTTATTTTTCTTCCTGATTGAGGTTGGGAGGTTACATGTTTCTAGGAATTTATCCATTTCTTTTAGTTTGTCCAATTTTTGGCATATAACTTTTCATAATACTCTCATAATGTTTTGTATATCTGTGGTTCTGGTTGTTATTTCTCCTCATTTATTTCTGATTTTTTAAAAATATTTATTTATTTGACAGAGAGAGATCATAAGTAGGCAGAGAGGCAGGCAGAGTGAGAGTGGGGAAGCAGGCTCGCCACTGAGCAGAGAGCCTGATGTGTGGCTCGATCCCAGGACTCTGGGATCATGACCTGAGCTGAAGGCAGAGGCTTTAGTCGACTGAGCCACCCAGGCGCCCCTTATTTCTGATTTTTGTTTGTTTAAGCTGTCTCTCTCTCTTTTTTTTTTTTTAATTTTTGATGAATCTGGCTGAAGGTTTATCAATTTTGTTGATCTTTTTAAAGAATCAGCTCCTGGCTTCATTGACCTGTTCTGTACAGTTGTTAGTCTCCATTTCATTTATTACTGCTCTAGCCTTTATGTTCTTTCTTATACTGGCTTTGGTTTTATTTTGTTTTCCTTTTTCTACCTCTTTTATGTGTAAGGTTAGGATATTTGAGGTGTTTTTTTGCTTGTTAGTTTTGCTTTGTTTTGCTTCTTAAAATGTGCCTGTATTGCTATAATCTTTCAACAACTTTTGCTGCATTCCAAAGATTTGGGGCCAATTGTCCTTTCGTCTTCATTTACCTCCATGTATTTTTTTATTTCCTCTTTGATTTCTTGGTTGACACATTCACGGTTTAGTAGCATGTCATTTAACCTCTATATATTTGTGTTCTTTCCAGATTTTTTCTTGTGGTTGGTTTATAGTTTCATACTGTTGTGGTTAGAAAAGATGCATAATATGATTTCAGTCTTTTTGAATTTGTTGAAAAATGTTTTGTGGTGTAACATGTTATGTATTCTGGAGAATGTATTTGTGTACTTGAAAAGCATCTGTAGTCACTGTTTTAGATAGAATGTTTTGAATATATGTGTTAGGTCCATCTGGTCCAATGTGTCATTCAAAGCCACTGTTTCCCTGTTGATTTTCTGCTTAGATGATGTCTGCTGATGGAAGGGGGAGGGTTAAAGTCACTACTATTATTGTATTATTATCAGTGAGTTTCTTTATGTTTGTTATTAATTGATTTACATATTTGGGTGCTTCCAAGTTGGGGACATAAATATTTACAATTGTTAGAGCTTCTAGTTGGATAGACCCTTTTCTTATGATATAGTATCCTTCTTCATCTCTTGTTACAGTCTTTGGTTTAAAATCTAGTTTTTCTGATGTAAGTATGGGTACTGCAGCTTCTTTTGACATCTGTTATCATGATAAATGGTTCTCCATCCCTTCACTTTCAGTCTTTATGAGTCTTTAGGTCTAAAGTGAGTCTCGTGTAGACATCATATAGATGGGTCATTTTATAATCCATTCTGACAGACTATGTGTTTTTGATTGCAGCATTTAGTCCATTTACATTCACAGTGATTACTGATAAAGATGAATTTAGTGCCATTGTATTACCTGTAAAGTCATTGTTTCTGGAGATTTTCTCTTTTCCTTTCTAGTCTTTGTTGCTTTTGGTCTTTTTTTTTTTCCCCAAAGTTTCCCCTTTAATATGTCTTGCAGGGCTTGTTTAGCAGCCATGAACTCTTTTAATTTTTGTTTTCCTGGGAAACTCTTTATCTCTCCTATTCTGCATGACAGCCTTGAGTGTTCTTGGCTATATATTTTTCACATGCAGCATTTGAATGTATCATGCTACTCCTTATCCTGCCAAATTATTGTGGTTAAATCTGCTGTTACCCTGATTTGTCTTCCCTTATAAGTTAGAGATTTCTTTTCCCTTACTACTCTCAGGATGTTTTCCTTATCTCTGCATTTTGTAAATTTTACTATGATACGTCTTGGTGTTAGCCTGCTTTTGTTGATTTTGATGGGTGTCCTCTGTGCCTCCTGGATTTGGATGTTTGTTTCCTTCCCCAGATTAGGGAAGTTTTCAGCTATAATTTGCTCAGATAAACCTTCTTCCAACTTTTCTCTCTCTTCTTTTTCTGGGATTTCTATGATATGAATGGTATTGTGTCTTACGGAGTCACTGAATTCTCTAATTCTGCATTCATGATCCAGTATTTTCCCCTCTTCTTTTCAGCTTCATTATTTTCTGTAATTTTATCTTCTTTATCACTCATTTATTCTTCTGCTTCTTCCATCCTTGTGTTCATTACATCCAATCAATTTCACATCTTGGTTATAGCGTTTTTTATTTTGGCTCAACTGTTTTTTAGTTATTTTATCTCTGTGTTAAGGGACTCCATGGTGTCTCCTGTGCTTTCCCCAGCACAGCTAGTAGCCTTACGATTGATTTTGGAAGATTTTATTTATTTATTTATTTAAGAGAGAGCGAGCAAGAGAGAACACACAAGCAGGGGCAGCGACAGAGGAAGAGGGAGAAGCAGATGGATGCAAGGCTCTATCCAGGACCCCAGGATCATGACCTTAGCTGAAGGCAGACACTTAACTGACTGAGCCACCCAGGTGCCCCTTATGATTGTTTTCAATTCTGGATCATGCATACTACTTATATCTGTTTTCATTAGATCCCTGGCTGTGAACTTTTCTTGTTCTTTTTTCTCAGGTGATCAATTCCTCCATTTTGGCATTTTCCGTAGGTCTCTGTCTTCTTTATATTAGGAAAGCCTCTTGTGTTTCCTGCTCCTGAGAGTAATGACTCTATTAAGATGTCATATATTGCCCGAGTTCTGACACTTCAAGTAGCGTTTCTGGTGTATGTTGAGTGTACTCTGCTGTTGTGTTTTGGCTGCTCTTTCCTTCAAGTGAGTCCTCTGCAGAGTTTCTCCTTACCTGCAGTGGGGAGTGTTTGGACTTTGTCCACTGTGTGGCAAGTTTTAACTAGGTGGGTTTTGGTCTCTTTGTTAAAAGAGGCTAGATCTAATTTCCACTAGAGCTGTTGTTTTGCCGCATTCTTTGGTCTGTAGTCTTGGTATGTGTGTGTTGGGGAGTGGGTTATGCTGGTCTGGGGAAGGGACCCTTTGCTGTTCTGGCTCTCAGGTATGCTTGCCCTATTAAAAAACACCTGTAGAGTGCTGGTGGGTGGAGCTTGGTGTAAATGGCTCAAGCTTCCACTTTGGATGCTCTGCTGCTCACTGAGGCCTGTTTGTGCTGAGGTACAGGGGGATAAAAATAACATTAGCCCACTCTCTCATCTCCATAGAGGGAAGTTCGCACCCGCCACTGTTCAGAGAACCCTCACAGAAAAGCAAACAATCTCGCCTCTTGTGTCCCAGGGATTCCTCAGATCCCTGCCTTTACCCAGTCTGTGTCCAGTCCATCTGCCCACGCAGTGGTGCAGTGATCCTGTGTTTTATCTCAGGCATGCTGGTTGTGTTTCAAAACTTCACATTTTAGAGACCTGGTGAGATATGGACCCACAGTGATTCTCTGGGAGAGTGTCTCTCTGCACTGTGGCTGGTGCCAGGTTGTTCCAGAAAGGCATGAAGGTGCAGGGGCTTGGAGTTTATGGTAAAGTGCAACAAAAAAACAGAATTCAGGTTAGCTGCCCTCATCAGATGCCTCTATGCCTATGCTAATGATTAGGGCAGCACAATGGCAACTGTTGCCTCTTTTGTTCCCTGAGAAGCAGTGCCACCTCTCCCAAATGCACTCCAAAATTTGGAACTTTCTCTCCTGTTGCAACCCAGAAGATCCTGAGGCCATGCTGTCTGATCCAGGGCCTCTGCCTATGCCTGCCAGACTCTACCCTGTGATAGTGCAGACTTCTAAAACTTCAGACTTTGAGCTCCAATACTTAAAAAAAAAACCTTCAATAATAAACCCCTCTTATTTTCTAAGTCAATGATTTTGGGGAAGTGTTTTTCTTGTGCAGTCCCCTGCATGCTGATATCTCTCTCTCCCTCTCTATGCTCCCCACTCCAGTGATCAAGGCTCTCTTTCCTCCTCAACACTTCTGATTCTTTTCTCCCCCAGATCACATCTCTGTACTTCCTACCTTCTATGAGGTGGCCTTTTTTCTTCCTCTAGTTCTGAGTTCTTCAGTCCTCAGATAGATTTCTAGGGTGTTCACAATTATTTGATATTTATCTGGCTGTGTTCAAGGGATGAGGCAAGCATAGGGTCCCTTACTACTCCACCATTTTATCACCTAAGTACCAATATCTTTCTTTATTTACCACAGTGCTCTCAAATAAAAAATAAATAAATATTACAGACACAACTAAAGCTCTACTTTTCTCATCTATTTCCTCTGTTTCCCTATAAAGAGATAATCATTATCCTAAATGTTGTATTCATCATGTTCATCCATATATGTGTTGGTAATTTTATTACATATGAATGTGTCCACAAAAATATGTAATATTATTTGAAGTTTTAAACCTTTATGTAAAATGATATCATATTCTACTTGTCTTTTTGCAAATTGTTTTTACTCAAAAATGTGCTTTGTGTCTTATCCCTGTTGACATATATGAATCTAGATATTTCATTTAACTGCTTGATACTATTCATAGTGTTCTATGCAATTAATATATTTCACCTATCCTTTTTTTTTAATATTTTATTTATTTGACAGACAGAAATCACAACTAGGCAGAGAGGCAGGCAGAGAGAGAGGAGGAAGCAGGCTCCCTGTAGAGCAGAGAGCCCGATGCGGGGCTCGATCCCAGGTCACTGGGATCATGACCTGAGCCGAAGGCAGAGGCTTTAACCCACTGAGCCACCCAGGCGCCCCTCACCTATCCTTTTTTTAAAATATTTTATTTATTTATTTGACACAGAGATAGAGAGATCACAAGTAGGCAGAGAGGCAGGCAGGGAGAAAGGGGGAAGCAGGCTCCCTGCTGAGCAGAGAGCCCAATGTGGGGCTTGATCCCAGGACCCTGAGATCATGACCAGAGCCAAAGGTACAGGCTTAACCCACTGAGCCACCTGGGCGCCCCACCTGTCCATTTTCTGAGGACCATTGGGTTTTTTTTTCCCCTTCCAAATTTTTTTTCTCCATTTGTTAATTAGAATCTGTTTCTGTAAGAAATATTTGTCCTTGTATTCCCAAATATCCATTTATTCGATCATTCATGTATATTAGTTTGGACTCATGGAGATTTGTTTTGTTCTTGAAGTTATACTCCAACACTATTGTTATTTTTTTGTTGCTCAAATTGTTCCACCTTTGGCTACTGGGAGCTCTTTTAGATTGGCTCCTCTGTCCTTTTGACACACCTCCACCTCTTTTATAGTAGGTATTTTTTTAAAATTCTGTTTATGCTATTTTATTGTTTAAAGATTTTAACTTTTTTGATTTTTTATTAAAGTATAATTAACTTTCAGGTGTACAATATAATAATTCAACAACTATACATTTCTCAGTGCTCATCAAGGTAAGTGTACTCTTAATCCCCTTTATCTGTGTCACCCATCCCCCCATCAACTCCCCTCTAAAAATCACCAGCTTGTTCTCTGTATTCAAGAGTCTGTTTTTTTTTCTTTTTTGTTTGTTTGTTTCTTAAATTACACATATGAGTGACATTCTATGACATTTATCTTTCTCTCACTGATTTATTTCACTTACCATTTTACCTATGTCCATTCATGTTGTGGTAAGTGGCAAGTTCTGATTCTTTTTTATGGATGAATAATATTTTATTGTATACATGTACTCTGGCTTCTTTATTTATTCATTTATCGATAGAAACTTGGGTTGCTTCCATATCTTAGTTATTGTGAATAAAGCTTCAATAAATATAAGGGTGCATATATCATTTTGAAATAGTGTTTTCATTTACTTTGGATAAATACTCCATAATAGAATTAGTACATCTTATGGTAATTCCATTTTGGGGGGATGGGGGATAACCTCCACAGTGTTTTCCACAGTGGCTGCACCAATTTCCATTCCCACCAACAGAGCATGAAAGTCTCCTTTTCTCCACATACTCAGAAACACTTCTTATTTCTCATGATTTTTATTTTAGCCATTCTGACAGTTATAAAGTGATATCTCACTGTGGTTCTGATTTACATTTTTCCTGATGATGAGTGATGTTGAGCATCTTTTCATGTGTGTGTCAGCTATCTGTATGTCTTCCTTGGAAAAATGACCATTCAGTTCCCTCAGCCCACTTATAAATTGGATTGCTTGGAGGGTTTTGGTGTTGAGTTGTAATATATATATTTTTTGTGTTGATGTACTTTATTTTTTCCATTTTGGCATTTTAAAAGAACAAAACAAAAACAAATTAAATTCAGAATGCCAGAAAATCTTGCCACTATCTTATCACTGTATTCAGTGAATTTTTAAGAGGTAAAAATATGTATCTAAACATTGCTTCACAATATTAGCTTTAAACCAAAACTTTCATTTTAATAAAGATTGGGCTTAATACAAAATATAAAGTAAAAGAAAATTTAATCAAGTTTATCCTTCTGATATTAGAATTCTACAGAATAAGATATACTTGGTAGTAGTTAAGATGTAAATAGAATTCTGTGAATTAAGTAGGGCTTTTTTATCCAACCTGAGAGGTTTGTGTCTGTCTCTCTGTGCCTCTGTCTTGATATCTTTCTCTCCTCTTTTAATTTAGTGAGAAAGGAAACTATTTTTTCCCATTGGATCAGATTTTCTGCATTTAGAGTGTAAATGAGTCCCATGGTGGAGTTTATTCTCATGGACACATCAAATTATTAGTTGCTCCAAAATATCAGAGAACATATTTTCTTTTTCTTTTTTTATTTAATTTTTAATTATTTTTATTATGTTATGCTAATCACCATATAGTACATCATTAATTTTTGATGTAGTGTTCCATAATTGATTATTTGTGTATAATACCAAGTGCTTATTACAACCTGTGCCCTCCTTAATATCCATCACCAGGCTACCCCGTCCCCCTAACCCCTTATGCTCTGAAATCCTCAGATTGTTTCCTGGAGTCCAAAGTCTCTCATGGTTCATCTCCGCCACTGATTTCACTCCTTCATTTTTTCCCTTCCTTCCCCTAATGTCCTCCATGCTATACTTATTTTTCACATATGTGTGAAACCATATGATAAATGTCTTTCTCTGCTTGACTTATTTCACTTAACATAATCCCCTACAGTTCCATCCATGTTGATGCAAATAGTGGATATTCATCCTTCCTGATGGCTCAGTAATATTGATTGTATATATCAACACATCTTTATATTTTCATCTGTTGAAGGGCATCTTGACTCCTTTCACAGTTTGGTTATTGTGGACATCATTGCTATGAACATTGTGGTGCATGCTCTCCTTCTTTTCACGACATATGTGTCTTTGGAGTTGTGAAATTGCTGGGTCATAGGGTAGCACTATTTTTAACTTTTTGAGGAACATCCGTACTGTTTTCCAAAGTGGCTGTAGCAGCTTGCATTACCACCAGTAGCATAAGAGGGTTCCTCTCTCTCCACATCCTCACTAACATTTGTTGTTCCCTGTTTTGTTAATTTTTGCCATGCTAACTGGTGTAAGGTGGTATCTCAATGTGGTTTTGATTTGAATTTCCCTGATGGCTAATGACGATGAACATTTTTTCATGTGTCTGATAGTCATTTGTATGTCTTCTTTGAGAAATGTCTGTTCATGACTTTGGCCCATTTTTTTACTTCATTATTTGTTTTTTGGGTGTTGAATTTGAAAAACTTTTTCATAGATCTTGGTTACGAGCCCTTTGTCTGTAATGAATTTGCAAATATCTTTTCCCATTCCTTGGGTAGCTTCTTTGTTTTGTTGACTGTTTCCTTTGCTGTGCAGAAGCTTTTGATCTTGATGAAGTCCCAAAAGTTCATTTTTGCTTTTGTTTCCCTTGCTTTTGGAGCTGTGTCTTGAAAGAAGTTACTGTGGCCTATGTCTCAGAGGTTACTGTTTATGTTCTTCTCTAGGATTTCGATGGATTCCTGTCTCACACTGAGGTCTTTCATCCATTTTAACTTTATCTTTGTGTATGGTTTAGAGAATGGTCAAGTTTCATTCTTTTGTATATAGCTATCCAATTTTCCCACCACCATTTATTGAAGAGACTGTCTTTTTTTCAATGGATATTTTTTCCTGCTTTGTTGAAGATTAGTAGACCATAGAGTTGAGGGTCCATTTCTGGGCTCTCCATTCTGTTCCATTAATCTATGTGTCTATTTTTGTGGCAATACCATGCTGTCTTGGTGATCACATCTTTGTAATATAGCATGAAATCAGGCAAAGTGATGGCTCCAGCTTTGTTTATCTTTTTCAACATTTCCTTGAAGATTCGGAATCTTTTCTGGTTCAATACATATTTTAGGATTGTTTGTTCCAGTACTTTGAAAAATGCCAATGGTATTTTGATAGGGATGACATTGAAAGTATAGATTGCTCTGGGCAGCATAGACATTTTAACATTGTTTATTCTTCTGATCCATGAACATGGAATGTTTTTCCATCTTTTTAATGTCTTCTTCAATTTCTTTCATCAGTGTTCTGTAGTTTCTAGACTATAGATTGTTTACCTCGTTGGTTAGGTTTATTCCTAGTTATCTTATGGGTTTGGGTGCTATTGTAAATGGAATTGATTCCTTAGTTTCTCTTTTTTCTGTCTTGTTTTTACTATACAGAAGTTCAACTGATTTATGTACATTGATTTTGTATTCTGTTACTTTGTTGACTTTTTGTATGAGTATGAGCAATTTGAGGGTGGAGTCTCTTGGGTTTTCCACATAGTGTATCATGCCATCTGCAAAGAGTGAGAGTTTGACTTTATCATGGCTGATTCAGATGCCTTTTATTTCTTTTTGTTGTCTGATTGCTGAGGCTAGGACTTCTAATACTATGTGGAACAACAGTGATGAAAGTGGGCATCCTTGCCATGTTCCTCACCTTAAGGGCAAAGCTCTCAGTTTTTCCCCTTTGGGAATGATATTATCTCTCAGCTTTTCATATATGATTTTTGTGATATTGAGGTATTTTCCTGCTATCCCTACACTGTGCAGAATTTTTTCAAGAAAGATGCTGTACTTTGTCAAATGTTTTTCTTCATCTATTGAGAGAATCATGTGGTCCTTGTCTTTTTTTTATTAATCTAGTGTATCACATTGATTGATTTGTGGATGTTGAACCACACTTACAGCCCAGGAATAAATCCCATGTGATCATGGTGAATAATCCTTTCAATTTTCTGTTGGATACTATTGTCTAGTATCTTGGTGAGAAATTTTGGATCCATATCCATCAGTGATATTGGTTTATTATTATCCTTTTTGGTGAGAGCATTGTCTGGCTTGAGGATCTAGGTAATACCTCATAGAACAAGTTTGGAAGTTTGCCTTCCCTTTCTATTTTTTGAAACACCTTCATAAGGATAAGTATTGATTCTTCTTTAAATGTTTGATAGAATTCTCCTGGGAAGCCATCTGGCCCTGTACTCCTGTTGTTTGGGAGATTTTTATTACAGCTTCAATTTCCTTGCTAGTTATGGGTCTGCTTAAGTTTTCCACTTCTTCCTGTTTCAGCTTTGGTAGTTTATATGTTTCTAAGAAGGCATCCTTTTCTTACAGGTTGCTTAATTTGTTGGCACATAGTTGCTGGTAATAATTTCTAATAATTGTTTCTATTTCCTTGGTGTTAGTTGTGATCTCTCCCCTTTCATTCATGATTTTATTAATTTGGGTCCTTTCTCTTTTCTTTTGAATAAGTCTGGCCAGTGGTTTACCAATCTTACTACTTCTGTCAAAGAATCAGCTTCTATTTCATTGATCTGTTCTACTGTTTTTCTGGTTTCTGTTTCATTGGTCTCAGCTCTAATCGTCATTATTTCTCTTTTCCTACTTGGTTTAGATTTTACTTGTTGTTCTTTTTCCAGCTCCTTTAGGTGTAAGGTTAGCTTGTGCATTTGGGATTTTTCTAATGCTTTGAGATAGGCTTGGATGGCTAGTTATTTCCCCCTTAGGACTGCCTTTGCCTTTAGGTCTGTAGGAGAGGCCACTGTCTCTGGGTCTTTTCTTTTTTGCGAATTTCTGCTTCTAGTCATTCTGTTGAATGGTCGTTGAGGGGATATACAGCCAAAAATATCACCCACAATCCAGGCAAGGTGCACCCTGGGAAAGTTTGGAGCAACCAGAAGCCACCACCAAAAAAACCCAGCCAAAATGAAACCCAAGAATAAGATTTATAAAGTACAATAAAAACAAAAAACAGCAACAAAAAAGCCACCCAATCCCCCCCCCAACAAAACAAAAAAAGGGGGGATGAAGGGAAGGTTTCTATAATTACTTGATGTGGGTTAGGTAGGGTGTTTCAGTTATTACTGAGTGTATTTTATTCTCTTTGTTAGACAACACTACTTCTCAGAGATACAAGGAAATTAAAACAGGTATCTATATACAGGTAGTATTGAATAGGGAAAAAAAGACTACATTTAAATAAAAAAATATATGTGTGAAAAAGTTCAAGTAAAAAAGTTACTATGTAATGTGTTGTATTAAACACGGAGTTGAAATGATAAGTAGGTAAAAAAAAAAAAAACAACAGAAGAAGATCCAGGAGAAATAATTTAAAAATTTTTTAAAAAAGAGAAAAGATTATCTTTGAAATACACAGGTCATGGGGCAACACCAGGAGCTTAATATACTATTTTTCCCTGGTGTTGGGGTTTTACAGTTTGATGGCGACCCTGGGGTTGTTGTCCTCTTGTTCTTCTGGCTTGTATTTTGGGGGAGGAACCTGGCACATTGTTTTTCAGTCCATCCTGTTTGGGCAGAGTTTCCCTGTCCCCTGTCAAGGGGTTGGGCTCTGTGGAAACCACTTTTTTGGTAGGGCTTTTGTTTTCTGGCAGCTTTTTGCACCTTTTTGAAGGGTCAGAGCAAAGGAAAATGTCTGCACCCAGAACTCTGCCCCAGAGGAGAGAAGCCACAGTCTGCTCCTCTCTGAATTCTCCAGAACACACAGTCTCCCCCTCTGTAAGCACCACCGAAAACCACAGCCCCCCCACAGGTGGTGCACACCCCAAGTGATCCTCTCAGTGGTGGACCCCCCACCCCCAGCTTGTCTCTTCCCTCTGTACCACCAAAACCGTGAGCAACACTGGTCTGGGTGGGACGGGCCCTGGAAGTGGTGGTTGCTGGCCCTGGGTCTGTGGGCCCAGGTCCAAGCAAGGTCCTTTCAGACGCAGGTGGTGTCAGTGGTGGCCAGACCCCAGATCAGTGGGCTCAGGTGGGCTCAGGTGCCCCTGAAGCCACCCAGTCCCAGCGTTTGCCCCTTAAGACACTATGTTCTGTTTGAGCCCTGTTATTAGTCCCTTCCCATCCCACCACCACCACGCTCAATCTTTCCCGATCCCCAGGCACAGGACGCTTTTGCACTGGGGTATTACTTTCCAATGGCTAGATTCTTGTGGTGCCCTCTCCCTTCCATTTATCCTCTGACATCTGTCCATGCAATTACAACGCTGTCCTTCATACCTCTTGACTGATAATTCACTGCCCCCATAGAGATCCAGACATACAATCTTACATCTCAGGCTGATTTTGTGGGTATACAGAGTGACTTGGTAGATATCTAGCTAAATTCAGGGGACCAGCTGAAACAGAGGTCCCACTCCTCCATCATCTTGCCTAGCTCTGTATAGTTGTTTTTTTTTTTTTTAATTTTTTATTTATTTTCAGCGTAACAGTATTCATTGTTTTTTCACCACACCCAGTGCTCCATGCAATCTGTGCCCTCCCTAATACCCACCACCTGGTTCCCCCACCCTCCCACCCCGCCCCTTCAAAACCCTCAGGTTGTTTTTCAGAGTCCATAGTCTCTCATGGTTCACCTCCCCTTCCAATTTCCCTCAACTCTCTTCTCCTCTCCATCTACACTTTGTTTTTAATACTTATTTCCTTTGATGTTTATATTAGAGTCAAGTGGTTAACACACCATCCTATGAAATAATTAGAGTTTTCTAAATCAGACTATGTTTTCACATTTTCCAGTGTGTTGCATTCTTTTGAATGGTTACTTGTCACTGATTAATGTCTTTATTTCAGCTTGAATATTTCCTTTCTACATTTCTTACAAGTCAAGTCTAGTAATGATGAACTTCCTCAGCTTTTGTTTACCTAGAAAAGTATTTTTCTTTCATTTGTGAAGGTTAATTTTGCCATAGGATATTCCTGGCTAGCATTTTTATCTTTTAGCATTTTTAATATTCCACTCCACTCCTGGTCTGTGTGGTTTCTGCTGAGAAATCTACTGATAGCCTAATGGTAATTAAAATATTTTTTTACATTTTTTTTCTTGGCTGCCTTAAGATTCCTTTTTTAAAAATAGTATATATTTTTTAATGTAATTTTTTTCAGTGTTCCAGTATTCATTGTTTATGCACCACACCCAGTGCTCCATGCAATACATGCCCTCCTTAATACCCACCACCAGGCTCACCCAACCCCCCACCCTCCTCCTCTCCAAAATCCTCAGTTTGTTTCTCAGTGTCCACAGTCTCTCATGGTTCATCTCCCCCTCCAATTTCCCCCAACTCCCTTCTCTCTAACTCCAAATGTCCTCTGTGTTATTCCTTATGCTCCACAAGTAAGTGAAACCATATGATAACTGACTCCCTCTGCTTGACTTATTTCACTCAGAATAATCTCCTCCAGTCCCATCCATGTTGATACAAAAGTTGGGTATTCCTTTTTAAAAAGATTTGTATTTATATATTTTAGGGAGACAGAGAGAGAGCACATGAGCTGGGGGAGGGTCAGAGCAGGAGTGTGGGAGAGGCAGAAACAGGCTTCCTGCTGATCATGGAGCCCTATGCAGGGCTCAATCTCACAACCCTGAGATCATGACTGAGTCAAAATCAAGAGTTAGATGCTTAACCGACTGAGCCACACAGGTGCCCTTGGGAGTCTTTTTTTTTTCCATTAATTGTTGATTCTTGACATCACATTTTACCTTTATAAAAATTTTATGTATCCATTAACTAATTATTATAATTTTAATTTTATTATGTTTGTCCTTTAACCTTCATAGTAGCTTTATAAATGATCTGTCCACTATTTTTACTATATATTTGCCTTTTCCAGTCAGATTTCTACTTTCATATGTTTTCATTATGTACTTAATTAGTTCCATATACTCCCAGCTTAGAAAAAGTCTCTTTAACATTTCTTGTAAGGCAGGATTAGTGGTGGTTAATTCCCTTAGCTTTTGTTTATCTGGAAATCTTTTTACCTCTTCTTCAATTCTGATTGATAAGCTTACCAAGTAGAGTATTCTCAGTTGGAAGTTTATTCCTTTCAGTACTTTGATATGTCATGCCACTTCATCTGGCCTGCAAAATTTCTGCTGGAAAATCTTCTGATGCACATAGGGTTTCCCTTGTATGTAAAAATTTGCTTTTCTCTTGCTGCTTTTAGGATTCCTCTTAAGCTTTAACTTTTGACATTTTAATAATAATATGTCTTGGTGTGGGTCTCTTTTGGTTTATTTTATTTGAAACTCTCTGGAATCCCTGGGGAGTAAAATTTTAGTTTTAGAACGTGTTAAAGTTTTCATCAACCTAAAATATACTGTTTTATACATAGATTGATATATTTGGCCCTCATAGTATGCAAAAAGCAAAATCATACAGTAAGTACACAAACAAAACTGAGAAAAGAATCTAACCATAACTCTAAAAAAATGCATTATACCATCAAATAAGAGAAAAAGAAAAATAAGAGAAGAATTATAAAAACAGCCAGAAAATAACTTTAAAAAATGGATATAAGTATATGCTTATCAATATTTACTTTAAATGTAAATGGAATAAATTTTCCAATTAAAACTCATAGAGTAACAGAATAGATTTTAAAAAAAAAGACTCAACTATATACTACCTACAAGAGACTCACATCAGGAGTAAGTATACACATAGACTGAAAGTGAGAGGATACAATCAGATATTCCATACAAATATAAATGAAAGTAAAACTTCTTTAGCTCTACTAATATCAGATAAAATATATTTGAAAACAAAGTGTATAGAAAAGATAAGGTAGGAAATTACAAAAAATAAAACAATCCTTCCAGAAGATTTAACATTTATAATTATATATGCAGCCAACACAGGTACACCAAAATATATAAAGCAAAGATTAACTTCCCTACAAGGGAAACCTGACAGCAATATTATAATACTAGCAGGCTTTTATACCCCACTTGCATCAATGGATAGATTATCAAGGCAGAGAATCAATAAGGAAATATTGATTGGCCTTGTATGACATATTAGACCAGATGCACTTAATACATATATGCAGAATATTCCAACTAAAAGCAGCAGAATAGGGGCACCTGAGTGGCTCAGTTGGTTAAGCATCTGCTTTCAGCTTAGGTCATGATCCCAGAGTCCCAGGATCAAAACTCACATCAGATTCCCTGCTCAGGGGAGAGCCTGCCCTTCCCACTACTCATAACTCTCTCTCTCTCTCTCTCTCTCTCTCTCAAATAAATGAAATCTTTTAAAAATTAAATCTTTTTAAAATTAAAAAAAAAAGTAGAAGCAGCAGAATACACATTTTTTTTCCTTAACTGAACATGGAATATCACTCAGGAATGATCACATTTGGAGCGAGAACATAAGTCTTAAAAATTCCAAGAACATTAAAATCAGATTACACATCTATTCTCGCCACAGTGGTGTGACAGTAGAAACCAATGACAAAAAGAAAACTGGAAAAGTCACAGAAACATGGAGATTAAACATGCTACTGAAAAACCACTGAGTCATTGAAAAATTCAAAGGAGAAAATTAAAAAAAAAATGGGGACAAATGAAAACAAAAATATGAGATACCAAAAACTGTGAGAGCCAGCAAAAGTGGTTGTATGAAGGAAGATCATAGCCATATAGGCCTATCTCAAGAAATAAGAAAAACATCAAATAACCTAACTGCAACACCTAAAATAAGTAGAAAAAATAAAGCCCAAAGTTAGTAGAATGAAAGAAATAAAAATCAGAGTGGGAATAAATGTGATTAAGACTAAAAAGACAATAGAAAAGATCAATGAAACCAAGAACTTGTTCTTTAGAAAGGAAAAAAAGTTGACATATCTTTAATTTGACTGGCCACAAAAGAAGTGTGCTCACATAAATAAAATAAGAAATGAAATAGAAGAAGTTGCAACTGATACCATAGAAATACAAGGACTATAAGAGACTACTATGAACAATCATATGCCAACAAGTTGGATAACATAGGAGAAATGGATAAATTTCTAGAAACATATAATCTTCCCAGACTGAATCAGGATGAAATAGAAAATCAGAATAGACTGATTAATGGTAAGGAGATTAAATCAGTAACCAAAACTCTGTCAACAAACAAACATCTTGGACCAGTATTCTTCACTGGTGAATTCTACTAAATATTCAAAAAATAACTTAATACCCATCCTTCTCAAAATTTTTCTAAAAAATGAGAATGACATTAGAGGCAATATGGTGGAGAAGTAGGAGACCCTGTTTCAAGCAGTCCCCTGAATTGAGCTAAATATCTACCAGAACACTAAGGAAGATGTGGTCCATATACACTATGAAGTATTATGCCTCCATCAGAAAGGACGAATACCCAACTTTTGTAGCAACATGGACAGGACTGGAAGAGATTATGCTGAGTGAAATAAGTCAAGCAGAGAGAGTCAAGTATCATATGGTTTCACTTATTTGTGGAGCATAACAAATAATATGGAGGACAAGGGTAGATGGAGAGGAGAAGGGAGTTGAGGGAAATTGGAAGGGGAGGTGAACCATGAGAGACTATGGACTCTGAAAACAACCTGAGGGTTTTGAAGGGGCGGGGCGGTGGGAGGTTGGGGGAACCAGGTGGTGGGTATTAGGGAGGGCATGGATTGCATGGAGCACTGGGTGTGGTGAATAAACAATGAATACTGTTATGCTGAAAAGAAATAAAAATTAAAAAAAAATAAATATCTACCAGAACACTTTGAACATCCATGAAATCAGCCCGAGATGTAAGACTACACACTTCTGGATCTCTACGGGAGCAGAAGATCATCCATGGAGAGGGAGCACCTTGCCTGGGACGTGGTTGATATATTCAACTATATATCCCTTCAACCACCTCTCACCAAAATGACTAGGAGGAGGAACATCCAACAGAGGAAAAATTCAGAGACTGTGCCCTATGCCATAGAACGATTGGATATGGACATAAACAGTATGTCAGAAAGGGAATTCAGGGTAGCAATTATCCAGTCAATGGCTGGGTTGGAGAAAACCATTAGTGACAACATAGAATCTCTAAGGGCAGACATGAGAGCCAACCTGGCAGAAGTTAAAAATGCTATCAATGAGATCCATCCTAATCTAAATACTCTAACAGCTAGGGTAATTGAGGCAGAAGATAGAATTAGTCATCTAGAGCACAAACTGATAGGAAAAAAAAAAAAAGAATCAGAAGGAGGCCTGGAACAAACAACTTAGAAGCCATGAAAACAGAATTAGGGAAATAAATGATGCCAGAAACGTTCCAGCCTCAGAATTACTGGGATCCCTGAGGGGGTGGTAAAGAGAGAGGACTAGAATATATAGCTGAACAAATCCTAGCTGAGAATTTCCCTAATCTGGGGAATAGCACAGGTGTTCATGTCCTAGAAACAGAAAGGACACCTCCCAATATCAAGGAGGGTAGAAAGATCTCCAGGCATGAGATTGTGAAATTCGTGAGACATAAATTCAGAGAAGATGTCTTAAGGGCAGCTAGGGGGAAGAGATTCTTTATGTACAGAGGGAGGACAATCAGAATAACATCAGACCTGTCCACAGAAACCTGGCAAGCCAGAAAGGGCTGGCAAAACATACTCAGGGCATTAATAGGAAGAACATGCAGCCGGGGATACTTTATAAAGCAAGGCTGACATTCAGAATGAAAGGAGAGATAAAGAGCTTCCAAGACCCGCAAAGTTTAAAAGACTATGTGACCACTGAGCCTGCACTACAAGATACATAAAGGGTGTTCTATAAAAGAAGAAAGAAGCCAAGAGTAACATAGAACAGAAATTTACAGAGACAATCTATAGAAATAAGGACTTCACAGGCAACATGATGTCAATAAAAAGTATCTTTCAATAATCACTCTCAACATGAATGGCCTAAATGCTCCCATGAAATGGCATAGGGTTGCAGATTGGAGAAAATGAAAGGACCCATCCATATGCTGTCTACAGGAGACACATTTGGAACCTAAAGACTTCCGAATGAAAATTAAGGGATGAAGAAGAATATTTCATGCCAATGGGCCTCAAATGAAAGCTAGAGTAGCAATTCTCAGGACACATAAATTTGATTTTAAACTAAAGACTGTAGTCAGAGATACAGAAGGACACTACATCATTCTTCAAGGGGCTATCCACCAAGAAGATCTAACAATTGTAAATATATATGCCCCCAATATGGGAGCAGCCAACTACATAAGACAAATGTTAATCAAAATAAAGAGTCATATTGATATGAATACATTAATTGTAGGGGATCTCGACACTCTCAGCAATAGAAAGATCATCTAATCAGAAAATCATCAAAGAAACAAGAGCTTTGAATGATGCATTTGAACAGAAGGACCTTATAGAGATATACTGAGCATTCCACCCTAAAACAACAGAATACTCATTCTTCTTGAGCGCACATGGAAATTTCTCCAGAATAGACCACATACTGGGTCACAAATCAGGTCTCAAACAATACCAAAAGATTGAGACTATTCCCTGCATATTCTTAGACCACACTGCTTTGAAACAGGAACTCAAACACAAGAAAAAGTTTGGAAGGAATTCAAACACATAGAAGCGAAAGACCACCCTGCTCAAGAATGTTTGGATCAACCAGGAAATCAAAGAAGAACTTAAACAATTCATGGAAACCAATGAGAATGAAAATACATCAGTCCAAAACCTATGGGATATAGCAAAGGCAGTCCTAAGGGGGAAACACATAGCCATCCAAGCCTCATTAAAAAAAGAAAGAAAGAAAGAAAAGAAAAGAAATATCCCAAATACACCAACTCTCTTTACTCCTTAATAAACTGGAAAATCAACAACAAATTGAGCCAACCCCATGCACAAGAAGGGTAATAATTAAGATTAGAGCGGAGATTAATGAGTCAGATACTAGAGATACAGTAGAATACATCAACAAAACTAGAAGCTGGTTTTTTGAAAGAATTAATAAGATTGATAAAGCACTGGCCAAACTAATCCAAAAGAAAAGAGAGAGGACCCAAATTAATAAAATTATGAATGTAAGGGGAGAGATCATGACTAACACCAAGGAAACAGAACAATCATCAGAAATTATGATCAATGGTTATATGCCAATAAGTTAAACAATCTAGAAGAAAAGGATGCATTCCTCGAAACCTACAAACTTCCAAGACTGAAACAGGAAGAAATTGACAACCTGAATAGACCAATATCTAGTAATGAGATTGAAGCAGTGATCAAAAACCTCCCAAAAAACAAGAATCCAGGTTCTGACGAATTCCCTGGGAGAATTCTAACAAACATTCCAAGAAGAAATAATACATATTCTCCGGAAGCTGTTTCAAAAAATAGAAACAGAGGAAAAGTTCCAGACTCTTGCTATGAAGCCAGCATTATGTTGATCCCCCAACCAGGCAAAGACCCCATCAAAAAGGAGAATTTCCGACCAATATCCCTGATGAATATGGATGCTAAGATTTTCAACCAGATCCTAGCCAATAGGATCCAACAGTATATTAAAAAGATTATCCATAAATCCCATGATCAAGTGGGATTTACCCCTGGGTTGCAAGGTTGGTTCAACGTTTGCAAGTCAATCAATGTGATAGAGCAAATCAATAAGAGGAGAGAGAAGAACCACATGGTCCTCTCAATCGATGCTGAAAAAGCATTTGAAAAAATAAGCATCCATTCCTGATTAAAACTCTCCAAAGTATAGGGATAGAGGGAACATTCCTCAACTTCATAAAATCCATCTATGAAAAATGCACAGTGAATATCATTCTCAATGGGAAAAAGCTGATAGCCTTCCCTTTGCTATCAGGAGCACGACAAGGATGCCCACTCTCACCACTCTTGTTCAACATAGTATTAAAAGTCCTAGCAACAGCAATCAGACAACAAAGAGAAATAAAAGGTATTCAAATTGCAATGAAGAAGTCAAACTCTCTCCCTTCGCAGATGACATGATACTTTATATGGAAAACCCAAAAGACTCCATCCCCAAACTACTGGAACTCATACAGCAATTCAGTCTTGTGGCAGGATACAAAATCAATGCACAGAAATCAGTTGCTTTCTTATACACTAACCACGGAAATATAGAAAGGAAAATTAAAGAATCAATTCCATTTACTATAGCCCAAGAACCATAAGAAACCTTGGAATAAACCTAACCAAAGAGGTAAAGGTAAAGGATCTGTACTTGAGGAACTGTAGTACAGTCATGAAAGAAATTGAAGAACACAGAAAAAGATGGACAAACATTCCATGCTCATGGATTGGAAGAATAAACATTGCTAATATGTCTATATTGCCCAGAGCCATCTATACTTTTAATGCCATCCTGATCAAAATTCCACTGGAATTTTTCAAAGTGCTGGAACAAACAGTCCTAAAATATGTATGGATCCAGAAAAGACCCCAAATCGCTAAGGAAATGTTGAAAAAGAAAAAGCTGGGGCCATCATGTTGCCTAATTTCAAGCTTTATTACAAAGCTGCGGTCACCAAGACATCATGGTACTGGCACAAAAACAGACACATAGACCAATGGAACAGAGTAGAGAGCCTATATATGGACCCTCAACTCTATGGTCAAATAATCTTTGACAAAATAGGAAAAAAAAATATCCAGTGGAAGAAGGACAGTCTCTTCAATAAATGATGCTGGGAAAATTGGACAGCTATGTATGGAAGAATGAATATTGACCATTCTATTACACCATACACAAAGACAAACTTGAAATGGATGAAAGACCTCAATGCATGGCAGGAATCCATCAAAATCCTAGAGGAGATACTAGGCAGTAACCTCTTCGACATGGCCACAGCAGCTTCTTTCAAGACAGTTCTCCAAAGGCAAAGGAAACAAAAGCGAAAATGAAGTTTTGGGACTTCATCAAGATCAAAACTTCTGCACAGCAAAGGAAACAGTCAACAAAACAAAGAGGCAACCCACGGAATGGGAGAAGACATTCCTAAATGACACTACAGACAAAGGGCTGATATCCAAGATCTATAAAGAACTCCTCAAACTCAACACACACATAACAAATAATCGTGTCAAAAAATGGGCAGAAGACGTGAACAGACACTTATCCAAAGAGGACATACAAGTGGCTAGCAGACACATGAAAAAATGTTCATCATCTTTAGCCATCAGGGAAATTCAAATCAAAACCACAAGGAGATACCACCTTACACCAGTTAGAATAGAAAAGATTAACAACACAGGAAACAACAAATGTTGGAGAGGATGTGAGAAAGGGGAACCGTCTTACACGTTGGTGGGAATGCAAGTTGGTGCAGCCACTTTGGAAAACTGTGGAGTTTCCTCAAATAATTAAAAATAGAGCTACCCTATGACTCAGCAATTGTACTACTGGGTATTTACCCCAAAGATACAGAGGTAGTGAAAAGCAGGGCCATATGTACTCCAATGTTCATAGCAGCAATGTCCACAGTAACCAAACTGTGGAAAGAGCCAAGATACCCTTCAACAGACGAATGGATAAAGAAGCGTGGTCTATATATATGATGGAATATTACTCAGCCATCAGAAAGGATGAATACCCAACTTTTACATCAACATGGATGGGACTTGGGGCGCCTGGGTGGCTCAGTGGGTTAAAGCCTCTGCCTTCAGCTCAGGTCATGATCCCAGGGTCCTGGGATCGAGCCCCACATCGGGCTCTCTGCTCAGCAGGAAGCCTGCTTCCTCTCTCTCTCTGCCTGCCTCTCTGCCTACTTGTGATCTCTCTCTGTCAAATAAATAAATAAAATCTTTAAAAAAAAAAAAAAAAAAAAAACATGGATGGGACTGGAGGAGATTATGCTGAGTGAAATAAGTCAAGCAGAGAAAGTCAATTATCATATGGTTTCACTTACTAGTGGAACATCAGGAATAACATGGAGGATATTTGGGGAAGGAAAGGAAAAGTGAATTGGGGGCAAATCAGAGGGGGAGCTGAACCATTAGAGATGTGGATTCCAAGAAACTGAGGGTTTTGAAGGGGAGGAAGTTGGGAGATAGGTGAGCCTCATGGTGGTTATTAAGGGGGGGCATGTTTTGCATGGAGCACTGGGTGTGGTGCATAAACAATGAATCTTGGAACACTGAAAAAATAAAATAAATTTAAATAAATAAATAAATAAATTACATTTTGAAATAATGAAAAGGAGAGAAAACTTCCACTCATTTTAGCGACCAGCATTACCCTCATACCAATATTAGGCAAGAGAATAACAAAAAGGAAAATTACAAGAGAATAATCCCAATGAACATAGATGCATAAGTCCTCCACAGAATATTAGCAAACTGAAGTCAAAACTACATTTTAATGCATTAAGGAAGGGCGTATGATGTGAGGAACACTATATCAGAAAGTAATACTGTACTAGTATATGTTGGCTAATTCAATTTTAATAAAAACAAAAACAAAATAAAACTCTGAACCAAGGGGCACCTGGGTGGCTCAGTGGGTTAAAGCCGCTGCCTTCGGCTCAGGTCATGATCCTAGCGTCCTGGGATCGAGCCCCGCATCGGGCTCTCTGCTCAACAGGGAGCCTGCTTCCTCCCTTCTCTCTCTGCCTGCCTCTCTGCCTACTTGTGATCTGTCTGTCAAATAAATAAATTTAAAAAAAAAGAGTGATTTGTCTTTAAAAAAAAAAAAAAACTATGAACCAAAAAGGACTTTGAAAAGATTACACATCTCACACACACACACACACACACACACACACACACACAGGCACACAGGCACACAATGGAATACTAAGCTACGAAAAAGGAATGGAATGTTGTCATTTGCAACAATACAGATAGATCTTGAATGTATTACACCAAGTGAAATAAGCCAGATAAAGGCAAATACTGCATGATTTCACTTTTATGTTGAATGTAAACAAAACAAAGCAAAATCCAGACTCATAGATACAGAAAACAGATTGGTGGTTGCCAGAGGGGAGGCTGATTGGAGACAAAATGGATGAGGGGGCTCTAGAAGAATAAACTTCCACTTATAAAATAAATCAGTCATGGGGATATAACTTACAGCATGGGGAATATAGTTAGTAATATTATGTTAACTTTATATGGTGATAGATGGTAACCAGACTTTTGAGGTGAACATTTTGCAATGTACGCAATGGTCAAATCATTATGCTTCACACCTGAAACTAATATAATGTTTTATGCCAATTATGCTTCAGTAAAAAGGGGGGTAGGAAGGAGGAATATGTTACGCTCTGTAGTGCTGATCTCTTGTACACTTTTGTTTTTGTTTTTGTTTTTAAGATTTTACTTATTTACTTGAGAGAGGGAACACAAGCAGGGGAGCAGCAGGCAGAGGGAGAGGGAGAAGCAGGCTCCCTCCTAAGCAAGGAGCCCGACACAGGGCTCCACCCCAGGACTCTGGGATCATGACCTGAGCTGAAGGCAGATGCTTAAGCAACTGAGGCACCCAGGTGTCCCTCTTGTACATTTTTTAATTGAGTTATTTGATTTTTATTGTTGAATATTGAGAGTGCTTAATATATTCTGTGCATTAACCTCTGATTAAATATATGATTTGAAATATTTTCTTCCATTCTGTGGGTTGATTTTTTGCTTGTTGATTGCATGCTTTGATGCACCAACATTTTAAAGCTTGGTGTAGTTCCATCTGTCTATTTCTGCTTTTGTTGCCTAAGTTTTTGGTGTTCTATCCAATAAATCATTGTCAAGTCCAATGTCATGAAGATTTTCCCTACATTTTCTTCAGGAGTTTTCTAGCTATAGGTATTATTTTTCAGGCCTTAATCCATTTTGATTTAACTTTCGGTATACAGTGTAAGGTAAGTGTCCAATTTCATTTTGTGTGTGTGTATAGATAACCAGGTTTCCAAAACCATTCGCTAAAGAAACTGTCCTTTCCCTATTTAGTGGTCTTTGTACTCTAATTTAAAACTATTTGACCATATAGGTAAGGGTTTATTTCTGGGCTCTCTATTCAGTTCCATGGATATGTTTGTCTTTATGTCAGTGCCACAGTATTTTGATTTCTGCAACCTTGTAGGAAGTTTTTAAATCTGGAAATATGAAGCTTCCAACTTTATTCTTTTTTCAAAATTGGTATCGCTATTGGTAATCCCTTAACATTCCATGAGTTTTAGAATAAACTTTTCTGTTTCTTAAAAAAATTCCATTGTAATTTTAATAGGTGGTTGTGTTGAGTCTCTAGATTATCTTTGGGTAGTATTGACATCTTAATAATACTGTGACCCCATTAGGTACTATATAGAATTGTTGACTCACTAATTTGTACACTTGAAACTAATATTACACTCTATGTTGACTGACTGGAATTTAAATAAAAACTTTAAAAATTGATGAATTTTATGGTATGTGAATTATATTTCAAAATATTTTTTAAAATAATATAAATAATGCCATTTCCCAAAAAATGACCGTGGGATATTTTTCCATTTAATTTTGTCCTCTTTCATTTCTTTAGCAGTGTGCTGCAGTTTTCAGTGTATAAATCTTTCTCCTCCTTGGTTAGGTTTATTCATAGATATTTTTTTATGGCATTGTAAATGGAATCATTTTCTTAATTTGCTTTTTGGATTTTTTATTAATTGTTTGGAGTATTTTTTTAAATTTAGTTTATGATTATCTGATCTTGAGGTTTGAGCATCAATAAATTATAAAATTTCCTTATGCAGAATATCATTGCAATTTATCCATTTGGGCAATAATAATGGCACATAATTTGCATTTACTATGTGCCAGGGATTGTTTGCCATAAACTCATTTAATTATTAACAAGCCTATGAAGTTGCACTACTATTATTTCATGTAAAAAATGGGAAAATTAAGGCATGGAGTGGTTAAGTAACTTGTTCAAAATTACAGAGCCAAGGAGAGTCAGATGCAGTAGTAGAAAAACAAAAACGTGCTAGTTTGGATCAGCCAGCTAAAGATATTTAGCTGATAGTGATTATAGTCTTGTCTCTTTGACTGAATATTAGGAATAAATATGCCCCATCTCTGATGTAATAAATAGATGTGGGAGAAAAGCATCATTCAAGAATTTTCTTTCTTCTGATAAACAGACTATTTAAGGGTAAAGAGAATTGAATAACAGTGAAGGAATCGGGCTGTTTAGAGGCTTATTTTGTGTTAGATGAACTGTAAGACTCTTCTTAACCTTTTCATTACTTCCTTTATAAAAAGTTAAATAACATTTTTTCATGTGTCTGGTAGCCATTTGTATGTCTTCATTGGAGAAATGTCTGTTCATATCTTCTGCCCACTTTTTGATATGATTATCTGTTTTGTGTGTGTTGATTTTGAGGAGTTCTTTATAGATCCTGGATATCAACCTTTTGTTTGTACTGTCATTTGCAAATATCTTCTCCCATTCCGTGGGTTGTCTCTTTGTTTTGTTGACTGTTCCCTTTGCTGTGCAGAAGCTTTTGATCTTGATGAAGTCCCAAAAGTTCATTTTCGCTTTTGTTTCCTTTGCCTTTGGAGACATATCTTGAAAGAAGTTGCTGTGGCTGATGTGGAAGATGTTCTCCTCTAGGATGTTGATAGATTCCTGCCTCACATTGAGGTCTTTTATCCATTTTATCTTTCTGTATGGTGTAAGAGAATGGTCCAGTTTTATTCTTCTATACATAGCAGTCCAATTTTCCCAGCACCATTTATTAAAGATACTATTTTTTCCCACTGTATATTTTTTCCTGCTTTGTCGAAGATTATTTGACCATACACTTGAGGGTCCATATCTGGGCTCTCTCCTCTCTTCCACTGGTCTATGTTTCTTTTATTGTGCCAGTACCATGTTGTCTCAGTGATCACAGCTTTGTAGTAAAGCTTAAAATCAGGCAACGTGATGCCCTCAATTTTGTTTTTCTTTTTCAAAATTTCCTTAGCAATTCAGAGGTCTCTTCCGGTTCCATACAAATTTTAGGATTGTTTGTTCCAGGTCTTTGAAAAATGCCAGTGGAATTCTGATCAGAATGGCATTGAAAGTACAGATTGCTCTAGGCAGTATAGACATTTTAACAATGTTTACTCTTCTGACCCATGAGCATGGAATGGTCTTCCATCTTTTTGGGTCTTCTTCGATTTCTTTCATGAGTGTTCTGTAGTTCCTCGAGTACAGATCCTTTACCTCTTTGGTTAGGTTTATTCCCAGGTATTTTATGGTTCCTGGTGCTATAGTAAATAGAATCAATTCTCTAATTTCCCTTTCTATATTTTCATTCTTAGTGTATAAGAAAGTAACTGATTTCTGTGCATTGATTTTGTATCCTGCCACATTACTGAGTTGCTGTATGAGTTCTAGTAGTTTGGGGGTGGAGTCTTAATGGGTTTTCCATATAAAGTATCATGTCATCTGCAAAGAGAGAGAGAGTTTGACTTCTTCTTTGCCAATTTGAATACCTTTTATTTCCTTTTTTTTTTTTTTTTTTTGTCTGATTGCTGTTGCTAGGAGTTCTACTACTATGTTGAACAGCAGTGGTGAGAGTGGCATCCTTGTCATGTACCTGATCTCAAAGGGAAGGCTCTCAGTTTTTACCCATTAAGAATGATATTTGCTGTGGGTTTTTCATAGATAGATTTTATGAAGTTGAGAAATGTTCCCTTTCTCCCTATACTTCGAAGAGTTTTAATCAGGAATGGATGCTTATTTTTTTTTTCAAATGATTTTTCTGCATCAATTGAGAGGACCATGTGGTTCTTCTCCCTTCCCTTATTGATTTGTTCTATTACAATGATTGATTTGCAAATATTGAACCACCCTTGCAACCCAGGGATAAATCACACCTTGGTAGATAATCTTTTTAATGCACTGGTGGATCCTGCTAGCTAGGATCTTGATGAGAATCTTGGCATCCACATTCATCAGGAACAATGGTTTGAACTCTCCTTTTTGATGGAGTCTTTGCCTGGTTTGGGGATCAAGGTAATGCTGGCTTCATAGAAAGAGTCTAGAAGTTTTCCTTCTGTTTCTTTTTTGAAACAGCTTCAGGAGAATAGGTATTATTTCTTCTTGGAATGTTTGTTAGAATTCTCCCAGGGAATTCATCAGATCCTGGATTCTTATTTTTTTGGGAAGTTTTTGATCACTGCTTCAATCTTGTTACTAGATATTGGTCTGTTCAGGTTGACAGTTTCTTCCTGTTTCAGCATTGGAAGTTTATAGGTTTCCAGGAATGCATCCATTTCTTCTAGGTTGTTTAACTTATTGGCCTATAACCATTGATCATAATTTCTGATGATTGTTCTGTTTCCTTGGTGTTAGTCATGATCTCTCCCTTTTCATTCATAATTTTATTAATTTGGGTCCTCTCTCTTTTCTTTTGGATTACTTTGGCCAGTGGTTTACCAATCTTATTGATTCTTTCAAAGAACCATCTTTTAGTTTCATTGATATGTTCTACTGTATCTCTAATTTCTAACTCATTGATCTCTGCTCTACTATGGATTATTTCTCTTCTTCTTCTTCATTTGTTGTTGATTTTCCAGTTTATTAAGGAGTAAAGAGAGCTGGGGTATTCCGGATTTTTCAATTTTTGTGAGTGAGGCTTGAATGGCTATGTATTTACCCCTTAAGACCACCTTTGCCATATCCCATAGGTTTTGGACTGATGTGTCTTCATTCTCATTGGTTTCCATGAATTGTTTAAGTTCTTCTTTGATTTCCTGGTTGATCCAAACATTCTTGAGCAGGGTGGTCTTTCGCTTCTATGTGTTTGTATTTCTTCCAAACTTTTTCTTGTGGTTGAGTTCCAGTTTCAAAGAATTATGGTCTGACAATATGCAGGGAATAATCTCAATTTTTGTTATCGGTTGTGCCCTGATTTGTGACCCAGTATGTCGTCTATTCTCGGGAAAGTTCCATGTGTGCTTGAGAAGAATGAATATTCTCTTGTTTTAGGGTGGAATGTTCTGTATATATCTATGAGGTCCATCTGGTCCAATGCATCATTCAAAGCTCTTGTTTCTTTGTTGATTTTCTGCTTGGATGATATCTCTATTGCTGAGTGTGGTGTGTTAAGATCCCCTATTATTAATGTATTCATATCAATATAACTCTTTGTTTTGATTAAAAGTTGGCTTATGCAGTTGGGTGCTCCAATGTTGGGGAAATAGGTATATACAATTGTTAGATCATCTTGTTGGATAGAACTTTTAATATTGAGGTAGTGTCATTCTGTATCCCTGACTATAGTCTTTAGCTTAACATCTAATTTGACTGATATGAGAATTGCTACCCTACTTCTCTTCTGAGGCCCACTGGCATGAAAAATGTTTCTCCATCCCTTCACTTTCACTCTGGATGTATATTTAGATTCCAAATGTGTCTCTTGTAGGCAGCATATGTACTGGTCCTGTCGTTTTATCCAATCTGCAACCCTGTGCCATTTTATGGGAGCATTTAGGCCATTCCCTTTGGGAGTGATTATTGAAGGACACATTTTATTGACATCATGTTGCCTGTGAATCCTTGTTTCTATAGACTGTCTCAATAAATTTCTGTTCTATTTTACTCTTGGGTCTTTCTTCTTTTATAACCCGCACCCCTTAATATTTTTTGTAGTGCCAGCTTGGTGGTCACATACTCTTAATCCTTGCTGGTCTCGGAAGCTCTTTATCTCTCAATCCATTTTGAACCTTAGCCTTGCTGGATTAAGTATTCTTGGCTACATGTTCTTCTCATTTAGTGCCCTGAATATGTCTTGCCAGCCCTTTCTGGCTTGCCAGGTTTCTGTGGACAGATCTGATGTTATTCTGATGGACCTCCCTCTATATATATGGAATCTCTTCCCCCTAGTTGCCCTCAGAAGCTTTTGTCTAAGAGTATGATTCTTGAGTCTCACAATCAAATGTCTTGAAGTCTTTCTGGATTGATTGATCTTGGTGGATGTTATTTCTGCTTCTACGACATGAAAGCTTGTTCCATTACTCAGATTGGGAAAATATTCATCCAGAATTTGTTCAGCTATATATTCTAATCTTCTCTCTTTCTCCACCCCCTCAAGGATCCCAAAATTTTGACATTGGAACATTTCATGGTATCATTTGTTTCCCTAATTCTGTTTTCCTGGCTTCTAAGCTGTTTGTTCCATTCCTCCTCCTGATCCTTTTTCTCTATCAGTTTGTCCTCTAGATCACTAATTCTATCTTCTGCCTTGGTTACCCTAGCTGTTAGAGTTTTTATATTGGAATGGATCTTATTGATAGAATATTTAACTACTGCCAGGTCGCCTCTCACTTCCACCCTTTGAGATTCTGTGTTGTCACTCATGGTTTTCTCCAACCTAGCCATTGGCTGGATAATTGTTTCCCTGAATTTCCTCTCTGACATACTGTTTATGTCCATATCCAATAGTTCTGATGAGGAGGGCACAGTCTCTGAATTCTCCCTCTGTTGGGTGTTCCTCCTCATAATAATTTTGGTGAGAGGTGTTGAGGGGATGTATAGCTGAATATATCAACCATGATCCAAGCAAGGAGCACCCTGGAACTTTTTGGAGCAATTGGAAGTCACCACCAAAAAGAAAGAAAAAAGAGTAAAAGAGAGAGAGAAAGAGAGAGGAAAAAAGAGAAAACCCAGCTAGAATGAGCCTCAAAAGTAAGACTTATAAGGTATACAGGCAAGAATGGACAAACAAAATGAGCATCAAAAATAAATGACAAGAAAAAAAAAAAACCCCAACCGGGGAGGAGTCAAAATGGCGGAGAAGTAGCAGGCTGAGACGACATCGGGTAGCAGGAGATCACCTAGATAGCTTATCTAACCATTGTGAACACCTACAAATCCAACGAGAAATCAAAGAGAAGAAGAGCAACAATTCTAGAAACTGAAAATCGATCACTTTCTGAAAGGTAGGACCTGCGGAGAAGTGAATCCAAAGTGACGGGAAGACAGACCGTGGGGGGAGGGGCCGGCTCCCGGCAAGCGGCGGAGCAATGGAGCACTAAATCAGGACTTTTAAAAGTCTGCTCCACAGAGGGACATCGCTCCAGAGGCTAAACCGGGGGGAAGCCCACATGGGGTCAGTGTAACTCCAGGTCCCGCGGGGTCACAGAAGGATAGGAGGTGTCTGAGTGCCACAGAGCTCACAGGTATTAGAGCGGGGAAGCCGGCTACAGCAATAAAGCTGAGGAGTGACCTTTCAACCTGGGGTTACCTTGAGCCGGTTGCAGGCTGGGTGGGCTCGGAGCACGGCCAGAAGCCACGGAGATGGAAGTGAATGGGCGCTTTCCTCCAAGTGCCAGCAATTGACTGCTTTCCTCCAGGTGCAACCAGAGGCCAGGGAGGCAGGGGCGGTTGAGCGCTTTTCTCGTAGGGCGCACTGAGGAGCGGGACCACCAAGCTCTCGGCTCCTCTGGGCCGGAGATTGGGAGGCCTCCATCTTCATTCCCGTCCTCCAGAACTCTACGGAAAGCGCTCAGGGAACAAAAGCTCCCGAAAGCAAACCAGAGCGGATTACTTAGCCCAGCCCCTGGCAAGGGCGGTGCAATTCCGCCTGCGGCAAAGACACTTGAGAATCACTACAACAGGCCCCTCCCCTAGAAGATCAATAAGAAACCCAGCCAAGAACAACTTCACTCACCAAGAAGAGCGGAATTCTAGAGGAGGAGAAAGCAAATCTTATCTGGACAAAATGACAAGGCAGAAAAACTCACCACAAAAAAAAGAACAAGAGGCAGTACCGAAGGGTGGGGACCTAATCAATATGGATATTGGTAATATGACAGATCTAGAGCTCAGAATGACGATTCTCAAGGTTCTACCCGGGCTCGAAAAAGGCATAGAAGATATTAGAGAAAGCCTCTCCGCAGAGATAAAAGCCCTTTCTGGAGAAATAAAAGAACTAAAATCTAACCACGTTGAAATAAAAAAAAGCTACTACTGAGGTGCAATCAAAAACAGAAGATCTTACTGCTAGGATAAATGAGGCAGAAGAAAGAATTAGTGACATAGAAGACCAAATGACAGAGAATAAAGAAGCTGAGCAAAAGAGAGACAAATACTGAACCACGAGGAAAGAATTCGAGAGATAAGCGACACCATAAGAGGACACAACATTAGAATAATTGGGGTTCCAGAAGAAGAAGAAAGAGAGTGGGGAGCAGAAGGTATATTGGAGACAATTATTGGAGAGAATTTCCCTAATATGGCAAAGGGAACAAACATCAAAATCCAGGAGATGCTAAGAACGCCCCTCAAAATCATTAAAAATAGGTCCACACCTCGTCACCTGATAGTAAAATTTACAAGTCTTAGTGACAAAGAGAATCCTGAAAGCTGCCCGGGAAAAGAAGTCTGTAACATACAAGGGTAAAAACATTAGATTGTCAGCGGACCTATCCACAGAGACCTGGCAGGCCAGAAAGAACTGAGATGATATATTCAGAGCACTAAACGAGAAAAACATGCAGCCAAGAATACTATATCCGGCTAGGCTATCTTTGAAAATAGAAGGAGAGATAAAGAGCTTCCAGGACAAACAAAAGCTGAATTTGCAAACACCAAACCAGCTCTACAGGAAATATTGAAAGGGATCCTCTAAGCAAAGAGAGACCCTAAAAGTAGTAGATCAGAAAGAAACAGAGACATATACAGTAACAGTCACCTTACAGGCAATACAATGGCAATAAATTCATATCTCTCAATAGTTACCCTGAATGTTAATGGGTTAAATGCCCCAATCAAAAGACACAGGGTATCAGAATGGATAAAAAACCAAAACCGATCAATATGCTGCCTACAAGAAACTCATTTTAGACCCGAAGACACCTCCAGATTTAAAGTGAGGGGATGGAAAACAATGTACCATGCTAATGGACATCAGAAGAAAGCTGGGGTGGCAATCCTTATATCAGATCAATTAGATTTTCAGCCAAAGACTATAATAAGAGATGAGGAAGGACACGATACCACACTCAAAGGGTCTGTCCAACAAGAAGACCTAACAATCTTAAATTTCTATGCCCCTAACATGGGAGCAGCCAACTATATAAACCAATTAATAACAAAGTCAAAGAAATACATTGACAGTAATACAATAATAGCAGGGGACTTTAAGACTCCCCTCACTGAAATGGACAGATCATCTAAACAAAAGATCAACAAGGAAATAAAGGCCTTAAATGACACACTGGACCAGATGGACATCACAGATATATTCAGAACATTCCATCCCAAAGCAACAGAATATACATTCTTCTCTACTGCACATGGAACATTCTCCAGAATAGACCACATCCTGGGTCATAAATCAGGTCTCAACCGGTATCAAAAGATTGGGATCATTCCCTGCATATTTACAGACCACAATGCTCTGAAGCTAGAACTCAATCACAAGAGGAAATTTGGAAAGAACGCAAATACATGGAGACTAAACAGCATCCTTCTAAAAAATGAATGGCTCAACCAGGAAATTAAAGAAGAATTGAAAAAATGCATGGAAACAAATGATAATGAAAACACAACGGTTCAAAATCTGTGGGACACAACAAAGACAGTCCTGAGAGGAAAATATATAGTGGTACAAGCCTTTCTCAAGAAACAAGAAAGGTCTCAAACACACAACCTAACCCTACACCTAAAGGAGCTGGAGAAAGAACAACAAAGAAAGCCTAAACCCAGCAGGAGAAGAGAAATCATAAAGATCAGAGCAGAAATCAATGAAATAGAAACTAAAAAAAAAACAAAAGAACAAACCAACGAAACTAGGATCTGGTTCTTTGAAAGAATTAATAAGATAGACAAACCCCTGGCCAGACTTATCAAAAAGAAAAGAGAAAGGACGCAAATAAATAAAGTCATGAGTGAAAGAGAAGAGATCACAACCAACACCAACGAAATACAAACAATTATAAGAACATACTACGAGCAACTCTATGCCAACAAATTCGACAATCTGGAAGAAATGGATACATTTCTAGAGACATATAAACTACCACAACTGAACCAGGAGGAAATAGAAAACCTGAACAGACCCATAACCACTAAGGAGATTGAAACTGTCATCAAAAATGTCCAAACAAACAAAAGTCCAGGACCAGACGGCTCCCCAGGGGATTTCTACGAAACATTTAAGGAAGAATTAATTCCTATTCTCCTGAAACTGTTCCAAAAAATAGAAATGGAAGGAAAACTTCCAAACTCATTTTACGAGGCCAGCATCACCTTGATCCCAAAACCAGACGAGGATCCCATCAAGACAATTACAGACTAATATCCTTGATGAACACTGATACGAAAATTCTCACCAAAATACTAGCCAATAGGATCCAACAGTACATTAAAAGGATTATTCACCACGACTAAGTGGGATTTATTCCAGGGCTGCAAGGTTGGTTCAACACCCGCAAATCCATCAATGTGATACAATACATTAATAAAAGAAAGAATAAGAACCATATGATACTCTCAATAGAGGCTGAAAAAGCATTTGACAAGGTGCAGCATCCCTTCCTGATTAAAACTCTTCAAAGTGTAGGGATAGAGGGCACATACCTCAATATTATCAAAGCCATCTATGAGAAACCCACCACAAATATCATTCCCAATGGAGAAAAACTGAAAGCTTTTCTGCTATGATCAGGAACATGGCAGGGATGTCCCTTATCACCACTGCCATTCAACATAGTACTAGAAGTCCTAGCCTCAGTAGTCAAACAACAAAAAGAAATTAAGGGCATCCAAATCAGCAAAGAAGAAGTCAAACTATCACTCTTTGCAGATGATATGATACTATATGTGGAAAACCCAAAAGGCTCCACTCCAAAACTGCTACAACTTGTACAGGAATTCAGTAAATTGTCATGATATAAAATCAATGCACAGAAATCAATTGAATTTCTCTACACCAACAACAAGACAGAGGAAAGAGAAATGAAGGAGTCAATCCCATTTAAAATTGCACACAAAACCATAAGATACCTAGGAATAAACCCAACCAAAGAGGCAAAGAATCTATACTCAGAAAACTATAAAGTACTCATGAAAGAAATTGAGGAAGACACAAAGAAATGGAAAAATGTTCCATGCTCATGGATTGGAAGAACAAATACTGTGAACGTGTCTATGCTACCTAAAGCAATCTACACATTTAATGCAATTCCTATCAAAATCCCATCCATTTTTTCCAAAGAAATGGAACAAATAATCCTAAAATTTATATGGAACCAGAAAAGACCTCGAATAGCCAAAGGAATATTGAAAAAGAAAGCCGAAGTCGGTGGCATCACAATTCCAGACTTCAAGCTCTATTACAAAGCTGTCATCATCATGACAGTATGGTACTGGCACAAAAACAGACACGTAAATCAATTTAACAGAATAGAGAGCCCAGAAATAGACCCTCAACTCTATAGTCAACTAATCTTCAACAAAGCAGGAAGGAATGTCCAATGGAAAAAAGACAGCCTCTTCAACAAATGGTGTTTGGAAAATTGGACAACCACATGCAGAAAAATGAAATTGGACCATTTCCTTACACCACACACGAAAATAGACTCAAAATGGATGAAGGACCTCAAGTGAGAAAGGAATCCATCAAAATCCTTGAGGAGAACAAAGGCAGCAACCTCTTCGACCTCAGCCACAGCAACCTCTTCCTGGGGACATCAACAAAGGCAAGGGAAGCAAGGGCAAAAATGAACTATTGGGATTTCATCAAGATCAAAAGCTTTTGCACAGCAAAGGAAACAGTGAACAAAACCAAAAGACAACTGACAGAATGGGAGAAGATATTTGCAAACGACATATCAGATAAAGGGCTAGTATCCGAAATCTATAAAGAGCTTATCAAACTCAACACCCAAAGAACAAATAATCCAATCAAGAAATGGGCAGAGGACATGAACAGACATTTCTGCAAAGAAGACATCCAGATGGCCAACAGACACATGAAAAAGTGCTGCACATTACTCGGCATCAGGGAAATACAAATCAAAACCACACTGAGATACCACCTCACACCAGTCAGAATGACTAACATTAACAAGTCAGGAAATGACAGATGCTGGCGAGGATGCGGAGAGAGGGGAACCCTCCTACACTGTTGGTGGGAATGCAAGCTGGTGCAACCACTCTGGAAAACAGCATGGAGGTTCCTCAAAAAGTTGAAAATAGAACTATCCTGTGACCCAGCAATTGGACTACTGGGTATTTACCCTAAAGATACAAATGTAGTGATCTGAAGGGCCATGTGCACCCGAATGTTTCTAGCAGCAATGTCCACAATATCCAAACTATGGAAGGAACCTAGATGTCCATCAACGGATGAATGGATAAAGAAGCAGTGGTATATATATACAACGGAATACTATGCAGCCACCAAAAGAAATGAAATCTTGCCATTTGCGACAACGTGGATGGAACTAGAGGGTATTATGCTTAGCAAAATAAGTCAATCGGAGAAAGACAACTATCATATGATCTCTCTGATATGAGGAAGTGGAGATGCAGTGTGGGGGGTTTGGGGCCTAGGAAAAGAATAAATGAAACAAGATGGCATCAGGAGGGAGACAAACCATAAGTGACTCCTAATCTTACAAAACAAACTGAGGGTTGCTGGGGGCAGGGGAGTCGGGAGAGGGGGGTGGGCTTATGGACATTGGAGTGGGTATGTGCTATGGTGAGTGCTGTGAAGTGTGTAAACCTGGCGATTCACAGACCTGTACCCCTGGGGATAAAAATACATTATATGTTTATTAAAAAGTAAAAAAAAATAATTTAAAAATTTTTAAAAATAATTTTTAGCCCACTAATTGCAATATATCTTTTGTTTTCTTGCTCCCACAAAATAATGTAGAAATATATCATTCCACTTATCAAATATCTATAAAGTTAATGACTACTCTACATGACTGTGAACTGGTAATATTCAACAAATATTCACACACAATCATTTCATTAGAATAAATTACAGTATTGTATGTATCCTAAATATATTAAATTTTATAAAGTATTCTGATTTTAGTTTGGGTGAGATTGTTTAGTGATGAGCAAACAATTTGCAAAATTTGAAAGATATAACATCTCTTTATTATTGTTATTATTATTTTAAAGAATTTATTTAGTTATTTGACAGAGAGAGCTCACAAGTAGGCAGAGAGGTAGGCAGAGAGAGAGAGAGGAGGAAGCAGGCTCCCTGCTGAGCAGAGAGCCCAAAGCGGGACTTGATTCCAGGACCCTGAGATCATGACCTGAGCGGAAGGCAGAGGCTTAACCCACCGAGCCACCCAGGCGCCCAACATCTCTTTATTATTTTTTAAAGAATCCTCTGAATTTAGTATTTCTACTGTTTTCTGTTTCTTTATTCTCTTTCCTTTCTGTTGTTTTTTAGTTTTTATTTAAATTCTAGTTACTTAACATACAGTGTAATGTTAGTTTCAGGTATATCATTTACTGATTCAACAAGTACATACAACACCCTGTGCTCATCAAATTGCACTCCTTAATCTCCATTGCTTATTAAACACATCACTCTACCCACTTCCGTTTTGGT